>NC_081323.1:33440052-33743082 GCF_026419965.1 Kogia breviceps
TGCACATCCAATGCCTGGTCAGTGCAGGAGGAACAATACAGAGGACTGGCCCCTTCCATGGTTCAGGGTTCAGGGTAACTTGGAAGGGCTGTCTGAGCTCAGAGCTCTTTGTGGGATGGGCTGAGGCTGCTGTTGCAACTTCATGACATCCTGATGCCTTGCTCTGCCCACCCAGCTTCCCTCACTCCTTCTGAGATGCTGTCCCAAGAGCCCTCTGCAAAAATCTACCTGCACCTGATTCACCATCTCAGTCTCTTTCCTAGGGAACCTAGAACTCAAAAACTCTCCGACATTGAGTCATTCTAGAAAACTGTGCTTTTATGATAGCTGATGGTGCAACGAACATCATTTTTTTTTAATTTTTATTTTATTTATTTTTGGCTGCATTGGGTCTTCATTGCTGCGCACGGGCTTTCTCTAGTTGCAGCGAGTGGGGGCTACTCTTTGTTGCAGTGCGCGTGCTTCTCATCGCAGTGGCTTCTCTTGTTGCGGAGCATGGGCTCTGGGCGTGTGGGCTTCAGTAGTTGCAACACGCAGGCTCAGTAGTTGTGGCTCACAAGCTCTAGAGCACAGGCTCAGTAGTTGTGGCACACGGGCTTAGTTGCTCCGCAGCATGTGGTATCTTCCCGGACCAGGGCTCGAACCCGTGTCCCCGCATTGGCAGGTGGATTCTCAGCCACTGCGCCACCAGGGAAGCCCCATCATTTGTTTTTATCAGCACAGCATCCTTACCTCCTTCTTCGCCGATCAACCTCTAGATTTCCTCTGGCTGTGGGGGGAGCCCTCCTCTCAGCAGGTGCTGCCTCCCCAGCCCAGAGTGTGAGTGTGTGACTGAGTCCTGGCCAATCAGAGCGCTGTGTTGCTGTGGCCACAGTGATTGGTTGAGGGATGGCCAGGACTCAAACTGGACCAGTAAGAACCCTCCCCAGGATTCTCGCTTCAACCATTGAGACAAAGAAGCTCTCTTTGTCCTGGAATGCTAACTGATGGATGGAAGAAAATTTCAGAGGAAAGTGGGATGAAAAGATGGAGAATTTTTGATGACATCATTTGACCACTTGAATCCAGCTGGTTCCGAACCCAGGTCAACTATGAATTTCACTTGGGCAGTGAATGCATTCGCTGTTTGCTTTAGTTAATTTGATGGGTTTCTCTTATTTGAGGCCAAAAGAGTCCTTCCTGATACAGAGGTTTGCCTTTTAGCTGCCCTCAATTAATACTAATAACAACTGTAATGAACATTTTGAATTAGACATTTTCTAAGATGTATCCTTTCTTGCTTCTTGAAGAGGGCTCCAGAACATGACTTTTCCCTGAATGGCTCTGGGACATTCCTTATCATACTGGCAGGCATTTGACCCCGAGGCCCACAGGGCTACCCCGGGCTCCTGCTTCTGTGTCAGGTGGACTTGGTGTCCAGGGCTCATTGAGTGCTACATTGAATTAACAATCTTCCCCGTTGTTGCCAGGCTGTTACTCTTTGGTATTTCACTCTGCTGTCAACTTTAATTGCTTCTAGCAATACCTCTTCTTCTCTTTAATTGCTGCTTTGATTTAGAAATCTGGTCTCTGAGTTCATCTGAATTGTGAATAAGGTAAGTGAACATAGGTTTTGAGCAGTCTTGCAGTCTCCCCTATGCCTAAAGTGCATACGTTTTTGGTACATGGACCAAATGGATATTAAATATAGCCGTTCAATTGCACCTTATGATTTTATACTTGTCATGATACATGTTCTCAATCAGGTAATGTATGGGCTAGGAGACCTCCATGTCAGCAAGATGTGATATAGTCATTCATGCAACCAGAAAATTTGGATTTATACGGTAGTTTCCATCTGGAATATTGTTCTATCTTGAAGATAATGTTCTCAAATGAATTCATTCTACATGAATCAGTGGCTTTTTTGAGTCAAGAAAATTAGGTTGAAGCCTAGGGTAGATGGGTCCATGCAGACACTCATTAGTTTCGACGAACCCAAACTGGCGTTTGTGCCAAGTGATTCCTCACTTCTGTTGGTGTATCTTGTGCTATTCTAGTTCCCAATCTTCCTGGGTAATCTGTACATGAATATGTCCAGAGATCAAAGTGGAATTCCCAGCACTGGTTTGATTTCTCTGCTTGAGGCTAATTGTTTTTGTCTCATGAACTTGACTTAGAGCAGCCAGAATTCGATGCTTGACTTCTGCTAGCACCAAGGACAGTCTGGGAACCTGTAAGTAAAAAGAGGCACATAGACTGGGAAAGGAGAAATTTACTTCTGTGTTCCCCTTTGTCTGTAAAGCCAAGAGCAGATATGGAAGGGAGGAAACTATTCCCAAGAAGGGAGGAAATCTGACAGATGTTTGACAGAGAGTCAAACATCATCAATTAGTATGAATATAGTATGCATTATTTTTGAACAAAGAGAACTGCTTTTGCCAATCATTTCAGCTCCTCTTTATCACTTCTGAGTGTGTTTCTTTTGACAGCTTTTTATTTACTCTCTTTTCTTTTTCCAATGGTATATCAGAAATATGGCCCCATCTGGAGACAGTGAATAACTTTATGTTTTCCGTGGCCCTTCCAATCAGGAGTAACTACAGCTGCCGGGGGAGCACTGAAAAAATGTCAATTAGCTATAAAAGTTTCACAAACAAGCATTATGCCTTCCTCTTACGAGTCCCTGGGTGCAGCTCAAAATGGAGCAATAATGTCCATAGTTAAAAATGGCTGTTAGGGGCTGCAGCATCTTTTTTTCCATTAACAATTGCTCGGCACTGGCGCTGGAGTCTCTGCCTGTGTATGGTGGAGCCCAGGCAACTGCAGAGTATGTGTTTTAAAAATAATTACAGCTCCCATCACATTTATGGCACAGAGATGTGGCACCGGGTCCCTCTATGTGCAAACCATGTGCCCAAGTATATCCTTCCAGGGAGCCGGGACTGGAGCCATCCCCCCTGGCTCTCCAAGCACCGGCTGCTTGTTTCCTACTCATCTCTGAAAATCATATCAGGGTCACTCTGGCTCTGAGGAGGAGTTAGAGAGCAGTCTGCTTCCAGGTGTCACTCTTTGTGATTGTCCAGGACCCAACCCACGTGGCGTTTATTTACAGACAAGCACTCTGTCCTCCAGGCTAGAAAGGCAAGGAAAGTCTCTTTCCCACAAGTAAAACCAGGCAGGTACGGCCAGTGGATGTGACCTGTCTTGACATGTAAAGTGTAATAAAATCTTGTTTATAAAAACAGGCAGCCGGCCCAAGCACTGTAGTTTGCTAAGTATATTTTTAAAACATATTGCACTGAAATATTATTTCTCTTGATTATTGAAGTTTTAGGTGCCCCCTTAAATCTTTTTATTTTTGTTTTCAATTTATTTATTTTATTTTTGGCTGCATCGGGTCTTCGTTGCTGCGTGTGGGCTTTCTTTAGCTGCGGCGAGAGGGGGCTACTCTTCCTTGCAGTGTGTGGGCTTCTCATCGCGGTGGCTTCTCTTGCTGTGGATCGTGGGCTCTGGGCATGCAGGCTTCAGTAGTTGTGGCACGTGGGCTCAGTAGTTGTGGTTCGAGGGCTCTAGAGCACAGGCTCAGTAGTTGTGGTGCATGGGCTTAGTTGTTCCGTGGCATGTGGGATCTTCCCAGACCAGGGCTCGAACCCGTGTCCCCTGCATTGGCAGGCGGATTCTTAACCACTGCGCCACCGGGGAAGTCCCAGCCCCCTTAAATCTTGCACCTGGGGCCAGTGCCTCCCTCTCCTCATCCTACTCCCAGCGTGGCCTTCAGCCAGCGAGGAAGTGGATGGGGTCCTTGCCCAAGGGCTCAGCTGGGTGTTCCAGGGAAATGACTGTCACATTTAGCAGAGTCAGGGCAGAGGATTCAGCAGTGCCTCATGTGGAGGTGACATCCGGAAAGAGCACGCATACAGACCTTGGTTCCAGCTCTTGCTCTGCAGCCATGTCATCCAGTTTCTCGGAGCCCCGGGCTCCCCTCTACAAAGCTGAAACGATAATATCGACCTCAGAGTGTGGGCTGTAAAGATTAAATGAGATAAAGCATGTCAAGTGGTTGGCCTCGGTAAGTGGCACTTTAACAAATGTTTGCAGAGTGAACAGAATACACAGACTGTTGGTTGAAGCCCGGGAGGATTTTATATCATCAGATTGCCTTCCAATCAGCTAGACCTTTTTTGTCGTTTTCGCTTGCTATGTCAGGTTTGCGTGATTTCTGCACGTGTTTATGTTCTGTGCTCGACCCAAGGGTAAGGTTAATGTATGAATTGCTTCTGTGTCCCCCGTTATGCTTTGTACATAGGAAACATCTGATATGTATTTGTTGCATGCGTGGAAAGAGGAGGTTATTGATAATCATATGAATGGATATAGAACCAGGGAGTGTGGTTTTATCCCCCTGCTGCATGGGTGACTTGAGCATTCACACTGTCAGCCTCAGGACCTTTAGGAGGTTCAGACCCAAAGAAGGCAGGTCTGAGTACCTTGAAGTTTTCTGTGACCCCTGTTATTCCTTAAGTGGAGGGTCATATACAGATTGCTGCCTGGGTACTATGTCATCCCTCTCCACTGGGGGCAGCAAAGAGACGATAGTTTAGTGCTTTTGCTATGTTTCCAGGATTGGCCCACAGAGTTTGAATGAATTCCTAAATGCTCAGAAGTCAGAAAGTTCGCAGACATCAGGGAAAGATGATGCTGGGGGCTTTGGGGGAAAAAATATGTCCAAAGGCTATAAGACAGGTGATCATGTGATTTATTATTCAAGTTGGGGTAATTTTGCGAGTGAAAGGGGATGCTTTTAATAATTATGCTGGAATAAAAGACCCCGATCCAGGCTGTCCTGGGCAAAGGAGGACACATATTCACCCTACTTCCAAGGCAGTTCTGCAAAGTGCCTCCTGTTCAGTCTTGGAAAAATCAAGGCATCTGTGCCTCTGCCCCGTAGGCAGCCACATACCTGCCCTTTGCAGCCACTGCTGTCCCATGGGTGATGGGATGATTGTGCCTCCTTTTGCTGGCTGTACCTCTCTTTATCTGGAAGCCTGGGGTCGCTGGGAGCTGGGCCGCTCACCTACAGCCATGTGCTGGCTCTCCTGCTGCACTGGGCTCTCTGTTTGGGAGACTGAAGTTTTCCAGGAACCTGAAAAACGGAATCAGAAGTAGAGAGACCAAGCCAAGGCAGGATGCCCATCAGGTGAATCATGTGGGCTGCTCAATTGTCTTTGAGATAAATGACTGATGTTAACACCGGGAAGGATTGTAGATCATCTAGTTTATAATATCTTTTTTTTTTTTTTTTTTTTGCGGTATGCGGGCCTCTCACTGTTGTGGCCTCTCCCGTTGCGGAGCCCAGGCTCCGGACGCACAGGCCTAGCGGCCATGGCTCACGGGCTTAGTTGCTCCGCGGCATGTGGGATCTTCCCGGACCAGGGCACGAACCCGTGTCTCCTGCATCGGCAGGCGGATTCTCAACCACTGCGCCACCAGGGAAGCCCCATCTAGTTTAATATCTCACTAATATCCTCTCTCTCACCCCAATTTACTGAGGAGGAGACTAAAATCAGAAGAGTAAAATAAGGCACGCAAGTTTATTAATTCCTTCAAACTGATGTCGCTAGCTCACACCTCCCCCATGGATTCTAGCCTAGAATGTCCCCCGGCTTCCCCAATATCTCCACTAACAGAAATCCCACCGTCAACATGTCCAGCAGGGCCCCTGGTCCATCCACACAGCCGACCCCCTCCGTACGCCCCCAACCTCAGCCAACGCCAAGTCCTCCCAGGTGCTCAGACTCCAGATCTTGGAGTTACTCGTGACTCCTTATGTCTTTGCCTTCTTTCACACATCATGTGGAATCTGTTAGAAAACGCCTACCAGAGTCTAACTACTTCTCACCACCTGTTCCAAGCCCCAATTCTTTCTTACCTGGGTTATTATCGCCGTCTAACTGCTTCCACTCATACCTTCCCACAGTCCTTCGTTCACTGAATTGAATAGTCAAATCAACCCCTTTAAAGCCTAAGTTGGCCCTGTCACTCCTCTGCTCAAAATCCCCTAGCTTCCCATCTCATTCAGAGAAAAATCTGAAATCCGTACTCTGCCCTGCAAAGCCCTATACAAACTGCACCCGCCTCACTATTTGTTCAATCTCATCTTCTGAAAGGAGCTCCCTCGTTCACATGGCTACAGCCAGTCTGGCCTCCTTGCTGTTCCTCAAATGAACCAGGCATGCCCCAGCCTTGGGGCCTTTGCACTGGCTGTTTCCTGTGTCTAGAGCATTCCTCTGTCAGGTCCACTTGGCTAAATCCCTCTCTGCCTTCAAGTCTGTGCTCAAATATTAGCTTCTATTAAAACTGCTACTCTTTGTGCTCTTTTCCTGTTATGTTTTTGCATAACATCTCTTGCCTTCTCATATACTCTATATTTTACTTATTTCTGTTTATTATTTGTCTCCTCTGAGTGGAATATAGCAACCTAAAGGCAGGAATTCGTGTGTCTTGTCCCCGCTGTGACCTCAGAGCAAGTACCTGGCACAAAGTAAGAATTTGATACATACTTGCTGAATGAATGAAATTGTCAGCTTTCACTAAACATGTACCATTGGCCAGGGGCCTACTAAGTGTATCAAGACGATCTCAGCAGAATCCTTTCTCTTAAAGTGGCCCCGAGTCCTTGGGTTGGAGGCACAGCCAACCGTGGTGTGATGTGGTCACGATACAGCCCATGGGGTTCTTGTTCTACCACGTGGGCTAGAGGGATCAAAGCAAGTGATGTTTCCCCAGAGCAGGCCATGCTGGGGCTGGATCTTTACAAGTGCGTGGAATTTTACCAGGCGGTGGAGCAGGGTGGCAGAGCTGCCCCTCACGTCCTAGTAGGTTTTCACTCTGTGTACTGCTGAGGGGTCAGGCTTGGTCTCAAGGAAATACAGAGAAGTTATTTGTGACAGCCATGTTGGCCAGACAGCACGTCCTTCTCAACAGACAGAAGGATGTGGCATCCCAGGACATTCTAGTCACCCAGGTGATCCAGTCTGCTCACCTGCTGGTAAATGAAAAACAATTTCCCTTGAGAGCAACCTTGGCAGGTGACCTTATGGCCCTGTGGCCACTGTACTGAGCACCGTCCATGGGAATTGCAGGATGGGCTGTGTTGGTGCCCTGTTTCCCCGCAAATCCTTTTCAGAACACAGTGTGCTTCTGTATTTCATTTCCCCTGGACTCTCAGGAAGCCTAGGCATGGAAAGGGTCTTTGGTTTGTCATTTCTTAGGATAATCTCCTTTAAGTCAAAGAATTGTCTATGGTGGAGTTCAGCTGTTTTGGCTAAGTCCAGAAGCCCTTTGGGGAAGAAAAGGACAGCCAGATATTTGATGTTTGTTAACTACATCTGTGACATAATTGAGAGAGAGAGAGAGAGAGAGAGAGAGAGAAAGAGAGAGAAAGAGAGAGAGAGAGAGAGAGAGAGAGAGAGAAGGCAGGCATTGGGCAGGTGCTACTTTTTGGCTGGGGGATTTCTGGGATCATAAGATTGTTCTCAATTCCACCATTGTCTGCCCTCTGTGAGTCTGCACTCTGGGTATCAGCTAGGGCTGTGTTATCACAAGGGTTGGCTTGGGGGGCTCAGGCCCTGAGCTCACACACTCACGTGACCTCAGCTTCTAGGCTCACCCATGGAGGCCTCTGCACAGGGCTGCCTCGCAAGCTGGCAGCTGGGTCCTCCCACAGTTTGTGACCCGAGAGAGAGAGTGAGAAATCACCCATGATGGAAGCCACAGCCTTTTTATAACCTACCCTCAGAAGTGACTACATTGCTTGCCATCCTCTATTTGTTAGTAGCGAGCCAGTAAGGCCGGCTCCCACTCAAGCGAGGAGGATTACACAAGGGCACGAATACCAGGAGGAGGAAAAATGAAAATGGAAGGGTGTTGTCCTGTTAGGCACTGAGCCCACACGTGTCTGAAGCAAACTCCTAGTGGGGGTTTCATTTCCATGGGGGCAGGTGTTATCTCTGACTCCAGGGAAGAGGGAAGGGGTGTGTGCGTGACACAGAACTGGTCCAGATGCTCAAGGTCAGAATCAGAGCTGGAAGCAGGGCCTGCCTTCCCCAAACTTCACCGAGGGCCGTGCGCTAAGGATGGGCTACCTGGGTCCAGTGTCCAGCAGCCATGGTCAGAGCACACCCAGGATGGCAGGCAGGAACCATGCAGAAGTCAAAAGGTAAAGGAGGAGACACAGAGGACCTGGGCTAAGGAGGTCTGGTTGGTGATCTCTTCCCTCCCGTGCAAGACGGTGACAGCCATGGCCCAATGATCACACCTCCCAGTGTCACACCTCTTCCCACACTGACTCTGGGCTTGCCCATGGGGCTCGCTTTGGCCAAGTCAAAGGGATGTAAGCACTTGATAAGGGCTAAACATTGGGGCTTACCCTCTGGGATGTTGCCCCGAGCCCATCAAGCCAGGAAGACTCCTCCTGTGAAGAAACTGGGATCAAAGACCACATGGCAGGAAGTTCCAGCTATCCTAGGCAGTCATCCCAGCTGGGCCCGGCCCCAGCCAACATGCCCCTCCAGCTGGATGCAGTCTCATGAGTGATCCCAGACAAACTGGCAGAGGACAGTTCCAGGCCACTGACAGAATTGTGAGAAGTTGCAAATTACTGTTTGAGGCCACTAAGTGTAGGAGTGATTTGTTACACAGAAATAGTTATCCGATATACTCTATTACATCCCCACACTGGGCCACAGCCTCTGTAAAGTGTTCAGAGCCCAGGGGAGTCCCCCACCCCCAGCGAGCTGGTACAAGACTAGCAGAGTCAAGAAAGAGGAGCCACAGGGAGGGCATGGGGGATCTGGAGGCTCTCTTTGGCCCCCTTGAGCCATCTGCCCCTACTTTCCTGCCCTGGGGTGTCATGATCTTTTGGAGCAATCAGCCAAGCAGAAAACAGTCCTCTCCAGGTTAAAGTGGTAGCAACAATTTAACACTTTCTTTTGATTGGATTAGTAGCAAAGGCATTGACTAGTCTCTTGCTGAGAGGAGGAAGGTTTAACCCGTCTAAATTAAATCTCTTTGGCATCGTTGGTTCCAACAGTCTCCTTACTCTGCTCCAGATGCTCTATGCATTTCTGTTGTTGTTGTTCAGGGGTGGGAGGAGAAGCAAAAATGAATTCTCTTTTCTGGTGTAGAAGGACCGGTCGCCTCCCCCTCCCCAGCGTGATTATTGCCACGGCTAAGAGAAGAGCCGCTGAGAGAAGCAGTGGACCTGCCCGAATTAACACCTGACTTAGGTGAGCACCGAAGCAGAAACCGTCCCCGCTTTTAACACTGTGGCTCAGCCAGGCAGGCCAAGCACTTTAATCGTCATCGATTATCTCATTCGGCCTGACTCCTGGGAAATCTTGGGTGAAAGCAAATTGAATTGGATATTTGCTGCTGTTCTTGTAAAAGGGGCCCCGCTTAGATTAATTTCAGTCATGATGGCAGCCCAGAGAACAAGGCCCAGACTAGCGTGGCCAGAGGGCAGAAGATGCAGCTCTTGTAAGCTGATGAATGGAAGGGCTGGCTTTGGAGCCAAGCGTGATCTTTTCACCTAGAGGATTAGTCGCAGAGGGGAGGCTCCTTTGCACAGGAGCTTGCCTGGTTGGCACATGGAAGAGGCTGGTTGTTAAGGAAGATTAATTCAATAAAGCCCAGGCGGCATTGTTCCTGGGTGTCCTAGGCCCCCTAAGGAGAGAGGGCTGCACTAGGACTCTTGGGGGCAGGATCTTAGGAATAGAGGGAAAAGAAGCCCTTTTGTGGACTGTGGGTGATTCTAAGAAATCCCTAGCCCTTAACGGGGGAAGATGAATAGGCAAAAGTTAAAAAGGCCAAGGGTTTATTTAATGAGACAGGAGGATTTGGGGGCTGGCAAGTCCTGCGGGAGGCCCAAGGGCACAGCTGAGAGCAAGAGAACACAGCACTCAAACCTGAGGCCTGGGCCACCTGCCTCGTCACACACATGACAGGAAGCGGGGTCCTTCCACCCCGAGGAGAGGAGGTCCCAAAGGACGGAGAGAATCCCCGAGAGACTGGGTGACAAACATAGTGCCAACTAGAGACAGCCGATGACGTGAGATCAGCATTTAGGCGTCAGCCTTGCTGGCAGATGGGGCACGTGGGCTTCACAACGGAGAGTAAACGGGACCTCCGGCTGTGACCCTGGTGAGGCCACTTTGGGGACGATGTTATGGGCAAAATTCAGGGCAAAATTACAACAACAATAATAACAACAACAACAACACATATTATTTATCAAGTATCTTCTATGTGTCAAGTCAAGATATACATATATGTATATAATGATCCAGGAAGAAGTATTATTATTTGTAGTGAAAAATGATGCTCCACACAGATCACCTTGGGTCCCTTTTCACCCTTTTTAAAAAATTGAAATATAGTTGATTTACAATATCGTGTAAGTTTCAGGTGTACAGTACAGTGATTCAGTTATACATGTATATATATATTCTTTTTCAGATTCTTTTCCCTTATAGATTATTATATAATATTGTATATTACATAATATTGTGTATAGTTCCCTGTGCTATAGAGTAGGTCCTTGTTGGTTATCTATTTTTTATATAATACTGTGTATCTGTTAACCCCAATCTCCTAGTTTATCCCGCCCCTCTTTTCCCCTTTGGTAACCATAAGTTTGTTTTCTGGCTTTTCACCCGTTTTGTATTTTGTGCACCCCAGGCTTGGGTGCGCTCTTGCTTCCAGTGGTGAGCACATGAGGCTATTTTTTCATAGGATTTCTCTTGCGCTGGTGGAGCTTGCTTTGCAGAGATGAAAGTCCCCCCAAATTTACATCCACCCTCCTTCCCACCACCCTTAACCAGAGGCTAATGGGTGCAGAGATATGAAAGCACCTCTGGGTGGAGCTAACACAGAGGCATCATTTACAGCCCAGGGTGTCCCTCCTGGATTAGGCTGAAGCTACCCTCTGCAGGACTTTGGCCTGAAATTACTCTCCTGCTTGGCTTCCTCTATTCTTCGCTTCTGCTTCCTCCACTCAATTTCCAGTTTCTTCTGGGTGCACTTCCTTAATCCTACACATCCTCTTCTTGGCATATGCTTTTGGGGAACCTAACTCAAGACATTATCCCCGATTTGTAGGATAGAAGACTGAAGCTTACAGTGAGATGAAGTCATTCACTTGCCCAGGGTCACTCAGGTAAATGGCTGAGCTGGGATTTACAACCAGTCCTATGTGACTCCAGAGTCTGTGTTCTTTACATCACTTGCAGAACCCACTTCCAAAGGGGAAGGCTTTGTGTATGGAAAACTGGGAGGAAAGCTCATGCTCATTGCCATTCTTTGGTTCCCTTTAAGGTGTGCTTCTTGCCCTTGGGATCAAGAGTTGGTCAAATTCAAGACACCTTCAGCAGCAACTGTTGGGAAGAATGCAATTGACTTGTCAGGATTTCTTAGTAGGTGTATTTCATTTAGTTTTTGCTAAAATTTGACCCCAAGAGTCAATGGGCTTACCCAAGTAGAATTACCCCAAAAGACACCATCCTTGTAGGTAGATGTGTAGCTTCTTCTATGCCCCAATTATTTCCTGTGCCAACCTGGTACTGGCACGTGGGCTCCATCATTGTGAGGCATGACGGGTTTGTGTTTATTTCCTTTGAAAGCTAGAGTCAGGCCACCACTGTCATGACCCTGTCATTGTTATCTGCCTGCAAAGAAACTGGTTGGACCCAAAGGTAGATAAACTTTGGGCGCCTGATAGAATTCAAGCACTGGCCTTAGGTGTCTAATAAATTACCCAGCATCGAGAGGGGAGAAGAGTGACAGCCAAAAGATGGGCAGATGCTAGAGACAGGGATGGCTTTGGATTCAGAAAAACCTGGATTGAAATTCTGGCTCATGAATTCGATGTGTACCTTCAGACAAGTTACTTAACCCATCTAAGCCTCACATCCTCATTTGCAAAATGGGAATTCAATTGTCCCTGATTTATAGAATAGCTGACTTTTTTTTTTTTTAAGAATTGCTGTGACTTTTGAATGAAATAGTGCTTGCAAAGTTTGGCAAATAGTAAGTAAGTATTTGATAATGGTCCGTGTGTTTCAATAGCTTAATTACAAATAGTTTTTGCTTATATTAAGCAAGAGGGAAAAGACAGGAGACTGCAGAAAATATAGCTGGCATGTCAATGTGTATCAGCGTATACTTGAATTCTAGCAAGCTGCCTGCTCACCAAACAGTTCTTGTCTTGTGCCTCTAATCAGGATGGGATCAACGGAAGACATGTGTTATAAAGCACCGTTCTCTCTCAGGACCCGTGTTTTCTGCAACTTGCTCAATGATGACAGCACAAAATATGGAACCTATGTCTATGAATTTTTATGTTCTGGTGAGGATCTGTCACCTTCAGACCCACAGACAAATACTTAATGTTTAGGCAGGAATTGCTTGGCTGCTGGTTTGAGGACCACTCAGATTCATTTTCTACGTGTGTCCAACTGGCCTTGTCTTCTAGGTAACAATGGCTTTTGGTTGTAATCTTGATCAGAGGTCTCACAAGCCTCAGATTCAAGGCGTGTCTCCTGGAAATGTGCATGAATCACTAGGACTGCAGTAGTACTGCCCCCACAAAACATCCAAACTTCAATCAGTTAGATTTATTTTCTTGCTTGTGTGACTTCCGGTCAGATGGATGGCTCTGCTTCTAGCTGTGGGTTGGGTTCAAGTCTGCTTGTGTGTCTTCATTCTGGGGCCCAGACTCCAGAGGTGGAGGCTCCGTGGGCATCCTCTGTTCACGGTGGTCCCAGACCCAACCGGGCAGTACATGCAAAGCCTCTGCTCGGGTGACATTGGCCAAAGCGATCATCAGACCAAACCCAGCACCAAGCAGGTGGGGGAATGTACTCTGTTTAGCACAGTGGGAGGCTTTCCAAAGTCACGTGACAGAGCGTGTGGACATAGAATTGAATAGTGGGAGGGAGGTGAAGGAGTGTCACAACAATCAGATGTATCACATAGAATAATGAGGCTTCACACTGGACCCAGAACTAGTACAAAAGACAGAGACCACCAAAGAGAGATCAGAGTATTAGGACTGGTGCTCTGAGCATCAGTTATGCACGGGACATGGAAATTACCCCAAAGGACACTCATAGGTCTCTCTCCTCTACCCTGACTTGACGATGATTTTAAGTAAACTGATAAAAATAAATACTCACATGTATGTATCTGGAATTAATGATACCTCTAGGTAGATAATCACTACCATGGCTGAATGTGTTGGGGGGTGACCTCCCAGATTCTTGTGTGACTAGAATTTCCAGAGAAAGTCACAATTTTGTGAGCCCTATAGGATTTCTCATGCAGGCTTTTGCTTGTTTTTGTCACTTGAATGATCCCAAAGTGGCTCTTTTAGCTAAGCAAAGCGTTCCTGTATTGCTGAGTCGTATGCATTTTCTGAAAAATTAAACGAGTAGAGGGCGTGTCCCAGACTCCAGTGCTCTTGGCTAAGGAGGAAGGAGTTGGGGGTTGACTGCAGTGTGTCTGGTCAAGGTCTTGTCCTCCATCCTAGCCTCCTTTCCTAGTAGCTGTGAGAGGCAGTCAACGTAAGCTGTGGTCTTAGGGGGAGAATCACTCCCCGCCCCTAAGGACTGAGCCAAGTGGGCCAGGGGAGAATCTCTAAAAGGCTCTGGATTTCTTATCCCACATGCTGGACCCAGTACTTATAGGTCCTCTAAAACAATAGTTGCGTTTACATTGCCCCCATCACTTACTGAGCGTCTGTGCAGGTCCATGATGGACTACTTTCAGGACTTGGAAATGCTGACTCTGCTGGACTGACAGGAACAGGGACAGAAGTAAAACAGGCCTTGACAAAATTGATCTGGGTCCTGCTGCTGAAAAATGCAACCTAAAGTGGCCAAAGCCCACACTGGGGGTGCAGTCCCCTGGATCCCAAGCTTCTCCTACCTGAAGTCAATCACTGGCCATCCATGGCTGACTCTGGCCACATTTGGTTTAGCTGCTGAGAGCCTGGCATTATTTCCTTCTTGGTGCAGCAAGCCTGCTCTGGTCCCCTATATTCTCCTGTCCTCACCCGTGCCTCAACTTCCTCTGGCCCACTTGACTGACGGCTGCTGTCTGACTGGCCCTGGAGTGAGGTAAGCCTGCAGCCACCCTGAGCCTCATCCTCCTCCATCACCAAGTATGAATGAGGCCATTTCACAGGATTGTGGTGAAAATCCAAGCCAGCAATGTGAATAACATGCCCAGCGTGGGGTGAGCACTTCTTGAACTCAATTCATTTCTCTTTCTTTTCCTTCTTCCTTTTTTCTTGCCTTCCCTTTTCTTCTGCCCCATTTCTCATTCCTCTCCCTCTTTTTTCCTCTTTCTTTTTGTGATGCTTTGATATTTGTTTTATCTCTTCAGTAAATTTTAAAAGGGTTTCTGTTAGTCATTGGGAGCTCCAGGTTGCTCTGGCTTATCCTGAAGGGAAAGTTGTGTTAAATGTGTCTTCCGGTCCCCCGCAATTTCTGGGGTGAAGGAAACAGAACTAAAAGGCACAGGAGTGACTCAGTACCAAATTAGTCACAACCTGAGTCAAGATGAGGTTCGTTGCTCTACTCTGGATGAATCCAGAAAGTGGTTGAAGATGATAGTCAAGCATCTCACCTGGGGGATATTACAGGGAGTGAAGTTATACTGTCTCACCATGAGGATAGAAAGTGAAAGAAACTATAATTCCAGTTTCTTAAGACCCACCTAAACAGGTGGGTAATAGGTGCACAATGCAGGGATAAAATAGCCAAAGGAGAGTTATCAGCGACTTCTGGAACTCAGAGTGGGTAGAGTGACAAACTCTTCTAACAGTTTTCTTTTACAGTTAAGGAAACGGAGGCTTATTAGGCTAAGGGACTTGTTCAAGCATGTAGGTATTTGATGCCAAGGACCTTTGCACTAAGTACCCAGTTTTCATTCCTCTCGCTGCAACCCCGTTGACTACGAGGGTTGAGAAGGTTTTCAGTGTCTGCATTTTGAATAACAAGAATCAAACCAGAGATTATTAGGGGACAAATTTTATGTAATCATTGAGGAGATTATTGAGTGCCAGTGCTGACCTTGGTTGTGGAAAGAGACAAGAAGGCATTCCCATAGAATTCACATAAGCTGGGAGAGGGGAGAAGCTTCTGAGTTCACTGAGATCCTGGGATAAGCCCTGATTTGGATACTTACCAACTGTAAACTTGAACATGCCATTTAATTTCCTTAAGTATTATTTTCCTCATTTGCAAAGTAAAGATAATTATTTCTGAATTGCCTGTTTTGAAAGCATATTGAGAGTTTCCAAATATAGATGACTTAGTCCAACAAAAACATTTGTACACCTACTATGTGTAGAGCCCATTTGGCCAGGCACCCAAGATTCAAAGATAAATATAGCAAGAACATGCTGCATATGCTTAAATGATGGAACATTCTGTGTGCATAAGAGAGAAAATCATTATTATTGCTACCTTGGGGCTGCTCCCTTCTCCCTGGAAGCAGTGGCTAGAAAGACATCTGTCAGTGCCTCTACCACCCACGCAGCTCAGAGCTCTCAGATTTGTGGCTCTCAGTAGCTACTGCAACACATAGAACATTATCCAATGGTCGTTGTTTAAAACAGAAATTTCTTCTGCCTTTATATATATATGAGTTCCAGGTGTGACTCGTGTATTCTTTCTTTGTTTTTTTTGATTTGTAGAGATCTGCTTTCTTTTATTTTTTATTATTGTTATTATTATTTTTTTGGCTGCATTGGATCTTCATTGCTGTGCACGGGCTTTCTCTAGTTGCAGTGAGCA
The DNA here is from genome assembly GCF_026419965.1 of Kogia breviceps. Taxonomy (NCBI): domain Eukaryota; kingdom Metazoa; phylum Chordata; class Mammalia; order Artiodactyla; family Physeteridae; genus Kogia; species Kogia breviceps. The sequence goes on from NC_081323.1 coordinate 33,455,892, forward strand.
AGGGCTACTCTTTCGTTGCAGTGTGCAGGCTTCTAATTGCGGAGGCTTCTTTCGCTGCGGAGCTCGGGCTCTAGGCAAGTGGGCTTCAGTAGTTGTGGCCTGTGGGCTCAGTAGTTGTGGCTCGCAGGCTCTAGAGCACAGGCTCAGTAGTTGTAGTGCACGGGCTGAGTTGCTCTGTGGCATGTGGGATCTTCCTGGACCAGGGCTTGAACCGGTGTCCCCTGCATTGGCAGGCAGATTCTTAAACACTGTGCCACCAAGGAAGTCCCTCATGTATTATTCTTGACAAAGAATCAGGATCCAAGAAGGAAACGTGTAAGACAGAATATTAAGGAGCAAGGGCTGAATTTCTCAAGTTGCTTCATTCCCAACTTGCTTTAAGGTTCTGGGTGTCTCACTCAATTTTTCTGAGTTTGAATTTCCCCCGTCTACTCAGGGAAGAATCTTGCCCCGCCTGTTCCAGGAGTTTCTTGGGGAGTCAATGTGGCAATGGTAAGGAAGCAATTTTTAAAATGTGTGAGTGCTAAAAAGGAAAACCTGCTGCCTATTTTTGGCCTTTACTTGGGGCATTTGGGAAAGGAAGGATGAACCAGACAAAAATTCCTTTGCAAACTCACAGGTAACCAGATTTCCTGGAAAATACACAAATGGTATTCACCAGCAAAAAGATAAGGGAAAATCATTGTCTATGAGCTATTTTTAGCAGGATAAACCCAGTCTGTGCAAGTTGCCTATTGTAAATAAGCCTGAAATTTATGGGTTTATGGGACACATCTCAGTGGAAAATGTCCCGTAACCTATGTCATTTATTTGCTAATTGCTGTGTCTTGCTCTTGCTTGTAAACTGAATCACAGGTAAATTTGGCACTTGGTCTGATCAGTGATTCATGTTGACTCTCATTTGCATGGTCTCTGTGTTATGTCAGGTGCCTTCCTAGGTGAGGTATAGGAAGGCACAGGTGTAAAGGTATAGGAGGGATTCCGTAACTGAAATGGCACCTTTGTTCAAGCAACGTACAAGATGTGGGGCTGAACCACCACCATCAACACCCCCTCCCGCCCCGCCAGTGTAAATCTGCGTGGGAGCAGCCCTAACTCAGGAGGGAACTGTTGATAGTCTTGGATCTTTGTGAGGGAACACTGCTTGGCCGTGTTTGGCTGTTTCCGGTAAATTTTGAATCAAGTAAATGCAGCACTGGCGGTCAGCAGTGGGTCCAGCTGAGTCTCATTTGTGTTCTCTTCAGGCTTTCACGCAGATCAGGCATCATCACTGCATCATTTTTGAGGATGACTAAGGAGGCACCTGTAAAACCCAATCCAATCTTTAGGGTAAAGATTTTGTATATGTGTGAGATCGAAGCAAATGATAAAGATAGACTCTGAAAAATGGTGTCTCAGCACATAGGCCTAGGGAGCTGGGTGAGAAAGAAAATCCCCTGGGCTTTGCTGACTCAGAATCAGAGAAGCAAGTTAGGGACAGCTCTTGGGAGGGTTTGTCATCACTTGGTCCACGCAGTGGGTGTGGCCACCAATGTCCACAGCCGTAGATATTCCATGTGGTCACTCTGTTTTTTTATTCCTTTGTTTTATGTTATTTACTTATTTATTTTAATTTTATATTGGAGTATAGTTGAATAACAATGTTGTGTTACTTTCACGTACACAGCCAATTGATTTAGTTATACGTATACATGTATCTCTTCTTTTTCAAATTCTTTTCCCATTTAGGTTATTACAGAATATTGAGCAGAGTTCCCTGTGCTATACAGTAGGTCCTTGTTGGTTATCTATTTTAGGTATAGCAGTGTGTATATGTCACTTCCAAACTCCTGTTTTATCCCTCCCTCCCATCCTTCCCCTCTGATATCCATAAGTTTGTTTCTATGTCTGTGAGTCTGTTTCTGTTTTGTAAATAAGTTCATTTGTATCATTTTTAAAGATTCTGCATATAAGTGATATCATATGATATTTGTCTTTCTCTGTCTGACTTACTTCACTTAGTATGATAATCTCCAGTTTCATCCATGTTGCTGCAAATGGCATTATTTCATTCTTTTTAATGTCTGAGTAATATTCCATGTTACCACATGGAATGTACCACATCTTCTTTATCCATTCCTCTGTCAGTGGACATTTAGGTTGCTTCCATGTCTTGGCTATTGTAAATAGTGCTGCAATGAACACTGGGGTGAATATATCTTTTCAAATTATGGTTTTCTCCAGATATATGCCCAGGAAGGGGATTGCTCTATTTTTAGTATTTTAAGGAACTTCCATACTGTTCTCCATAGTGGCTGTACCAATTTACATTCCTACCAACATATGGTCACTCTTTATTGTTGGATTTTCCCCTCCCACGAGCCCCCACCAGCCCCCAGACCACTTATGGTCTCCTCTGGTGCCCATTAGGATGGAAGATCCTGCATTCTTGCCTTCCTCTTCCGCTGTCATTATCTTTTAAAAAAAAAATTAATTAATTAATTTTAATTTTTTATTGGAGTATAGTTGCTTTACAGTGTTGTGTTAGTTTCTGCTGTACGGCAAAGTGAATCAGCCACACGTATACATATATCCCCTCTTCCTTGGATTTCCTTCCCATTTAGGTCAGCACAGAGCATTGGGTAGAGTTCCTTGTGTTATACGGTCTGTTCTCATTAGTTATCTGTTTTATACATAGTAGGGTATACCTGTCATTCTCTTGACGTGTGTGTACAGCTCAAAGAGCCACAGGAATGAGGTGAGCTGGACTCCTCCCAATGGCTCTGGCTCTCTGCTCCCTTTTTTAACACATTGTCCATCACCATCTTGAAAGCCAAGAGACAGAGGCAAAGTCAGATGCAAGGGCTGGATATTCTCTTTAGTCTAAGCAAAAATATTCTTTAGGGGAATTAATACAAAAAGGCAAGAAAGATAAATTTTATCTTCTTGGAACCCTCAGAGGCTCATTTTTGCAAGGCCCAGACAGAGAGATAATTGGAGAGAACAGTTCACCTTGACTGCAGAATTACCTAGGGTGCTTTAAAAAAATACTATGCCTGGGCCCCACTCTGGACTAGTTTACTTAGAATTTCTGAGAGCGAGGCCCAGGCACGCAATTTTTAAAACGTTTCTGAGGTGATTCTAATGGATAGCCATAGTTGCAAACCACTGGGGTAGGAATCTTGTGGTCATTTGCTAAAGTCCTTATGAAAAAAATCAGGCAGTAAGTGCATTTTGGGACATAAAACAGCTCAAGGCCGAAACGTTTGCTATTGTGAGATAAACTACATAAAAAGGCAACCCAGCTGCAGACTAGAGCATTGTCAGCCCATCTATGAAATCATTTCTTTTGATGTTTATGGCACTAACAAGTCCTGAGATGGGGCTGTCTGATGAGACCATGCTTAATGACCCAAGTCTGTCTATGAGCCAGAGAGACATCCTGATTTGACATCTCTCTTTGCAAGTTTATTAACTTAAGGAAGACATTAATATTTTTACCATCTAACAAAGGACTTGCAAGTGGGACCTTATTAGAAAGCATGAGATCCACATTATATCAGGGACATGACCCTTCCCACTTCCCTCGCCTTCATGGAAGAGCTGACCGTTCTGCTCTTGGGAGAAAAAACACTCAATTTGTATGTTATTCCAGAAATTCTGAACTCTGTGGCCCACTGAATCAGTTTAAGGACCCAAGTAGGAGACATATTTGTTGTCAATATCTGCACATAAGGAATTTCTGTCTGCATAATTTTGCTCTTAAGGATGATGGAATGAAGTCCACTTTAATTAAATACATAGGGAACACTAATCTACTTTGAAAGGCACCACTAATCCACTTATTGGTGGCCAAGGTATGTAGTTAATAATGGGACTTTCAGGAGAACAAGCATAAAGGAGACCATTTCCAGGAAATACCCACTCTTAGGATAGGCACTGTCTTGTATATATCCCTCATGGCCAATGGCTACTAAGCAATCCCAAAGTTAATCCATTATACTCTGCCTAGCTCCTTGCTGTGTCTTCATTAGAGGCTTATGTACATGATAGAAGCAGTTTTTGGTTAAGCAAGTGAAATTAAGAAATTATGCGTGTGTTTATAACTTCGTTCTCATGCCCAGTTGTACATTAGTTTGGTCTCCTGTTAATAAACTTTTGTGTATGTACTCCAAACTTCAAGTTATTTTTCTATATATTATTATGGCTTTGCATTTCAGTCCTGTAGGAAACTTAAAGAAATAAGTTATATGCTACTGTGTTTATTGGTGTTATTATGAATAGTTTTATGTTGTTGTTTTTATTTTCCTTCTTTGAATAGACACCAGAACTTCTACAGCAAATTACTCACATCTGTGATATAACCGTTGTTCAGGAAATGCTTGAATATTTTCAGCAGAGGAAAGAAAAGATATCATCATTAATTTGACTGTGAAAATAGCTTAGCTATCTAAGAAGTATTCAGGGTTTTACCCTGAGGCTTTACTGAAGGATAAGCTCTTGGAGAAAGTAACAGACAACTGCTAATCTGTCTAAATTGCCCAAGTTTACAGCAGAGAACATGGGGTCTCTGAGTGGTGATTTGACTTTATCCCCATCGTAATAAGTGGCAATTAGTTCCTTACCAATAGAATGAAGAAGTAATCTATATTTTTTAACATAAAAGAATTGGCTTGCAAGCTATGCCTTTATTACTGTTGTGGTTTTTAAATTCTATCTTTACAGAGCTCCCACTTCAAAGACTATTAGACTAGAAGTGAGAAGGCCACTGCAAACTAGCTGTGTGATCTTGGGCAAGTCACTTAAAGTGCTTGAATCTCATTGTAAGATATGAATTATATGACTTTTTCCCCAAATATTTTGTTCTTAACATTGTATAACTCAAATTTTCAACATGTGTTCTGAGATTATATGTTATTACTTTCTTTGCTTTTGTCTTCATGCAAAATATCTTGCTAATGAGCATGGAGTTTAAAAATGAAGATGTCTTTATTCCTGTTCTGATGAATATTATAATTCTTCATAAATACTTAATTTTCTATTTTCGATTCTCCATTGAATTTAGACCAACTCATGTGACTTGTGGGTTTAAACAATGTGAGAAGAATGAAATATGTCACTTCTAGGATTAAGAGTGAATGATGATTCTTTATTTGCACTCTCTCTTGCTACTGTGACCAGCCTAGGTCTCTGAGTGAAGATGTGGAACAAACCCCTCTATTTACGAGTAATGAACATGCATCATAAAGCAATCACTTCTGTTCAAAACAGTGAGATCTGGGGTTTGTTTGTCACTGAAGCATAACCTAGCCTATCTGGACTAGTATAACTTCCTTCATCCATTTCAAGTAGTTGACAAGCAGCATTTGGGGGAATTTACTAAGTGTCACTGAGGTTAGAATCGACAGATGAACCATACCTCTGACACTGTAATACCACCTAGGAAGAAACTTGGCTGCCATAGACCTTCAGTTTACCCATCACTAAGCAAAGGTTTGCAAATGATACAAACTAAACAAATTTTAGCTCCAGCTAGTGTCGTTTCTCATCTTACTGCAAAATATTTAGTAAACAACAAATTTCATTCAGTAGTGAATTACAAGAGACTGCCTATATTCTTAAGATATGAGATTATTTACTTATTTCTTTTCTTTTCCACTGTGGTTTATTACAGGATATTGAATATAGTTCCCTGTGCTATATGGTAGGACCTTGTTATTTATCCAGTCTATATATAATAGTTTGCATCTGCTAATCCCAAACCCCCAATCCATTCCTCCCCCACCTCCCTTCCCCTTGGCAATAAAAGTCTGTTCTCTATGTCTGTGAGTCTGCTTCTGTTTTGTAGATAAGTTCATTTGTGTCATATTTCAGATTCCACATATAAGTCCTGTCATATGGTATTTGTCTTTCTCTTTCTGACTTACTTCATTTAGTCTGATAATCTCTAGGTCCAACCATGTTGCTGCAGATGGGATTATTTCATTCTTTTTTATGGCTGAGTAGTATTCTGTTGTATACATGTACCACATCTTCTTTATCCATTCATCTGTCAATGGACATTTAGGTTGTTTCCATGTCTTGCCTATTGTGAATAGTGCTGCTGTGAACATTGGGGTGCATATAACTTTTTGAATTATAGTTTTCTCTGGATATATGTCCAGAAGTGGGATTGCTGAGTGATATGCCAACTCTATATTTAGTTTTTTGAAGACCCTCCATACTGTTTTCCACAGTGGCTGTACCAATTTACATTCCCAACAACAGTGTAGGGGGGTTCCCTTTTCTCCACACCCTCTTCAGCATTTGTTATTTGTAGACTTTTTAATGATGGTTATTGTGACCAGTGTGAGGTGGTACCCCACTGTAGTTTTGATTTGCATCTCTCTAATAAGAGAGATTGTTTGTATAAACAATTGTTATAAACCCACAAGCCACTGTGCAGATTGCAGATATTTTTGTTGTTGTTTCTATTATTATATATGACTTTTCAATGGAATAACATTTGCTACAATGAATTGAATCACTTTGAGGGTGAGAGGTCTGGCTCTGATCCAAATATACCCAAGTGACACTAGTTCTCCAAATCAGCCATTTAAAATAATTCCCTTGAAAACAGGAGTTGAAAATACACAGTGTGGAAGAAAAACAGAGTTTTTCAAGTTTTCTAATGGCTGCTTTATTGTTTTCATTCTCCTGGGATCCTTCTCTCTTCCTGTTCTACATGTTCTGTTCTTCCTTTGTGACCTCACCCCTCCCTCAGCTTCTAATAAAGGGACTCAGCAAAGCAAGAATAAAAGATTTCCTGGGCTGCTGTGCACAAAGTAAGGGTGTGTGCTGAACTGAGCGGCAGGACTAGCCGTGGGGTATTTGCAGATGTGTTAAAGCCTTCCATGTGGATTCAGGGGTACAGAGTCTGAAAAGAGAGATGACTTGGGGAGCGGAAGTTTGGGAGCAGGGTTGGGGAGTTACAAAAGCAGATCTGAAGGCCGACGGGGAAATCAAATCAGGGACGAGAAGTGCAGTCACGAAAGGGAGTTGGCAATAAAAATCAGTGACAGGGACTCTGGAGAATCTTCCAAAACAGATTTCTGCTTTTCTGCCAGCTTGTTCCAGCTGCAAGCTGTGCTGAGCTTGCTTCAGAAATGTCTCCCGGGCATAGCCCCATTCCTGGAGGATTCAGCTGCCATTCTGTGACCTTCTGGCCAACCTCTTGCCTGAGTTTTAGAGCAGAATTTCCAGCTACACTCCTTCCCTCCTAATCCAACTCTTTGCCCACTACTCTCTGTCCCAGTGAATGGCCGCTCTTCCATCAGTATTCCCAGCAAGAATCCTTGGAGTTATCCTCAGTTGCTCCCTTTCCTCACTTCCCACATCTGATCAATCCTGATATTTCAATCCTGAAATATCTATTCAACCCAGACTTCTCCTCTGTCCCCCTCTCCTTGGAGGGTTTTCCTACCACCAAAGTTTTCCTGCTCTATTTCATCAGACACAGAATGCCAGAGTCCATCTCTTATAGAGGAGATGGGTCTGCCAGGCTCTCAGACATGGCAGGATGGGGAAATGTGGGGGTTTTATTTTTCTGAAGAACCAGTGAGCCCCTGAGAAGTTAATACGGGGGATTTACGGATTAACAGGTATGAAACCTGCCAATGTGGGAGTCCTTTCTGTCAGACACCTGGTCTCTCCAGGTACCAGGGTCTATCTTTCCTTCTAGGAGGTACCACAAGCCTACCTATACTCCTCCCAATCCTGGCCCAAGAGCGAGACCCAGAGAGACACTACGGAGGGGTCCCCTCTAATCTCTGGGTGTGGTCTTGGAACTCTCCACTTCCTGGAGTGGTTGACCACTTGTTTTAAGAAAGACCCTGCCTTCATCCCACAGAGATGTGGTCTTATAATGTCTAGCACATACACCTGATAAGGTACAGGGGACCTCATATCTATAGAGATGATACACAGAGAAGCCAGGGATGGGAGGTTGGGCAGGAAATTGAATCTATGGGGAAGGCCCTGGGAGACTGTCAAGGGCCTGGCATTAAGGAGAGGGGGCAATGGGTGTTTCCAAGCAGGCATATAACTCATTCCCATAAAGGGTAAAGTTGAGTGCAAGCTGGGAAGATGCCTGCATTTGAGCAGGGAGGGGTAGATTCTGGTGTGTGGCCCCCAGTGTCATGTACTTCATCTGATTTAATCTCCACAACAGCCCAGTGATACACTGGAAGCAGAGGTGCAAAGAGATTAGGTCAGAGATTCTCAAACACTCTTAAAACTTACTGAGGATCTCAAAGAGCTTTTGCTTATGTGGGTTATTTATATCAATACTTATCTCATTAGACGTTAGAGAAAAATTTAAGATGCAAGAATACACAGGCACACATTCCAGTAGCCATCAGCGTGATAACATCTCTGGTTACATAGTCTCTGGAAAGCTCCACTGCACACTCTTGAGAGAAAGGGTGAAAAAGGCAAAGAACATCGTAGTATTATTATGAAAATTGTTTTGACTTTGTGTAGCCCTGAGAGGGGTCCCTCAGGGGATCCTGGACTCTACTTTGAGAACCACTGAAATCGATAACTTTTCTGAGGTGATGTGACTGCTAAGTGTGGGGCTGATATTTCAGTTCAGGTCTGTCAGTAGATCCAATGTTCCTTTCATCCCTATAAAGAAACTGACACTTCATAGGAAAGAATCCAGGATCTTACCTTCACCTAAATGCCTCTGGAAAGAGCAAGTAACAGAAGTTCACACGGTAGGTGGGAGTCATTCTCTACTGGAATATTGATTTCTTTGGATTAACTTGGCATATGTGTTTGGTTTCTGGGATGAGCGATCTACTTGCTTTGGGTTTACAATCTGATCTCTTCCCTGGGATGAAGGTGTCCCTTGTCCTCACACACAGCCTAGTCTGAAGCTCTCAAAAAGTGCTTATTATGGAACCTGGTGGGGGCACCAAGCAAAGGCACTTAGGCACCATGAACCAGACTCACTGCTGACTTTATGTCAGTGCAGTGATGCTGGGAAATGATGCACCTGCCTTCTCAACATCAGACTTTACTGTGAGCCCTTGGCACTGACACAAGTCTCTCCAATTAAAAGCATTTAAATGAAATCTGATAAGTGGATAAAGAAGATGTGGTATATATACACAATGGAATATTACTCAGCCATAAAAAAGAATGAAATAATGCCATTTGTAGCAACATGGATGGATCTAGAGATTATCATACTAAGTGAAGTAAGTCAGACAAAGACAAATATGATATCGCTTATATATGGAATCTAAAAGATAATACAAATAAACTTATTTACAAAACAGAAATAGACTCACAGACATAGAAAACAAACTTATGGTTACCAAAGGGGAAAGGTGGGGGAGGGAATAAATTAGGAGTTTGGAATTAACAGATACAGACTACTATATATAAAATAGATAAACAATAAGGATTTACTGCATAGCACAGGGAACTCTACTCAATATCTTGTAATAACCTATAATGGAGAATAATCTAAAAAAGAATATATATATTCTTTTTTATATGTAATATAAATATACATACATAATATATATATACACATACATAATATATATATATACATATACAAGGTATATATACATATACTATATATACATAATATATATACATATATATACATAATATATATACATACATATATATGTATGTATGTATAACTGAATCGCTTTTTTGTACACCTGAAACTAACAACATGGTAAATCAACTATACTTCAGAAAAAAATTTTAAAAAGATGAAGAAAGCAAAAACTTGAAAGAAGAACCAAAATTTACCCCCCAAAATGAAATCTGAATGCTCTTTCTAAGAGCTTTCAGAATGCCTGGTGAAAAGCAGCATTTGTGGACCTCAGCCCAAGCCTCGCTGACCCTAAGCCTAGTTTAGGGTCTGAGTTTCTCTGGTGGAACATGAGTCACTGGGTGCGTGGAGGGAGCAGCTGCAGACAGGAGCTCCTGGGCGTCCTGGTGTCACATCAGCAACACGCTAGCCCCCAAGCTGCGGGCCAGGTGGGCTGGGCTGTGCGGATGTGGCAGCCACAGCTGGAGTCTCAGGAAGACGTGGTCCACGTCACGACTGCTGGAGCCTCCGGGTTGATCTTCTCTTATAATGACTCAGCTCAGAGGAAATCGTTGCCACTCGCATCCCACTGGCTCGGTTCCTCAATCCATGAAAGGCCCTGGCAGGAGTTGTCATGCACAGCTGTAAATACCTGGAAATCAATGCCATTTAGCCAGCAGTAGTGACCTTTCAGACACAGAGATGATGTCAAAATGGCCCGTGGAAGATAACATTCAGCAGTTTCGATACGACGTGCAGAATTTCCAATAACACCTTAATGATCCTCTCTTTCAAAGAAGGAGAAAAAGCTGCAGTTTGATGTGCTTCAGTGGCAGCTCTAGGAGCTAAAGAAAGCAGGGAGGCTGGCCTGGTTCACAAGGAGGGTGCCGACTGCCAGCTTCTACCCCCTTATCAAGGGTCACATCCTGGAGTCCTGTGACTCTAGCCCCCGTGAAAGGGAGAGGGAAAGAGCACCGGGGCCGGCAGACTAAGGTTTGAGGTTCCTGTCTTAGCTTTGTTATGATTCTGCCTGACAATAGCCTCTGTGGGCCTCAACTTCTCCATCTGTAGAATGGGATAATAGTACTAATTGCTGGATTACCTCAGAGATTCAGGAGGAGGTGGTTTTTGTTGGTTTGTTTGTTGTTTTTTACATTATATCCCCAGGACTTACTTATCTTATAACTACAAGTTTGTACCTTTTGGCCACCTTTGCCCATTTCACCCACTCCCCACTCCCCACCTCTGGCAACCACCAATCTGTTCTATCTATGAGTTTGATTTTTTTTTTTTTTTAGTTTGAACATACCTGAGATCCTACAGTACTTGGTTTTCTCTGACTTGTTTCACTTAGCATAATTCCCTTGAGATCCATCTTTGTTGTTGCAAATGGCAGGACTTCCCTTTTTTACAGCTGAATGATATTTCACTATGTAATATACACCACATTTTCTTTCTTTTAAAAAATATTTATTTATTTATTTTTGGTTGCGTTGGGTCTTCGTTGCTGCACACAGGCTTTCTCTAGTTGCAGCAAGAGGGGGCTACTCTTCACTGTGGGGCGTGGGCTTCTCACTGCGGTGGCTTCTCTTGTTGAGGAGCACAGGCTCTAGACGTGTGGGCTTCAGTAGTTGTGGCTCCCGGGCTCTAGAGCGCAGGCTCAGTAGTTGTGGCGCACGGGCTTAGTTGCTCTGCGGCATGTGGGATCTTCCCGGACCAGGGCTTTAACCCGTGTCCCCTGCATTGACGCCACCAGGGAAGTTCCTACACCACATTTTCTTGATCTATTCATCCATCAATAGACACAGGTTGTTTCCATGTCTCGGCCATTGTGAATAATGCTGCAGTGAACATGGGGGTGCAGATAGAAGGAGGCTCTGAAACCTGAAAATTGCTCTTGTTTTTTATCATCCTTTCAAAAGCAATATACATCTGTTTTTAAAAACATTAGTCCCAGAGATTAGCTAAAATAAGAAACTAAAAGTAGCTTGAAATCCCATCACCAGTTTTTTTCATGCGTACATGCTTGTTTATTTATTTATATATTCCTTCCTTTCTAAAATGGGATTATATTGCACATACTGTTTGGTAACCTATGTTTTTTCACTTAAAACTCTATTGAGCACAACTTTCCAAGTCATTAAATATTTTTTCCTATAACTTTAAATGATTGTATAATATTCCATTGTGTATTTGTAGCATAATCTATCCAGCCAGTTCCATAGTGTTTGACACCCATGTGGCTCTCTCTCTGTTTTTCTTTCTGTATTTTTTTCTCCTTCCTTCCTCCCCTCCCCTTCCTTCCCCTCCTTCCTTCCTTCTCTTTCTTTCTCTTCTTCCTTCCTTCATTCCTTCTCCCCCACTTCCTCTCCCTCTCGTCCCCCTCCCCATCTCCCCTCTCCCATCTCCCTCATTCTCCCAGTCCTTTTCCTTCTTCTTCTTCTTCTTCTTCCTCCTCCTCCCCTTTCCCCCCTCCTCCTTTCTCTCTCTTTCTTGGAAGTTATAAATGATGCTGCTGAATGCTTCGCCGACCACTGTGCAGCCCCAAGGAGCAGGTACAGTAGAAATAAGGAGAAGCCACAGGCTTGGCCCACCACACCCTTTGCTGGAATTTTGAATCTAGACCAAAAGGATATGGAGAAGGATGACAGGGCTAGAGGGCCTTCATTCTGGACATGGTGCTGCCAAGAAGTTCGTGCTACTAAGACAGCTTGGATCTTCTTCCATTCCAACCCTGCTTCCTCAGCACCCCTCCCCTTCCTCCTTGCAATCCTGTGGGATCTTGCAAAGCTCTTTGGTGAATTTCCTTCTTGCCTAAGGTGGCCATGGCCCATTTCTGCTGCTTTTTATCAAAAGATCTCCTGCAAATGCAATCAGGAAACATCTGTAGATTTTACAGTACTCACCTGACTTCTTAAGGTTTTAAATAAATCAAAGGAATGGCCTACAGACATTAAAATTAAAGTTAAGTCTATCATCTTGTTTATATTGGGATTTAGTTTTTTCTTCTCCTTTGTGAATGCATATTTGCCTCTGGAAATAGTAAACTTCTGTCATTTTTTTAACCTGCCAAGTAAATTGATATTTGTTTAATTTGCCAACAAATCTATTAGTGTCTTGGCTGGAACCTGTTGGGAATGAGTTTCAGCCCAGACCCACTTTTTATAGGCTCTTTCTGAAAGTCAGAAAACAAAGATTTACTATCAGTTTTATGGAAACACTGGCACGACCATAACTATGATTACACAGATGGCACAGTTGTAAAATATATATGTATGTGAGCAAAAAAGCAGCACAATTAGGTAAACAGATATTTAGATTGCCTATGAGAGAGAGGAACTTTGCCGTGGGGTGGGTTCTGTTTATCCATATGGCCTAACAGAGCAAGTAACAGGATGACTTTTCCTTCCAGTCTCTTGTCTGGTTTTCTTTAAGAGTCCACAGCTCTCCTTCCTCAGGGTCTGTCTGCACAGCAGTCCTCTTATTACTCTCTCAGACAAGGAGTTTATGGGAGGGAAACTCTCTTGAGTGGTGGCCTCCAGGAATCCACCAAGGATCAGCCCATGGCTTCCAACTCAGAACCAAGAGTTAAGCTGTAATGCTCATGATGGTGTAGGATTCTGCTCCTAACTCCTTGTCTTGCTCCCATGGGTGGTAAAGATGGTACCTATTACGACAGAAAAGACCTCAGCCACTATAAAACAATGCTGGAGAATCAGACTGGTTTGGGATCTAGAATGTGGTAGACCTAGTTTTGAATCCAGGTTTTTTTTTTTTTTTTTTTTTTTTTTTTTTTGCGGTATGCGGGCCTCTCACTGCTGTGGCCTCTCCCGTTGCGGAGCGCAGGCTCCGGACGCTCAGGCCCAGCGGCCATGGCTCACGGGCCCAGCCGCTCCGCGGCATGTGGGATCCTCCCGGACCAGGGCACGAACCCGTGTCTCCTGCATCGGCAGGCAGACTCCCAACCACTGCACCACCAGGGAAGCCCTTGAATCCAGTTTTGACTTGACTTTGAATAATTGATCCACCCTGGTATTGAACCTTCTCTCCAAACAGTTTATTCACCTGTAAATTCTTTCAAATTGGTGTGAGAATTTATGAGACAATGAAGGTTTGGTATGTAGTAAACACTCTTTAATGGTGGCCATTATTATTTTTTAATAATTGTACTTGCCAGTAAGATATTTTGGGGTTCTTTAAAGAACTCCATAAGCTTCAAGTAATGGATCTATTGAAAGAATACATATGGGAATTAGAAAAACAAGAATTCCATCCATATTAGGAATAAGGAAAGTGTGAAGAGCTCAACAAGCAGGGCCAGGGGACACACAGCATGTTTGAGCCCTGCAGAGCATGGAACTCGAACATCCCTGAAATTCCACTGTGTCCACTTTGGCCAGGAAAGAGGTGATGCTGGACCAGCTTCAGGTTTAGCTTAGCTTGATTGACAGCTTCCTCTTTCTACCTTTTGAAATGCTCACTCCTGGGAGATTCCCTCTTAGAACCAGCTGCCATGCTGTGAAATGCCCAAGCCCCATGGAGGTATTTCAGTTCACAGCCTCACCTGTGCCACAGTGTCCACTGCCCGTATCGTGAACGCATCAGTTTGAATATTCCAACCCAGGTGAATCTTCAGATGGTGCAGCCCCAGCTGACATCTGATAACCTGCATGAGACATACCACATGGAAACTGGTCATCTGAGTGCAGTCAAGCCAAAGAACCCTGAGAGATAATAATGAGTGATTTCAAGCTACTGAGTTTTGGGGTGGTTTGTTGTGCAAGAGTAGCGAAACTGGAGCAACACTGATCATGGCTACATCACTGAGTGGATGTCCACACCGAGTGGAGTGGATGTCAACTCTCACTCTCTCGGGGTGGTCGGGGACCCCTCCTACTTGCCATCCACTTCACGGCATAGGAAGTAGTTTGCCTGTAGTTAACATCGTCACAGACCTATGAAGTCACGAGTGAGCCCCACATGACTCCTTGCCATCATCTCCATCCTTGTGTCACTTTCCCTTCTCTCCCTTCCCCTTGTTTGGCTCCTACTTCTTATTATGTAGAAGCTGGACTTCTTCCCTTTTTTTATCTAGCTTCTCTCCTCTGTATCAGGTTCTTACATCCATACCTTCTTTTTCCTCTTCATTCATCTCTTCCTCTTCCTGTTTCCCAGTCTTTCCCAGGTTTCTAGCTGTTCCTTCCCTAACTCTTCTCTCTTTGGGCTTCCCTGTTGGTGGTGGACATCTGATGCTCGGGTTCCTGGCATCTCTTGATCTCTGTTTCAGCGCTGTCATGGAGACACCTGTCCCTCATTCTCCGTGATCTGAGACTGTCAATCAAGACCTCTCCCACAGACCCTCAACCAAAGGTGGGTCATGTAATCAAAAACAGGCCAGACTCTTTTCCTGGGAATTTAGTCTTCAGTGGGGTTATTGACAGAAAATGGTGAGTACTGGGTACAGACACCTGAAGAGATGACCTGTTTCTTCCTGATGCCTGCATCTGGAGAGCTGCCTCTCCCAAGGGCTGCCTATTTGATTCTTCCCCCTCCCGCCTTACGAACTATTCTTCCAAGAGGTAATTTTACAAGTGAATCAACCAGAATTATTTTCTGTTGCCTGGCACGAATTATTTCCCTCCTCCCCGCTTTTATTTTTTCTCTCATTCACTCTCCTCCCCACGTAGTCCTCTCTCTGTTTCTGTGCTTTTTTCTCACCGTCTTTTTCATAGACGTACATACACTAGAATTTTCTCTCCCATGCACCCTCCCTCCACCATTTCTTCCCCCTTCATGGTCTGCTTCTTTTTTTTTTACATAATTAAACTGTTTTTGAATTGCAATCTTCTGGACCTTGCTTATGCCCAGTCAATTCCACATGGGTCCTCCTTCTCTGGCTGGTGGGTGGTGCGATCATAATGAAGCTGTGAGTCTCCACCATCGCTGTGAGTTTGCCAAGCTGGAGTTCATCCTTTCCAGCTCCCTCCCAGAGTGGCTGCAGGCTCTTGAAGAAAGCAATGGACTTTTCTTGCTGCATTTCTCAGCTCTTCGAGCTCCAAGTCTCTCCCACTGGGTTTGCGGTCATGTTTGTACAAGTCTAGTATTAATATGACACATATTTGGTGCTGCTTTTTGGGGGGGCGCTTTTAGAAATCTGGCAGATGGGGTTGTGTTGAAATAACTTTGGAGTGGGAAATAGGAGGTCTGGACTCCAATCCCAGGCTGTGTGGCAACAGCATCCAGGCTCTTAACCACTGCATATGCTGCCTCTCATTGGGTGTCTGTCTGCATCAGCTCCTCTTTTATTTGCCAGCGTTGGTCCTGGTCTTATTTGCCAGCTGGTTTTATTTGCCAGCATTGGTCAGGACTGTGCACAAAGGCAGGTCACAGGTAGGATCCTCTAGAGAGAGGCTTCAGGATCCATTTCTGAACGGCCGCTTAGGAGGGAGAAGACAAGTGGTAGAAAGGCCCCTTGGAAGATTCTGGAATTGGGGAGGTTTATATATGGCGTGAACCAGACATTGTCAGTGCCCTGCCCATATTCGCTTGCCACTCACCATTCCTGTGTGCCATGCAGATGGCGTCCCACTACTGGCACCTGAAAATGCCTGGGGGCTTTTGCTGGCTGCAGGGGTGTGCTTGGTTTGTGTGGGGAACAGACAGAAGTGCAGAGGAATTTACCTGGATCAAATACCTCAGCTCTCTCGCCCCTGGGATTCTGTGAGATGTGTTCCGTACAGTCTCCCAGAGGTCAACCATGGGGTGGAGCCCCCATTGTCCACAGTGGTAACCTGCCCATCAAAGCACCCTCTATTAGCTGCTTCCATCTCTCTCACTCCCCACTCCCTTCCAGTGCTCCCTGAGGTCACCCTTCCCCCAATAAACCCCTCACACTCAAACCTCTTAGCATCTGCCGTGTGGGAGAATCCAACCGGAAAAGAGGGTCTTCAAACTGCGGAGCCAATAATTGGCAAGTCAGAGTGATGCTCCTGGGGTAGAAAAGAGGCAGTGAAAACTCAAAAATTCACGTTGGCCCCTTGAGGAGTGCCTCTTCATCTGTGTGTGTGTGTGTGTGTGAGAGAGAGAGAGAGAGAGAGAGAGACAGAGAGAGAGAACGCGAGAGAGAGATGGTGGGTTGGAGATTGAAATATAGTGGAAATGACTCTGGATGGGGGATACAAGTTAGAAACTAACTAGACTTCGCTACCTGTGAATTAACAAATCACTAAACTTTCTCTATCGAGTTTCTTTCTGAAAATAAATGGCCCGACTGACCTCACCAAGGCGCCATGGTATGAAAGCGTTAGCTGAAAGCCGTGAACCTTCTTAGCCTATTGAAAATGATGTCAGGGCATTTTGGTTTCTTTCCTTATTAAAGGTTTCATTCGTTTTTATAGTGAAATGGTTTTGATGACAATTTTTAAAATGCCAGCATTATGCACTTAAGCTATTGCCATGAATAGCGCTGATTTTCAACAGCTATGTTCATTATAAATTCACTGACATAAAAAGTGCCATAGTGATGAACATGCATGTACTAAGCTCTGAAATCATGAAAATTTAATGGCTGCACTTCCGTTGCCCTGAGTCTTGTTTCCATTGTTCCTTTTTGGTTCCTGTTTAACATGCTCGAAGCACACACAATCGAACAAGCTGATCCTTTCAAGACAGCTTGTTTTTCACTGTGTTCAGGGCTGGGACCTGAGGCTTTGATCTTTCCTGCCTCTGCTCTGTGGACCAGGCTATGAGTTTTATTGCAAGGCCAGAAGGCTGTTGTGGGACACCAGCGATAGTTTATTCTGGATCTCGAGGGTGTGGTGGGTATGTTCTAAGATCAAGACTTAAGACTGCAGACTCAGAAACTCAGTGTTTTTGGTTTCTTCCAAGATGATTGTGGGGAATGGGTCCAGAGAGTAGAGAGGGAAGAACTGTTGGTCCTAAGACCACAAAGAAAGGATAGAAAAATTATGATGCTGTTGGTTTCTCCATGATTGCCTTGTTCAATTTCACAGCAACCCTCTGGTGTATGCATCCATTTTTATAGATGAGGAACCTCAAGGCCAGAGAAGTGAAGTGTCTCACCTGAGATCACACCACTCATGAACACAGAGCTGGGATGCCAGCTTGGTCCTTTGTCACTTTGTCCTATAGCAGTGTTTAAGTATTTGAAGATAAGTGTTGGGTTCTTCCAGAGTCACATCCCATATAGGAGGGTTGAGACAGATGCGCATGAAAGTACCTCCCAACTTTTAGGGTCTAGGATGGGCCTGGGCCAGAATGTTCTGGGCCTTCTAATGTTCTTATGATAGGACAAATTTACCTCCCAAGTAAGACACTTCTAAGGTCATGAATGAGCTTCATGATGATTCCATTTGAGACCTCTGTTGGAGATCCGCTGGGACTTCCTCCATGTTGGTCTCAGCAAGCCCAGCCTTAACCTAGGTAGCTTCTGGGGGGAAGTTTCCTACATACAACTGATCTTGTGGTGTGTGGGTTCTTTTTGGCCTTCTCAACATACAGATTCCAAAGTAGACCATGGAAGCTTTTCAGGGAAGCTAACGATGCTTGCCTGGAGGCTTCTCCAGCTGGTGTTCATGCTTGACGGAGGCCCACAGTAATCGTGCATCTCCTCATCTATACTTTCCCAGTAGCCTGCACACCCCACACCATTCACCTGCAGACCTAAGACTTACTGTAGTGTAGGTTGTCTCCTGAGAGCATAAGCTCTTTGAATAAAGCATAATGACAGTCAATTTCTGGTCAGGACTGCCCTGTACCAGGGTTGATGGCTGTAGTTGTCTTGATGAGCTTGAGAAAAAGACTTATTCTCAGTTCTAAGTATTGCAGTCTGGTCAATGAAACTATTTATTGTTTTATATGTAGCCTACAAAGACCCATTTAGAATAAATAATAGAATAAAAATAGTTTTTGAACTTCTTGGGAGAAAAGTGAATTATTTGTATCATCATGTGTGTGTATCTGTCCCTCATATGTACATATCCACACACACACATATATACACACATTTATACACACATTTATACACAATCCAAATATGTATAGGTGTGTACATACATAAGAGAATCAGATCCCTATGTATGTATCTTATGAGCTGTGGGCTACCAGGTGTCAATTTGCCTGAATTTTACCCTCACCAAAGGAGAGAGGAGAGGACATAAAGGGATCTTTATATGTCATCCAGCTCCTCCCAAGGCTCATAAGAAGCAGGAGAAGCTATTTTCACAAGAGATCTAGGCAGACCTGGCGGTGGAGGCAGGGCTGCTGGGGTACCAGGTGATGAAGGATGCCACGGACTGAGGGAAGAGCTATGTCCCCTACGTTCTCTTAAAGCCGGACTTGGCTCTGGCACACTGGAAAGCCACAGAGAAAGTCAGAATGGTGTCCAGTGCCTGGCAGTTAGGGGAGGGCATCTAGAGAAAGAGAAAAGGAAAAAGATATAGTTTCCAGGTGGCAGCTGTTTAAATCAAGGGCTTCCTCAAATAAGCTTTAAAGAAGGTCAGAGTTTTTTTGTTTTTGTTTTTAACTTAGTAGTTAAGGACAAAAGCCAGAAAAACACAGTGTGTATCATTCTCTGGGGCTTCCGTGAGCATTCCAGTAAGCTAATTGTGGTAGGCAAAACCATGCTTCTCTCCCCCGCCCCTAGCCTGACCATAAAGATATCCTAATCCTTGCAACCTGTGGATGTGTTACATCACTTGGCAACAGTGAATTCAGGTTGCAAATAGAATTAAGGTGGCCAGTCAGCTGACTTTCAAATAGAGAGATGAGCCTGGATTACCCAAATGAGCTCAATCTCATCACCTGAGGATGTAAGAAGAGGCCTGAGCCGAGGAACATGGCTGCCTCTAGGAGATGGGAAAAGCCCTCAGTTACAACCAGCAGGAAAACAGGGACCTTGGTCCTACAACTTCAGGGAATTGCATTCTGCCAACGACCCAAATGGACGGAAAACATTCTTCCATAGAAACTAGAGACTCCAGAAAGATATGCAGCTGCTGACACCCGGATTTCAGCTTTAGTGAGAACTCCTCCTGCCAGACTTCTGACCTACAGAGCTGTAAGGCCATCCATTTGTGCTGCTTTAATCAGTGAGTTTGTGGTACTCCGTTACGGCAGCAACAGAAAAGAAATACGGTAATCAAAATGCAAGTCTCTCCTCATCTTTAAACATTCTTCTTTGCACAGTTGCCTCCCAATCTGAGACCATCTTCTCTATTTCTAGTCTTTTACTCAAATATAACCTTGAAATTATATTTCTCTGATGTCTTTTACCTTTTATTCATATTAGCTGGAAATCTTGACTCTCAAATCTCCATCCATTACTTAAAACTTTTCTACCAACGAATATTTTGGCAGTTTTTAATCTTATGATATATTTTTGTCTACACCTTAAAAGACTGTTCTAACTCCCTATACCAGGTTTGTAAAAGGGGCCAATAAACCTGCAAAGTTGTACAATGTCAAGTAACCACAGAAATGTAAGTACAAACAATGAGTTGTTTTGACCTGTCATAACGGCAAAAATTTAAAGATGTATATGATGAAGCATTGATGAGCGTGATAAACCGTTAGAGAATATAAAGCATCTTATGAAAAGGCAATATGACAGTATTTATGACAGAATTTTCATAAATGAAAATGTGACTTCATTTTGACTTCAAGATATGCACAAAGATAAAGATGTCTATTCTGGTGTTTGAGATTGTGTAAAACTGGAAACTGTGATAAATGGGCATTAAAGCAGATCAGAGGAATATAGCACTGGGAAGATCCGAGGAGTGAGAACCGTCAGCCCTTGCGTCTGAAAATGTGTGAATTTTTTTTTTTTTTTTTGTGGTACGCGGGCCTCTCACTGCTGTGGCCTCTCCCGTTGCGGAGCACAGGCTCCGGACGCGCAGGCTCAGCGGCCATGGCTCACGGGCCCAGCCGCTCCGCGGCATGTGGGATCTTCCCGGACCGGGGCACAAACCCGTGTCCCCTGCATCGGCAGGCGGACTCTCAACCACTGCACCACCAGGGAAGCCCTGTGTGAATTGTTTTATGTTTTACGGAGAGAATCTGACCATGATCCCTAAAGTAATGTTAGAAGGAAACACAATTCCTAGGTTCTTTTCCAAGAGAAGTCCAGGTCTACTTGTACTTTTCAAAGCCAAAATGAACCCATAATGCTGTCAAACCCCAAAAGTTCAGGCAGCAGGTGAATAGTTTAGTCATGGCGCTGGCTGGTTAGTTATTTGGATAATTGAATTTCAGCCATCGTGGGTAATGTAATCCAGTTTAATTTGCAAAAATGTCAGGCCTGGAGACAGATCAGAAGAAAAACATTTTGTGACGGCAGAAATGTCATTGGAGAGACTTGCTTTGTGTTATGAGCTGTCTGTAAGAACCAAGCCTTTCACAGTATAAGCGCCTAGATTGAAAAGATTTGATTAAGAGCCTTGGCAATCTGGTGTGTGTCATTAATGTTAGTGTTACATGATGCGTTTTGCTAGTTTATTTATGAAATGTTTGATTTAGGAGACCATTTGCCCCTTGTCAAAAGCACCTGGGAATGCCTTCATTTTCAATTTGTTTACCTGAATAATAATTTGATTTGGGTTTTCCCATTTGGTAAGTTTTTTCTGATCCCAGTAACATCTCTAACTAGACCACATGGTAGACTCCTATTGTTCTGGAAATCTGGGGCTTCATTTCAAATATCAGATACAGCAAACGACCCACCATTTGTCACCTTAAACATGCTGGCTTTGAAAAGGAGCCAAAAGCAAAAATTGTATTTATCTCTTTGGATCTATGGCCAAAAACCTTTCTGCTTTTATGATCTTTTCTTAGTCTCAGTTGTGACCACTGCTTGTGTCCAGAAAGTTTGGGCATGACTTGTGGACTAGTGGGAGAGCCCAGCTGACATTTATTTGCTTGGAGTCTTCTGGAAGGAAACTCACCATCAAAAAAGGGCTGTAGGGAGACTCTTGGATGATGTGGGAGGGGAGTCGACATTGTGAATAGACGTGGTGGCTGGGACTCAAATTTGGTTTGTTTCAGAGAGACCCACGGATACCTGGGTTCTAGATTCAGAGACTGAAACACTGGAACACACTGGGGCACAAGCATCCCTACTTGGGGACCTTGCTAAGGTGCAATTAACTTGGTGCCCTTTGGGCAAGATTGCCGACAAGCAGTATTTAGTGGCTCAATGTCAGAGGGGATTGGGACAGGACAGCAGCAGTGCCTTTTGAGACTTTTGAGCACATACCAGAACACCCCCCAGCTGGGAGTCTCAGAAATACATGGAATAGATTTGCTGAAGTCTGAACGCAAGTTGATGGTCACCCCATCATTATGATCCCCATCTGCACTCATGTGCTGGTGATGATTGGTTACACTTGGCTTTCACAATGAGCCCCGGATTTGGACTCTCCATTGAAACAATCCTTTTTCACTGGTTTGTTTTACCAACACATCAATATGGCAGAATAGAGATGTGTGCAGTAGGAACCTTGCTGTGAATGTAACCACTGGATCTTTCTGACCCAGCAGAATCTGGCCACTGGAGTGCTCATCTGGTGTCCTCAAAGTCATCTCATTATACAATGGCATTTGTGAATTATTCCCTCGACATCATAGGGAGGAGATAAAAATAAATGGAGGAAATGATGATCTTTCATATAGAAGTTCAACTATTTTAGAAAAATTCACCAGAACCTAGGGTCCAGTTGCCAATAGGTAGTAAAGTGACGAGTTTTAACTGTAGACTCGAGACAGGTTTCCGAAAGTGACTCAGTGAAGGTATCACCAATTCCAGATGCCTGGAAGCCTTTTAAATTTGCCCAAGGAATGCTCTGCATCTTGCATCCCTTCTCTACCTGTGTCCTCAGCCAAATCTGCTTTCACAGTGCATTTCTTGTATTTGTCTTTCTTTCAACCTATGTTGGAACCTTGATAGTCACACAGTATCTATCTACACAGGTGGGGTCTTTTCAAGTGTGAGGACAGCCTGGTGGGTTGTTAAGCCAGGCAGGGGCGTAACCCAGAGTGCCCATCTTAATATAAGAGCGGCTATAGCCTGAGCCTCTTTGAGAATTACAAGCTGATTCTGAAGTCCTCAGGAACTTAAGTTCCTTACCTTAAGTCTTTGCCAAAGCATTTAGTGTGCTTAGGTCGTTCTACAGGTGGAGATAGAATACTACTTCTTGGGAAACACAACCTTAGATGAGCCCCTAATTATCCAAATAATTCATTTCCCTTGGCCTCAGTCTTCCTATCTGGAGAATGCAGAAGACTGATTCTTCCTCCCAAAGTTTCTGTATGTGATGCTTACATGAGATCAAAGATACAGGACTCCAAGACCTCTCACGTTGGACCACTCAGATTGTGTCCACGGGAGCTACCCACACAAATTCGCTGGTTCTCAATGTAAGTGGGAAAGGGAGCCTGATCATTCACCTCATGAGAGTCAGGTTTAATTTTAAGCACATGGATGGTATTGAGAACAAGCTGTACTTCCATAGTGATCTAGATATAAGGTCTTTGTGGAGGAAGAGATGTCAGAGCCATAGACTCTACACGTACAGTTGAGGATGAGGGATGCCTGCCAGCTGGATCTGGCCTTAGACCACTGTGAACCACCTGAGCTGCACTTTGGCATCAATCACCCGGTGCTTCCACTTACTTCTGAGGCCAGGCCACCCTTCAGGCCAATTCCATTGGCATCTGAGGGATGGGACTCAGGCACCCCTGCTCTTAGAGCTTCTCAAGGGATTTGCATGTCGAGCCAAGGTGAGAACCACTGCTCTGGTCCTTTTGCTTCTTCAAACGTGGTCTTCAGATCAGCAACCTCAGTCTCTCCTGGGAGCTGGTTAGAAATGCAGAACCTTAGCCCTACCCCAGACCTACTGAATCAGAATTGTATTTTAACAAGATCCCCACGTAGTTCTTACTGTCCTTTTGGACAATCTAGTAACAAGGCTTCTCAGAAGAAGGAAAAAAAGAGGGAAAAGAAGGCAATTTATATGTTTTGCCTTAATGTGATAAATTAAAGTGAAAATGACTCCTGTGTTGTTACACACTACTATATGTTTTTTAAAAAACTACTTAAATACTTAAAATAAAATTTTAAGTTCAAAAGGCTACCATCTAGAGGCAAAATGTGATTCAAAACTGTAGTCAAGACAATTGTCAAAGATAAATGGAAAGTATTGGGCTTTGTTTGGCTTAAGGATGCTCTTGAAAATATCTCACATACGGACACAAGGTAGAAAAGAATTGTGATTTTTTTTTTTTTGGTAAAGGTCTGTATCTGTTGGGGGAGACATTACTTTTTCAAGAAGGAATTTAATATGAGAGAGGTTGAATATAAAAGGGTGATTGAAAACAGTAAATGAAGGCTTTGCTCCTTATAGAAATACAAATACAGACAGAGGTGTACTGTATTTTCAAAGCAAAGGAAAATATTCACTCTGTTGGTGAGTGGAATTTACATATATCTTGATCAAATATGCATATCCCCATCCTAAGTCACAGCCTTGTTACATGGAGTGCTGGCTCCTTGAAAGAGCAGAAAAGAGAGGTCAGGAGCAGCTGAGAATGAGTGCACAAAAAGATAAACACCCAGATAAGAGGAGGGCTAGGCTGGCAGGAGAAAAGGCCTTTATGGAACTCTTGTTGCTGGGCGCCAGGCTGAGTGCCCCATACAGAAAGGGTGGCAGGCTGATGGGGTCTTCAGAGGTAAGCTCCTTGCCTGAGGAATGGACGTGGCTGTGAACCCAGATCTCTTTGCTTTCTCTGTGATGCCAGGTCATCTGGAAGTTCTCAAGGACCTCATGAATGGTATCACTTTTTCACCTGAGGCCCAGAATCCATCTTGCCACCTTTTAGTGCTTTTCAAAGCAACAGGATGATATTTTATCCATTCTCTTCCCTTCTTCCCCTTCTTTCTTCTTACCTTGCTTGTCACTTCCTTGTTTTCTGGCTTCTTAAACTATAGACAGTCTTCTTTTAGAAATCAGCACTAGAAAAGCTGTTTCCTTATCACATCATTTGAGGATTCCCATCAATCCTTCAGTGAATATTTAAGGATATTTCCTGTAGGAAACATCTGTCAACTTATCTGACATCAAGAGAGACGATGTTTGCAAGATTCTTTGTCACGATACTGATGTTATCATAGCTGTGTTAAGATCCAACATCCCAATATTTTATTTATTTAGTGCGTTTACTGTCCCAGTGCTGTAACATGAAGGTTCAGTTTGGTTTTATAGAAACTCCCTGACTCCAATGTCCTTGGCTAAAGGTCAAGGGCAATTTGTTCATAGAATATCAGTCTCTTTGGTTAAACTCCTCAAGCTGGTCTGGATATACTAAACCTAACCTACATCTCTGTTCCTGCTCATGTACCTTCTCTGTGAACTGCCCACTTTCCCTGGAACTTGATCTGTGAGTTCTTTGGGGCCCGGTTAAAGCAGTGCTTCTCCACAGAGGATTTGTGTGTCCCTGCCTGTTACCTGGGGTACTGCCACTTTAAGTCAAATGATCTCTGGGGGTTTCTTGGCCCACAGAGGTATTCCTGACACTGAAGCATACCAGCTGGGGGTGGTGCATATCACGGGGTCACCTCCTCTGGCCGGAATTGGCACATGCTTATTTCCCGAGCTACTGACTTTGGGCCAAGGCGTCGGCATCTGTTCATTAATGATAAACAGTGATCTGGAATCGTGGAGCAGTGACTCGTCTCAGAGCAAAAGGTAGCAGCCTGTCAGTGTTGATTAGTAAGAATATTTGGATCTATGATTTGTTCCTGGTTTTGGTGGAGGCCAGAGAGTGGGGTTGGGTTTCCGTGGTTAAGATTGCTCATGTAGCTAGAATGTGTGTATAAGAGATGCCCAGCTTGAACTGGTTTGCTGGTACCAAGGTGCTTTACCCACCTGCTTCTCCACCCCCGCCAGAAGTGTGTGTGTGTGCGTGTGCGCGCGCACACACACACACACACACACACGCAGCAGTGCTTGTTAGAGATAAGGCTTTTCTATGAGACCCAGCTATGGGAGGACATAGACTCTGTGGCCTGTGGTCCCCTGATTCCTTTCTACGTACATATTTCTGCTGCTGCCCCTGTGCTGAGTCCTTTGTCAGCTATTCTGTGAGTGTGAACTGAACCTTGTGGGTCCTTCCAGCAGTGGAACACCTAAGATGACGGGTGTGTGGTACACACAGTGGGAGCATCTATCAGGTTCCCCACGTCCCTTGGGTGAGACTCTGGGCCTTTCTCTGGAGCCCAGGCAGCTGACCCAGGAAAAGATCAATGTTTTTCCTGGTTTGCTGCAAACACACAGGGATCCTCCTTTCACTCTGTTTCTCGGTTCTTCTGAGGACTCCTTCCTCCCAATCCAGGTCAGAGATGCATTATTTTATCCAGAATTGCTTTCTCGAGAGGGCACGTATTCAGTATATGCAATCTTCTAAACTGCCAGAGGCAAGAATCCTCAAATGTATATGTGTAATGCACACACATACACACACCCAGAAATATGTGTGTGTATATAAATATACACTTCTATGCATGTGTACATATACACATACTTTATACATGTCTATATTGTGTACATACACACGCACACAGAAATATATGTGTATATATATACACATCTATACACACATGTATACATATACACATATTTATACATGTCTATATGTGTGTATATACACACACACATACGTAACCACGACTCTCTAACCCACTGTAATCTGGCTTCTACACTGCTCATCCTTTAAACTTCGCTATTTTGAGGCTTTGTCCTCTCTTTCCTCCTGCTCTCTCTCTGCACCACATCAAATGACTGCCTGGCCTGCTGCTGCCTGCAAGCCACATGTGGTCCACTGCCTGCTTCTATTGATAAAGATTTACAGGAAACACACCCAGTGGCTTCTGTGTGGTCAGTGGCCGAGTGGAACAGTTTCAACAGAGATCTGGTCCATGAAAGTCTAATAAGTTTACTATGTGCCCCTTTATAGAAGGCATTTGCCGAACCCTGTGCTCATATACCCACACCCCGTGACCCTGGTCGCCCCTTTGTACAGGGGTAAAAGGGCTCCGGTGTGCCTCATGCTTGCATTGTCCATTTTATCTTTTGGTGTCTGCTGTGGATTGAGATCACACTGTGTTTCCAGAGGGAGCAGGTCCTGGTTATTGTGAAAGTGCATTGAGCATCTCGAGGGAAATGATGCCTTGGACTGTCTCATGTTGAGTGGATGTGTGTGAGTGGACCGCAGGGACGCCCCACAGGTCCCTGTTAGGGATCCGTGAAGAACAGGAGGTTTTCCGATTATGGGTAATAGAATTGCTGACCTGCCTGGGACTCTCCCTCCCCCTCCAACATCACAAAGCAAAGAAGCAAAGCCACAGTGTGCTGGAGCCAAGCCAGCGAGTGCGTGAATGCGGCTGCCTCTTGGCCGGGCTTGGAGACACTGGTAGAGACCCGCTTCCGCAGCACAAGCAACCGTGAAGTCAGCAGTGGCCAGTCTGCTGGTGCCAGCTGGAGAGGAGCTCAGCCTAGTGCGGCCACTGCTACTCTTCCGGGGGGACCACAGAGTGGGGAGCCCTGGCCATAAATCATGCTACCTTCAGGACAGGGTGGGGGGTGGCTGGAGAACTTGGGTTGCCCAAACCAGGGATCTGTTCTGGGAGCTTGGGTGTCAAGCGGTCTTAGTCCAGTCACTGGCAGGGTGGATTAGCAGGGATGTGGATAAGCTTCCCCTACGCAGGTAAGTCCCCCTTCAAGCTCTCAGAGGACCTGGGTTTGAATCAATTGTCAGGCATCCAGGGAAAGTCAGAACTCAGAGTCACTGGAGGTGAGGTGTTTGGAGACCACATTTCTAAAGGATTCTGAAGAGTAATGAGGCTGAACCCCAGAAGTGAGCTAGCATCAGCCAGGCAGCAGGCGGTGAGCAAGGTTGCGTTGCACTGATTCTCCCACGGTCAGCCCGAGCGAGGCTTGCACGACTCCCTTCTGAGGCCATGGCATCTCATTTACCCACATCTGTGGTCCTCATATACCTTGAGCCTCCTGACCTGGGGCCATACCCAGGACACACGGCAGACCCAGCAAGTGGTTGCCTGAGTTGCCTCTCCTGGTACAGACTTGTGCTGGGGCCCTGTCTGCTCACACATCCGAGTAATGCTGAACTCAGCTCAGCACACGTGTTCTTTCCTGCCTTCCTCCCCACATGGGCTCATGGCGCCACCTGACTTCCAGTCACAAGGTTTGGCCGCTGCTTCTCACAGATTCCAACCAAATGGCAACTGAATCCTATCCTTTTAGCCATTCACTCAGGGTCCCATCATTTCTCACCCGTGTCATTGCTAAAGTGGCCTCATTGGTCTCTTGCTCTGAGCCCTGCCGTTCTCCAAGCATCCTTTACCCATCTCGTCAGGTCAGCCTTCTTCCGCCTCATCATGAATGCTTTTCTCTCCAGGGTGCAGTCCATTTTGTATAGTGTGGCTGCAAGCTTCTTCCTGTTCTGCCCTTGTTGAAACTCAAAACCTCATTTCCAGACTCACACTCTTTCACTCTTAGCCCATATACATGCTTTCTTCACACCCTGGTTCTCTTGGAGGTAAGCCCTGTCCTCTTCATCACTGTACCTGGCTGTGTCCACTGGACCCTCACAGGACTGTCTCACACTGGGCTCAGGTGCCTGGCATCTCTCAGTCACACTGAGCCTCATTGGTTTGGTCCCCCTTAGATCCCACGGAGCTGGAATCTTAGCTCTATCGGTGAGTAAATTCCCTCTGTACAGAGCTGTGCATGTAGTGGGTGCTCAGTGAATTTGCAGAAAGCATGCCTTTGAGGGGCTCTTTGTAATCCACTGCAGTTCCTAACAACCTTTCCTACCAGTAAGTTTTCTCTCTGTTCAAACTAAATCCATCTGCTGCAAAGCAAGCACATTTCCTTATCTGGGTTGTTGATGGAGCTGGCAAACCAGTTAGACTCCCTTTGCCATAAAGAACAGTAACCCAGGGCTTCCCTGGTGGCGCAGCGGTTGAGAGTCCGCCTGCCGATGCAGGGGACACGGGTTCATGCCCCGGTCTGGGAAGATCCCACATGCCGCGGAGCGGCTGGGCCCGTGAGCCATGGCCGCTGAGCCTGCGTGTCTGGAGCCTGTGCGCCGCGACGGGAGCGGCCACAACAGTGAGAGGCCCGCGTACCGCAAAAAAATAAATAAATATAGTGAACAGCAACCTGGATTCAAAGGTGTCGTGAGTCCTTGCAGACAATTTTCTCGGCTAAGTCTGAGTCATTTTTTGATTTCTTGAATATTTCTTCAAAAACTTTTTTCTATTTTCATAGATTAGCCTGGAAAGGGCCCACATCAGATAAGCAGTTTCTGATGTTTACAAAACAGCACAGGGTTCCGTCTTTTGGCTTCCAAAACCTACAGTGTTCTTGGAAGCACCTTGACAGCAATGCCTGGCGCTCAAGTGGGTTTGCAGTGTGCTTTGGTCTGGGACAGACTGTGAACCTGAACGCCTGTGACTTTGGATCTGTTTCTAATGGTCGTCATCAGGGAAGAAAGTGGCTTCCTGCCCCCGATGGTTGGAAAGCTCTTTGTTGGCAAAGGCATCCATTTAAGATTTGTCCTCTCAGTGCTGGCTCGGGACCAGGACCCTTGGTCCCCTGAGGGAGGATTGTCCTCAGAAATGTCGAGACTGGGAAAGAGATGGCAACACTTCATCCCCTTTCTCCGCCCTGCCATCCTCCTGACTGTGCCCACGAATGGGAGGATGTGGGTGGGGGTAAGGGGGGGTGAGGAGGGCAGGGCGCTACTCCAGGACAAAGTGCTTCTTTATTCATTCCTCTGTTGATGGACATTTAGGTTGCTTCCATGTCTTGGCTGTTGTGAATAGTGCTGCAATGTACATTGGGCTGCACATATCCTTTCAGATTATGTTTTTCTCCAGAGATATGCCCAGGAGTGGGATTGCTGGATCATATGGCAGTTCTATTTTTAATTTGTTAAGGAAGGAATAGTAACTTTTTAACCTTCCCAATTACCTCATGAGTTTTGTTGTTGTGTTGTTTTAGCAGATGAGGACACTGAGGCACAGCGAGGTTAAGGAACCCAGTTAGAACATGGGAGAGTCAGGATTGAAATCCAGGCAGTCTGTTCAGAAGTCCATGCTCTTAACCACTGTCTTTGATGGCTCCTCCTATGGGCTCATATCCAGTCAATATGGCCAGAGAGAGAACAGAGGTCATATTATCTCTATCATACTGTTATCATACTAACGGAGGTCTTCCTTCTCTCTCTTATACCTCCATCCCAGTTATCATGCTGGTTGATCTGTGCATGTGGGAGGTTGAGTACATGCTCATGTGTGCTTGTGCACCCTTGCCTTTCTCTGCTGTATGCCCTTGGAAGCTGATTATGGCTTGTCTGTGTCTATGGATAGAGTTAAAAGCAGCCAATGTTTGTTAGAGGAGATGAACAAGCCCTAACTCAGCCAACCCTAAAGTCATCTGGGTTTTCAAGAGCTTTCCAGGTCCTCTGATGGAACCCATCAGGCCAGATTAATGATGCTGCAGTTTGCCATTCATTCTCATCGGGTTTAATGAAGATAAAGGGCTCTCTTTATGTGTCCAGTTGGGCTTAACAAATTAACCAGGCTGCCAAAAGGGTCCATGTGAACAGAATATTTGTCCTCATAATGTTCATTAGGAGGGAGAAAGTTAACTAACCTTTTTTATCTGTGTTTCAGTTCCTGGGGCCCAGTGAAATCTGCAGAGCTAAAATATCATCTCTAATCTTATTTCTGATGGGCCTTTCCCTAACTTCTTCTTTTATGATCTTTTCATAGCTGTTATAGTGAATCAGGATCATTATGTGTTTAAAAAAATATTATGCTCTGTGTCTCAGAGCTAACTGTCCAGAACTGAATATTCTGGCCCCTTTTCGGGATGTGACAAGCTGTTAGAGAGCTTTCCAGGATGGTGGGATTGTTTGCTGCTTCTTGTGCTTTCTTGGCAGCAACTGGTGAATGAATGAAAGCCGCGGTTCTCAGAATTTTTTGCTATAGGTTTAGAGTAAGGTCCTGAGCAGCTCCCGATGGCAGATTGCAAAAATGGCCCCAAATTCCTCCCTTCCCTGAATGGACACCTCTTTGCAATGTGACTTTGCCATTCTCTTTATCAGGAGTAGAGTCCTTACTCCACACCTTGCATCTGGGCTTAGACACATGATCTGTTTTGATGAATGGGATGTTAGCAGAGGCTTGAAGGGTACTTGTACTTTGGGGTTTGCTCTCTCTTGCTGCTTCTGGAATCTTGAGACTCTTAATGTTACCTGGCCTAAGGTAGCCTTTCAGAGGATGAGAGGCCATGAGGAGAAGAACCAAAGTACTCCCAGTTGCCTGACAGCCTCTTAACTGCCAAGCATGTGAGTGAGGCCATTCTAGATTACCCAGCGTCTGGTCAACCTGCCAAATGACCATAGTCACACAAGAGAGTCCAGCAGTTTACCTCTGTTTACTCCAACAGAGGTAAACTGAGCCAACCTGGACCAGAAGAATTGCCCAAATGACCCATAGAATCATTCATAAAATGAATAAAATGGTTGTTTTAGGCCGTTAAAATTTGGAGTGTTTTGTTACACAGCCAAAGCTAACTGATATACTCCTTTATTCTCAAAGCATGTGGCAGCTTACCTGAATGGGGTACACTTTAAGCCAAGAAGTTCCTGAATCATTGAAAATCCATGTCCTGAAGGACTTGGCTTCCAAAAAGTTAGCTCCTCTCCATTCAAGACATATGTTTTTATCAATGACATCACTAAGGCCCCCTTTGACATTGAATCATCATTCAGTACACATGTCAGCTCAGTTCTTTCACCTTGCACAGTACAGATCAAGGCCAGTCAAGTGCATCTGACTCAAGTAAATCAAGTCCCTACTGAGTTAGCCTTTTGTAAGATCAGACTATCAAAACTGGGGATAATTCCTGTTTGAAAACCAATTATATAACATGTTACCATGTTTGTAGATGTCTGACAGGTTGAATTAAAGTAATTTCCTTTACCTGATCTAGATGTATTAGGTTTATTTTCCTAAAATGGTCTGGTAACTCAAAGCTTTAGAAATAGTTGAGAAGAATTAAAATCACATGGTTGATGAACCATGTGCAGCTTTTCAAAAAAGTATTACATTAATTATCACTAAGAAAATAATATAATATTAATGGGGTCTCATCTAATTACTATTTCCTCCTCAATTTAGAATTGTCAAACTTTTAAATATATGGGTGGTGTTCCAGATATCGCTGGTATAGAAATTTAATGACTTGAAACAACAACAATCGTTTTATCATCATAGTTTCTGAGAGTCAGGAATTCAGGAAGGGCCTGGCTGGGTCGTTGTGGCTCAGGTGTCCAGAGGTTGCAGGTAGAAGGTGGCTACAGCAGGAACAACAGAATTGACACAGCTGGTGACTGTCAGATGTCTCTCTCCCATTGTGTGGTCTCAGCTTCTCACATGGTCTCTGCATGAGCTATTTTGGGCTTCCTCACAGCATGGCTGCCTCAGAACAGTCAGGCTGCTTACAGGGCAGCTTAGGACTCCAAGCCGGTGTCCCAGGAGAACACTGTCCTTTTATAACCTATGCTCAGAAGTCACATAGCACTACTGCTGCCATAGTCACAAGCCCCAGCTCAGGGGGAGAGGGGATAGACACCACATCTCAATGTGAGGGATGTCATAGTTATAAGAAAAGCAGAGGGTGTGAGATATCATTGCGGCTATCTTTAGAAGTACATCAGCCACAGATGGCCAAAGACAAAATCTCTGACTTGACCCAAGATCTAAGTTTGGGCCCATATTTCCTTGGCTTTAATAGAATTGACACAGTGTTATCATGTGAGTCTTTCCCTTCTCCCACTACCTGCTTCCATCAGTATCCAGCTACAACAAGTCAATCACAAAGCAAAGTAAAACCCAAGCAACCAACATGACAGCCAGGGGCAAAGTTGAAAAAGTTGTCTAAAACCAAAGGGATCTAAGCTGTTCACTCAGTAGCTCTGGTCTGTTTAAGAGACAAGGAAATTCAGAAGTCTGGGAGAATGCTGGCGTAAGAGAAAACCAGCAACCAAACCAAACCAAACCAAACAAAACAAAACTGTTGAACAGAATAGCTTTGCCTTCTACTCCCAGGAGGAGGAAGGAAGCTGGGAGGGTCACCCAGATCAAACCACCATGTACACATCATTATCTCATGTATTTTTCAAATCTTTTTGTGTGGAACTGATTTAATGTCTATGAAGCTCCTAGAAACCCTGGGGTTACAGATGCTAAGGAAATGACGCTCAACTAGTGCAAAAGCTAAGTACAAAAGAAAAATGAGAGAAGGGGGATGCTGCTTACAGTTTAAATGCTTTCATTTACAGTTTCCCACAAGATGGGGCATGAAGACAGAGAAACAGAAGTAAGCTCTCAGGGCAAGTCACATGTTCTGAACCATTTCCTTTCCATCACAAGGTGCTCCTGCTCCAGGATGAGAAAGCAGCTCTTACCAGCACCTTTACAAATGTGCTTCTGGATTTTGCAGCTGTCACTACAGTCTGCCAGGTTTACCAGACTATTTCAATTTTCTAAAAGATGCAGCTCATTTTGAACATTTTAGAAGTTTGAAAATTATTTCCAGGTAAAGTTTTTAAAATGTGGTTCCATGCAAAACACCTTACAATATTTATTTTAATCAATAGTTTATTGAGAACCTATTATGTACCCCCTACTGGGATGGACACCATTGAAGATTAATGAACAATAATACTTGTTGTTACTTAGGTATGGTCAGCCCCCTTAAGAAGCTGATAGTAACTCTCATTGTGCAGGTATCCCTTGTAATGTAATTTTTTTTTAGACTCATAACCACTCATAAATCTTTTCAACATACAGACTTGGTCTTAGCTTTGGTAGCTTTAAGTTCTCACCATATCACAAACCAAAATGTCATTCATGGACTTTGGGTTTTTTCCAAGGAGTGGTTATGAAAGAGCATCTCTAAATAAATTTTCCTCACCAGATCTTCAAGCTCTTGATGCTTTCCCCTCTGGAAATTGTGTCCAAATGGACTTTGCTTGGAACTGTTTATTAAAAAAATTTTTTCTCCCTGTCTGGCACTTCAAAACTTCTATGCAAGCAGTTATGGGGTTATAACATGTTAAAAATCCTCTTTCATCATCTCACTTATTATATGAAATTACATGGCACTGAAACAGTGGAAGATCCCTTCTTTACCATGATAGGCTAATTTTGGTGATTAACTGAGAAACTGTTAAATTTTACATCAGTGCTTTACTGTATTATGGAGTTAGTATTAACAGTCACAGGTGGGGAGAATTCTAATGAGATTGATGGGGTTGGGTGGGAGCAGGGTGGGAATGTCTCTGCTTCCAAAGTAGCTGAGGCTTAGACCTTCTAAACACCGATCTTAAAATTTGGCATCTGAATGACTTTTCTGGAGATTTCAAAATGAATCTTGCCTTCTTTCGAGCTTTAACTGATCCTGGAACAGAACCAGAAGACAGCCAATTTGCACAATGCCTCATCGTTGAAAACTGTAGTAGTTTTTGTTGTACATTGCATGAGAACAGGGACCAAATAGGCCATGTCCATTCTCAGAGTGAACTATTGAAAAGTGTTGGGTGGACAGATGCAAGGAAGGACATGGAACATTTGGAATTCAGATGCTGTTTTTCTTAGCTCTTCTCAGGTAAGTTACTTCATGGGTGTTCATTGAGTGGATAAGCATGAGGAAGGATTTAAACATCAAAGAGTGACCAGGGAAGAGCATTCTAAAGTTGTTTCCTATTAAGATTTTTATGATTTCTACTTTTAGCTCTTGAACCTCAGTTCTATTTTTCTGGTCCTTGGTCATGGCCCATGTCCATCGCTGGAGGAAAACATTATGTTCCCAGTGAAGATTTTTCATGGCCCTCTGTAGTAATGCTTTTGGTGCCCTTCCCTCTTCCCTTCAACATCCCTCATTCCAAGATATCCTAAATGAAGCACTTGTGACTCTTAAGACATGCCAGGGAGTTAGCCCTCTGGGCACAGTTTTACCAAGGACAAATGCAAGCTGGAGGATCAATACCCCAGCTTCCACCTTCGGTGGGACCACTCTGTTTCATACTGTGAGCTCCCCAGTGGGATTGAGTCCCAGTTGCCCAGAGTGGGAATCTATCCATTAACTCACATTGTATCGACTCCTTCCCTTCTCTGTCTCACTTCCCAGCTCTGCTATAGGTGCTTCCTGGGGGCATCACCTTCACAACCTCATACATTCCTTGTGTTAGGGACTGCTTCTAGAGGAATCAACTGAAAACACAACCTTTAGAAAAGAGATGCTTAATTCTGTGTATTCATCTCTCATTCACCATACGTTTACTCTGAACCCACCATGTGTAAGGCACAATGCATGGAGCTAGGGAAAGAAAGATGAGAGTATCTTTCTGTTTCTTAGAGTTGAAAAACAGAAAGGTACTCTGTTAAAACAAGGACATCGCAAGAGAGGGATGTGAACTCTCCCAAGATCTCCACCCTAAGGATTCCTCCTGGAACCTCCAGAACGATCCCCTCATGTTCCCTAACAGGTTGTGACTAAGAGATACTACATGACTTCTGTTGACTTTTTCCTGCCCACTCCATTTACTCTTCTTATTTCTTTGTGTCTCCCTTTAGCCTGGGGTTCTTGATGATGTTTATCTTGTTTTTGAACATGGCTACAACATCTTTGAAAATTTTTATGGAAGTAGAATATCCATACAGAGAAGTGTACATATGGCCCAAGAAGTCTCCCTCACTCTCCCTACAAGAGTAATCACTATCTTGATTTCCTACAGTGTAGTTTGCCTTTTTTTTTTTTAACTTTAAATGTTCACGATTGTGAGGTTTGTCCATAGTTTTGTACGTAATTGTGCATTGTTCATGATCATTACTGTGTAGTACTCCAGTGCGTGAATGACCATGATTGATTTATCTGTTCTACTGGTGATGGGCAGTTGAGTGGCTACTAGTTGGAGTCCATTCTGGATGGTGCTGCTGTGAGCATTCTAGTATATCTTTGGATGAATACATGGATGCATTTCTGACAGGTAGATACTCAGGAGCAACATTGTTGGGTCATAGAATATGCATGTGTGTTCAGTTTCTATAGATGCTGACAGGCTTCCTCAGTGGGTGCACTGGATCACACTCCTGCCCACAGGGTATGAGTCTTCCATTGTTTCTACGTCCTCACTAATGCTTGGTTTTCTTCATCTCTTTTTCATTTTAACTATTCTGATGGGTGTGGGTTATAGGCCTTTTAAACTTTTCTGTAGAGAAAGATTTATGTATTTTATCTCTATTTGTAGCAGAAAACCAGAAATCTCATATGACAGTTTTGTGATTAATAAAAATTTGTACCTGCTGTAAATTTTTCTATTTTGCACACTTTTTGTCCATAATTCTTTGAAATTACGACTCATCTTGGGAGCTGCCTTTTGCTAAACCAATTTGAATACTTTAACTAGCTAATCCTCCTTCCCACCTCCTGGGAGGTGTCTGCATCACCCCCTTTCTAATGAAAATGTGGGTCCACCCACTCAAGAGTCCTTCCCTGTCAGTCTTTGCCGCCTCATTATCTTCCTGATGCTTTCACTTTTCAGGCCATTTTCCTGCTTAATCTCCACCATTCTTTTGAAACCTCTCCCCCCCCACCCCACCCCCACCCCCGTCCTGCCCCACCAAAGCCACAAGCATTTCTTTCATTTGCTTTTCAGTATGCCTTCATCCTTTTTCAGAATGTCCTTGCAAGGATGCTCAGGTTAGTTTGCATTGTTACATAGTCTCTTTTGCTTCTAAACATTAATTTGTCCTTAGAGGTGATATAACGGTTAAGAGTGATTAAGAGTGTGGGCTCTGAGGTCAAATGCCAGCTCTTCAGTCTTGGGCAAATCACATAACTACTGTAAACGTCAGTCTCCACATCCATAGAATGGAGGGAGTAATATTAACTCTCTCTTAGGGTTGTTGCAGATTAAATGAGATGTTAGCTTCATAGCTGGCACATACTACTATCCAATGAATGTTACTGTTAATCAAATCATATCTTGAATTCCTGTAACTTATACTGTACAGAATTTCCTTTTCCTTCCCTTCATTCTTCCTTTATCCTTGTCTTTCTTTTTTTCCCTTCCTTCCTCAAATATTTATGAAAGTCTACCATGTGTCTGATCTTGTGCCCAGAGCTGGGATACAGTGGTAAACAGAGCAGTCATGTTCCCTGCCTTCAAAGAGTACATAATTTAGTTTGGGTAATAGGAAATCAGATGTTCATACTAATACATCATTACAAGCTATGATATGTATCTAGGAAGAAAGCCATGGGTTCTTCGGTAGTGCCTAACAGGAAGATGTGATCTAATCAGATGGCCTGAGAAAGAGGCTTTTGGTCTAATGGGAGGAATTTTAAGTAGACACCCAACCATTGTCAAGAAGTATATTGTTAAGGGATTATTTGCTCTTTCAATAATTACCCTTTTTTTTTCGAGAAGGCTGTGTTGTAGACTGCTTACCTGGTGCCCCCCAGTAAACCATGTATCCCGGTATTCCTACCCTTGTGCAATCCCTTCCCACACTGACTCTGGACTTGGTCTTGCCTTGGCCAATGGGATGTTAGCAAACATGACACCAGCAGAAACTCCCTCTTTTTTTTTTTCTTTTTAAGTTTTATTTTATTGTGGTATGAACACTTAACATGAGATCTAACATCTTAATAAAATTTTAAGTGTACAATGCGCTATCATTGACTCTAGATGCTATATTGAGTAACAGATCTCTAGAGCTTATTCATCTCGCATAACTGAAACTTTATGCCTATTGATTAGTAACTCCCCATTTTCCCCTGCCACCAGCCCCGGGCAACCACCATTCTACTCTTTAATTATGTGAATTTAACTTTTTTAGATACCTGATATAAGCGAAATCTGCAGTATTTGTTTTTCTGTGACTAGCTTATTTCACTTAGTATAATGTCCTCAAGATTCATCCATGTTGTTATATATTGCAGAATTTCTTAGAAACTCCCTCTTGAAGGCTTGGACCACCATGAAAGAAGTTAGACTATCGTGCTGGAGGGTTCATGTGGACAGATGCCCTGGAGGCAGTGAGACTAGAGGGAAAGTGAAAGAGACACAGAGAGAAGTCCAGCCAGCCCTCAGGGGTTCTAGCCAAGGTCCCAGAACGTGAGCAAAGCCATCTTGGCTCCTCTGTTCTCCAATCAAGCTGCCCCAGCCAATAGCACATGGAGCAGAGCCATCGCTACTGTGCCTTGCCTGAACAGTAGAATCCTGACCAATAAATGGTCACTGTTCTTTCAAGCCACTAAGTTTGGGGATGCTTTGTTAAACAGCAATAGATACCTGAAACATCCTGCTTATTCATCCTCTCTGACTTGGACACTTACTGTATTTCAGATGGGACAGAATGGAATCAGTGCCTTCCCTCATGTAGCCCAGTCAGACTCAGCTTTTAACCTCAAATCCATGAACTCCTTGAAATTGTATTACCCATTGTGCATATGTGGTATTTTTTCCTGGGGAGAGGACTCTTGGCTTTCAGTATACTAAAAGCAGCGGTCCCCAACCTTTTTGGTACCAGGGACCAGTTTCATGGAAGACA
The DNA here is from genome assembly GCF_026419965.1 of Kogia breviceps. Classification (NCBI taxonomy): domain Eukaryota; kingdom Metazoa; phylum Chordata; class Mammalia; order Artiodactyla; family Physeteridae; genus Kogia; species Kogia breviceps. The sequence continues at coordinate 33,494,192 of NC_081323.1, forward strand.
ATTTTTCCATGGAAGGGGGGTAGGGCAGGGGTGGTTTCAGGATGATCCAAGTGCATTACATTTATTGTGCACTTTATTTCTATTATTACATTGTAATATGTAATGAAATAATTATACAACTCACCATAATGCTGACAGGAGGCCGAGCTCAGGTGGTAATGTGAGCGATGGGGAGCAGCTATAAATACAGATGAAGCTTGGCTCTCTCGCCTGCTGCTCACCTCCTGCTGTGCGCCCGGTTCCTAACAGGCCACCCACCAGTAGTGGTCCATGGCCCGGGGGTCGGGGACCCCTGCTTTAAAGGATCTGTGATTTCACAAAATAAATAACAAGTGTTTCAGAAGAAAACAAAGACACATATTTTCTACAAAAAAGAAATTTTGAATAAAGTGATCTCTGAGAACAAAGCTGTGATTAATTATGCTAATTAGAATTGGGGTAATTTCCATAGTGGAAGGAATATAACTTCATCTCCTTCAATAAAATTGAGCCCTGAACCCATATGCCAAATAATTTGTTTTTTCTCTTGCATTACACAGAGTTCATTGTACCCCTGATGTTTTAAGACGGGCCAATGTCCTCACACTTTCCCTAAAGACAAATAAGAAATTAAATAACTAAATAACAGATGTTACAGTCAATCATAAAAACTGAGAATCAGGTTTGCCTCCAGCATTTGTAGGGTCAAGGACAGGAGTAAAACTGGAGGCTTACGTACTATGGCTGAATATTTAAAGTTATGAATTAGGTTGAAAAATGTAAATAATAAAATATGTTCTATTTTCCTACCTTGTCAATTATGGCTTCAAGTGTAGAATTCTTAGACACCTCAGAGTTCTCTCTTAGCATGTGGTGGTGTGGAGAGGGATGCCCAGGTTCCCTGGGCCAGTACCCGACCTGTCCGTCTTCTCTTCCTGGCCCCAACTCTGTCCTGCACAGGAATCTCAATCCACTTGTCCATGCTCTGTTTCTATCTCTCCCACAAGCAGGCATCTCTTTGGACCTCCTCAAGTCTAGGAGTGCACAGAGAAGCAGCATAGTTCACCCTCAGAAGGGTGGCCCCTTTCCTGTGATGGATCCAGAGAAAGGATCCATGCAAATCCTGGAAGTGGACTATGGACCTTTTGGGTAGGGAATTTGAAAATCTAAGATATCTGGTGAATAATCTAGAAGGAGGTGCGGGGATCTAGGTAGGTAGGTCCCCTTGGCCTCACAGATTCCTTGCCCCCATGATGAGGGGTGTAGCCAGAAGAGGAGCAGCGTGGATCCTGCTAAGGCTGTGCTATCCAGTATAGTAGCCACTAATCACATGTGATTTTGAGCACTTGCAATGTGGCTAGTCCAAATGGAGATCTGCTGAACAAGTTGATTAGAAAGTGCATATTGGATTTTGAAGACGTAGTACGAGGAAAAAAAAGAATGTAACATATCTCATTAAATGTATTACAGTTGTTTCTTTTGCCCTTTAAAAAAATGTGGTTACAGAAAACTTTTCATGATCTGCATGGTTTGCATTTGTAGCTTTCTTGGACCATGCAGCTCTAAAGCATAGCTCTCAGGGCAGCAGCCCCTGTTGTCTTGGTGTAAGGGTGTCACCATTGGTAATGCTCTTGATAGCTCTCTTCTTCCTCTCGCAGACCCACCCACTCTCACACAACTCAGTCTTCTTTGGATTGATCTCATCTCCCAGATTCTGACTTGTGGATTCATGTCCAGACTTTGGTGCACAGCTCTGGACTCCTACCCTGGGATTTAACAACCTTCCTGACTTTCCCCATGTTGACTCTCCAGCACTTGTCTCTGACTTGCTTCTCCTCTTTGCCCCAACCCCCATCCCTCTTCCCTTTGTCTTGAGTGAGGGTCCTTGTTCTTATCTCCAGAACCATGGAGACCCATTGCCCCTTGGGTAAAACCCAGCCCATCGCTGGCTTTCCTTATGTGTGAGAGCCCATATGCTCCTTGACCCTTTGGGGTTCATTTAGGGTCTAGACTGTCTTTGGTATTTGCTATAATGACTTGGGTTTGATGGGTTTTAGCTTCATCTCTTAATCCTCTCAAAAAACATATTTGCATTTTTGCTTTCGAGTATTTCCCCAAGGATAGAATCCAAGGGCAGGCCCATGAGGAGGGCGAACTCTAGATTTTCCTTAAAGATTTTATAAATACTTCTATTGGCAATCCACTTGAAAAATAGTTTTTTGAGTTCCAGTCACTGTTCTTCTAAACCTGAGGGTGCAATAGTGAGTAAAAATGGAGAAGTTCCCTTTGATAAAGGAATTAAGAATCAAGGAATCACAACAGCATCCACTATCGCGGAGGAGTGTTTGGTGCTGTAGGTGAGAGGGTCAGGGGGGTGAGAGAAGTCAATAAATTACTGAAAATGTAAATGGTTTCTTCAGACCCTTAATGAGGATTAGTGCTTATATGAGGAGGAGAGAAGCACAAAGTCACTGGTGACATCTTGTTGACATGTTGGAGTCCTGGCCTTGCCTCTCTCATGAAGGGACTTTTCCCTGCCTAACACGCTTGCCATGAGTAGGATGCAAATTTTTGGCCTTGCAGCAGTTCCAGAGCACGTGGAACTGGATTCCTTGACTCAGTAAAAGACCACGTTGCTACCTCGTGGATATTTGGGACTATTCTCTGTCACAGGGGTAATATTTTGACATATTGTCCTGTGCAATTATTCTTTTTAGAAATCATTTTCCCTACGGGGCTTGCATTTCTAAAACTAGAGAAGCTGGGTTTGATTGCCCCAGAGAAAGGAAGTTACAAAACTACTCAGAGTAAGGTAAAAGTTGAATTCTTAGCTTTGGGGATTCTAAATAGATGCTATTGAGTCTATGATGAGACAAGGATCTCAAAAGTCAAGTGAGAAAACCAGGCTGTTGAAAAAGAAAAGTAATATGCTGTTTGTTTGTTCTCCTTAGAAGACCTGAGAGTTTGCCCTTAAACAGTAAATTAGGCAAAAGATTCACAAGGTGATGAGAGTTGGTGAATTCTTACTTATGCTTCAAGGCTACACTCCAAGACCCCTATGTGAGTGACTCTGAAGTAGGGATCCAATATTATTCCTCTCATGGTGCCCCTGAACATGGGCCTATATTCTGAAAAAAGGCTTTGGTCCTTGAAGCAGGGCTCACGTTTTATTTTGGTATCTCCAGCTCTAGCACAGCATTGGAAGAGTATTGATAATAAATGTTTATTAAGTGAATGAATGATGGAGCCAACTCTCCTTTATTCTACAGAGTAGAGAGAAAACAGCAAGAGACAGGGTTGATAAAATGCAAGGCCATGAGGATATGCCTTCTCAACCAGTAATCAGTACTTCAAAACACTATTTATGAAAGTAATAAGGATTATCCTGAGCTTTTGGGTGGCCATCCTAAGAAATTTCAATGTATCATATGAAAACCAATCATTGAGCCCTACCGTGTGTCAGATGAAATAGGGCAATGGGCCCAACGTGGGGTTCTAATCCCTTCTCTGGCACTGACTAGTTATGTGACCATGAAAATTATTTTTTTCAATGGGAATCACCTTGATGCCCATCCTATCTGACTTCCTCACTTTCAGGTGCGCAGACTGAGTGGTTTGTTAAAGGTGATACACAAGGCACTGGCTGAGGTGGCAGACCATTTCTCCCAACTGAGGTGACCAGCTATTTAGCCAACAGGGTGTGGACCATGGTGCTTATACTGGCTGCCCAGAGAGGGATTACAGCATGATTGAAACCAGGCATCATGGGGAAACTTTGGCTCCAAGACAGGAGGCAAGTATGAAACAGGGAAATGTAGAGAAATGATGGCCTTGACAAAGGCGTCTGGACAAAAGGTGCTGAGAGAGATGCCACCATCACATACCTGAAATGAAGCAAAACCATGAATGAGCAAAGATAGATACGAGAGCTCCAGGAGGAGAGTCAGGCAACTTGGGTTGATTCTAAGAGTCCAGATTCAGTGCTGACCTTCCAACTCACCCTGCAACAACATCTTAAAAATGGCAGCCACCACCTAACAGCGCCTACGTAACAACTCTTGCAAAATGTGATGACAGGGCCTGTCAATGGTATTTACGGGTCTTAAGTTGCTGGCTCAGCCTGGCCATCTGTTCAGAAAACCCTGCCCTTTGCATATAGCTCAATCACTTTGTCAGTTTCTTAAAGGCAGAGACTGTCTTCCAATTCCAGTTACACTCAGTACCCTGTATGATGCTTGGCACAGAATAATAGGGTTTGGTATTTGCCGGGTAGGAGAGACTCTGCTGGGTAACAAGCCCTGAAATCTCAGAGGCTTCACACAGCAAGGAGTAGTTTCTCTCTTGTGCAAGGTCTGATGTACTGGCAGAGGCTCTCCTCAAAGCAGACACTCAGGTGTCCAGGCTCCTTGCCCTAGAGGCTCCATTTCAACACATGGTCTCCATGGTACCTTACCAAGAAGAAGAGAGCCATGGAAAAGGGACACTGGCACTTGACTGCCTTAGCCCAGGAGTACTCGTGTTGCTTTAGCGCAAAATCCTAGTCACATGGCCCAAACCGACTGCAAGAGAGGCTTCAAAGCACAGGTAGCCTTTGGTTAGAGCTTAGTGTCTTTGCCTCAGTGCCACAAAGCTGGGTGGCTGGTGGATTCAACACACATGCCAACCCAGCACAGGTGAAGCAGGCAGAGGTCAAGGTCCAGCTCTGTCACTTACTTGCCCTGTGACCTTGGATACTTTCCTTAGCCTCTTTGTCTTGGTTTTCTCACCTATAAAGTGAACATAATAATAATAATAATATCATCTATTTTCAGGGTTGTTTGGAAGACTCATTGAGATGGTAAATGTGAATAGGGCTTTGTAAAGTGTCAGAGACTACTAGAACTTTTATAGGTTTTTTTTACTCTCTTTCCTTTTTCCTCCAGGGCACTTTGTAACTGTTATAATCTTACATCACAGTACGTGTGAGCTACAGAACTTGTCCATGAATAAGGAGGGTTTAAAGAGGACTGGGTCCTGTTTATTATTAATTTTTCTGTGTCTTCACTGCCTGCCAGGGATCCCAGCATATAAGGATACTTAACAAATATCTTCTAACTGGATGAGTGGTTGAGCACATGAATTTTAAGCCTCGCCAATGCAGTAAAGAAAGGGAATATACTCAAGTCCTCTGGTACATTTCTGACTTAAATGTAAATCTCTTAGGGCTCTACCCTAGGATCCCACATGGACTGAGCATAATCCCTTTCCCTTTTTCCATCCAACCACCCCACGATCTCTCCTCCTCTACTCCATAAACTCTCTCCCTACTGCAGTGACCAGAATCATAAAATGCAATAATATATTCTTTGTTGTGTTTTCTCTGTCTCCAACCAAAACAATCATCCTTCCTCCTCTGCTAGGCTGGAACAACTCTAATAGTTGCAGTAACAGAAACACCAGTAATAACAGTGACTGTTGACCAAGCACAACTCTGCCAGGCACTATGCCAACTATATGATGTCCATTACATCTGTTAATCCTCACAGCAAGCTTGGGAGTGAGATCTTCTTTCTGTCTTAGAGATGAGAGGATTGGTAAGGTGACAATAGGGGCTATAATTTAAACCCAGGTGAATCTGATTCCAAAACTTTTGCTCGGAACAGTTTTTCAGTATTGCCCCTTTCAGAGTAAGCCGTGATCCCCCTTCCAAACCAAGATGCTGACGTTATTTTGTATCTAAACTCATTGTAATTGTTTTCATTGTAAGCTTCTTTTTTTCTAAGAACTTCAGTTATATTTTAAGCATTCATGATTGGCTGTTTTGAACATAAAACAGAACGCAGCTGACAAATTTATATAGGAGACACATAGAATTGTCTAAGAATTGCAGTCTTTTTATTTCCCCTGAAGGTTAATAAATTCATTTAGCCACTTTCCTATACTAACTCTGTCTTTTAGAATGTGCTTTCCATCATGCCTCTTAATCATATGGGTTTTAGTCTATGGCACTCTGAAAACTATTGCTGGCTCAAGCCACCTGAACTTGGTGATGTAAATCACCAACTCTTATGTGCTCACAGATTCTGTGGGCCGGGAATTTGAACACGGCAAAGTAGAGGACTCTTCCCTGCTCCATGATGACTGAGGACTCAGTTGGAGAGACCTGACTGGCTGGGGGTGACTTGAACATCTGGGGGCTGGGGGTTGGCTAGCTTCCACATTGATTTCCTTACTTGCATGTCTGATGCTCGGGTGAAGGACAGGCTGTCGACCAGCACACCTACACATGGCCTCTCCGTGTGGCATGGGCTTCCTCACAGCATGGCAGCTGGGGTTCCCAGAAAATGTATACTGAGAGCAAGCAGTCTAAGAGCAAGTCTTTTTAAGACAATCAGTGAGAGCTGAATGGCCTCTTCTGATCCAGCCTTAGTAGTCACACAGCATCATTTCTGCCTTGTTGTTCTCTTAGTGACAAATGAGTCATAAATCCAACCCGGATTAAAGAGAAGTGGAATTATATTCTACCTCTCAACTAGAGAAGTTTCAAAAAATGTGCAGGCTTTAAAAAAAAACTGAGCACTTCATATACATATTAATATCCTTTAGAGCAACTAGGCATGTTCAAAGAAGAGAGGTCAGGATGGCACAAACAAACATCAACAAAAGAAAAACTATATAAACTGGCAAATTGATTCATGGCACAATCTTACAAGACAGCAATTGTAGCCATTAAAATTATGTCTTCAAATGATATAGAAAGATAAGGGGAAATGTGTCAATGTATTATTAAATAGAAAAATGCTGCAGATAGCATGTTGAACCTCTACCTATGCATCACAGACTGTAAGAATCTGACGTTGTGGGCCATTTCTCTTCTGCTTATCAGTGTGCATGACTATTTTTACAATAAGCACATGCTTCTTTTGTAATAAGGAAAACAATCAGGAGGACGGAGAAGCTTGGAAAGACGGAAAGCATCTGCATTAATTTCAAGAGGACCACACAAAATGTTTGGGGTTCACCTATTGTTTCTGCACCTGTGTGCGCAGAGCTGACTCTTGGAGGCTGGGGAGCTTGGGTGGTTGGGCAGACTGTGACGCTGGAAAGGGCCTAGGAATTGTCCTCCTCAAGCCCTGGCTTTGGGGAAGAGGAAGTCGGATGGGGAGTGGCTTATGCAAGCCCAAATGGCTAGTAAGCGACAGGGCTGGCAGGTTGCACAGGGCTCTTAAGTCTCTGGCTGGCTGGATTCTCCTCCACCTGCTGCCATGGCTGTGACCTGAGAGCAGCGGCTGCCTGCACCAGCACACTGCAGGGAGGACATTTCCACTCCCAGCGGGCGTCTTGTCTGAGGCATTGTGGCTATTGAGGACTCTTGGGTGCTTCTGGCTCGTGCAAGCAGAGTGTGATTTTATGGAAATTGGACTGGATGTTGTGATAAACTTAGCAGTCATGGGTCACACCTAATGACTGATGGCAATTTTATTTAAGCTGAACTTGAGAGTGAAGAATGGGAACACGTTGAACGACAGTGGGCTTCCTTGGTTAAAGGGAAAGTGAGAACGATCCAGCTTTAGAGGTGGCTTGGAGCGGGGAGAAGGAGCCCCACACTTTGGACATTCCGTTTCTAAAGCTTTTAGGGGACCAGATGGCACTGGTGCATCTAAAGGCAGCTCAGAAAGAATATATCTTTTCCATCCCTGACATATTTTCCCTTTGGAATATGAGACAGGTTTTCTACAGAGCCCTGGAAACAGAGTACGTGAGTCAAATGTTTTGCCATCAATATTTTCTATTTTTACTTTCAAGTTCCATCCCAATAGGGCAAAAGCCTCATAGGTGTTTCTGGCCTTTCATACCTTCTTTTATCACCTGTTAATCTTTTAATAAAGAGGGGTTGCCTAAGGCAGGTGCAGATGGAAATACATAGTTGAGTGAGGGGGTTAGGGAGGAGGTGGACTGAAGGAGCCAGGAAAGCACAAACACTCATAACCTGGACTCAGTAATTCAGAGGGTTTCCTGGACGAGACCACGGCCAAAAATATTTCCAAGGTCATTATCTATGGAGCAAAGAGTTATACTGCTATAATGGACAGGACTAAAGGTTGATTTTTTTTTTACAATCTCAGTTCAGCTGGAAGTAACATTTTACAGATTGCTTTCATAGTTTTTTCTGGCTATTTTCAGAAAAGATGTCAAAGAATGTTTTTTTCATAAGGTTATAGGCCCATTGGATCTGCACAGTTTTCCCTAATTCTTAGACAGTGTCTTTCTGCCAGTTCTGTTTCAGATGCTCTTTTATGTAGAAAATAATGATACCTCCCTCCTCGTGTTCCTCCTCCTCCCACAATGGATGCCTCCCATGTATCTGGCACTTTATGGATATGTGTTTTTTTTCAATTTTTACAAGAACTTTGTGAGGGTAGTTATGATTCGTTTGATTTAAAGATGAAGGAGACTCTAGACTAGAGATTCCTAGAGGTTAGGTACTTCGCCAAAGCCAACAGCTACTAACTTATTGAGATGGGTATCAAATCCATGCTGTATGGGGAGATCTTATATCCTGGGGCAGGGAAACTGGCTACTTTTGGTAGTTAGTGCTAGGCTCCCCCAGAACACATATAACGTTTCCCAGGAAGAGTTTTGGGTGATGCAGATTACAGGGCCAATGTCTCGCTTGAAGATCATACGGCATTCGTTTTTCTCTGTCTGACTTATTTCAGTTAGCAAAATGCCCTCAAGTTCCATCCATGTTGCTGCAAACGGTAGGGTTTCCTCTTTTTATGGCTGAATAATATTCCACTGAATATATACACCACGACTTCTTTGTCCACTCATCTATCAGTGGATACTTAGGTTGTTTCTACATCTTGGCTATTGTAAATAAGGCTGCTATGAACATAGTTTGGACATCTTTTCAAGTTACTGTTTTCATGTCCTTTAGATGTATTCCCAGAAGTGGAATTCCTGGATCATATGGTAGTTCTATTTTAATTTTTTGAAGCTCCTCCTACTTATCCTCCATAAGATCCTCCACAAGATTGTCCACAGTGGCTGTACCAATTTACAATCCTGCCAACAGTGCACAAGGGTCCCTTTTCTCCACATTCATGCCAGCATTTGTAATCTTTTATCTTTTTGATGTTGGCCATTCTAGCAAGCATGAGGTTATATGTGATTGTGGTTTTAATTTGCTCTTCCCTAAATGACTAGTGATGTTGAACATCTTTTCATGTCCCTGTTGGCCTTTTGTATATCTTCTTTGGAGAAATGTTTATTCAGGTGATTTTCCCATTTTTAAATTGAGTTGTTTTTTGCTATTGAGTTGCATGGGTTCTTTATATATTTTGAATATTAACCCTTTATCAGATACATGATTTGCAAATATTTTTTTCACAATCCATTGGTTGTCTTTTCACTTTGTTAATGATTTCTTTTGCTGTGCAGAGTTTTTTAGTTTGATGTAGTCTCACTTGTTTATTTTTTATTTTGTTACTTGTGCTTGGTGTCAAACCCCCAAAAAATCATTACCAAGACCCAAGTCAAGGAGCTTTATTCCTATGTTTTCTTCTAGGAGTTCTGTGGTTTCAAGTCTTACATTTGTCTTTAATCCATTTTGAGTTAATTTTTTAATTTTAATTTTAATTTTTTTGCGGTACACAGGCCTCTAACTGTTGTGGCTCTCCCATTGCTGAGCACAGGCTCCGGATGCACAATCTCAGTGGCCATGGCTCACGGGACTAGCCGCTCCGTGGCATGTGGGATCTTCCCAGACTGGAGCACGAACCTGTGTCCCCTGCATCGGCAGGCAGACTCTCAACCACTGCGCCACCAGGGAAGCCCCATTTTGAGTTAATTTTTGAGAGTGGTGTAAGATATGGTCCAGTTTCATTCTTTTACATGTGAATATCCAATTATCCTAGTACCATTTATTGAAAAGACTGTCTATTCTCTATTGAATATGCTTGGCTCCCTTGTCAAATATTAGGTTTTTTTTTTTTTTTTGCTATATGCGGGCCTCTCACCGCTGTGGCCTCTCCCATTGCAGAGCACAGGCTCTGGACGCACAGGCTCAGCAGCCATGGCTCACAGGCCCAGCCGCTCTGCGGCATGTGGGATCTTCCCGGACCGGGGCACGAACCCGTGTCCCCTGCATTGGCAGGTGGATTCTCAACCACTGCGCCACCAGGGAAGCCCTCAAATATTAGTTGACTGTATATGCCTGGATTTATTTCTGGGCTCTTGATTCTGTTCCATTGGTCTGTTTGTCTGTTTTTATGCCAGTACATACTGTTTTGAAGACTTTACCTTTATGGTATAGCTTGAAACCAGATAGTGTGATACCTCCTGCCCTGTTCTTGTTCAGAATTTCTTTGGCTATTTGCAGTCTTTTGTGGTTCCATATGAATTTTAAAAGTGCTTTTTCTACTTCTGTAAAAAGTGCCTGTGGAATTTTGATAGGGATTGCATTGAATCTAAGGATGGCTTTTGGTAGTATTGACATTTTAACAATATTGATTCTTTCAATCCATGAACACAGGATACCTTTCTATTTATTTGTTTCTTCTTTGATATCTTTCATCAAACTCTCTGACATTAATTATAAAGTATTGATTAAGTACACAAATACGTTCATTAGACAGTTGGCTAAAATATCCTTAAAATATTAAATTGCATACAAAATAGTAAAAGACACCCAAAGGGCACATTTATAGAATAGTACAAATTTGGTATTTAAAATACAAGAATAATTCAGAAGTGCCTGCAGGCAAGTTTGTTTAAAAATGTTTAAAAAGCCAAATAGATTTCAAAAAAGGATAGATACTGAAAAGGATTCAGAGCAGATTTAAATATTAGATAACTTGATCATTAGATGAGTAATCATTAAGCAAATAAGCTTTAAGGGGAATTAGCTCAAGACCATAAAGATTCCCTGTGAGCTATGAGTGATCATGGCTAATGCTCTGGGGATTTGAAGTGATGGTTGCATGATGGTGACAAACTCTTCAGAGATCATTTGCTTATGCAGCAGAATATCAGAATATCCAAATAATGAGGATGACTCTTACATTCTTGGTGTATGATTTTTTCTTGCCACAATTCCAGGTCAGGAGGGCTGATTTGATTGAGGGAAAAAAAGCAATGTAGTCTCCCCCAAGTGGGAGAGTCACATGCTGAACACAGGGGTACTAAAATGGGGAAATGCCTGTTTTGGGTTTACACAGAGGCAGCAGGAGAGATGGGGAGATGCTTGGCAGCTGCTGCAAGGGACTCTGGGCAGAAAAAAAGCGCTACCTAAAGATTAGTTTTAAGAGGAATTCCATGCCCTTGGTAATGCCACCCCTTTAAGGAAATCTAGAATAAAGGCAAATGTTATTCTCCAAGCTTCTAAAGGCAGATTTTATTGTTCTTAGATGCATTGGCAAGCAAAGAGAAACCTCAAGCTTGCCCAGTTATATATTCAGCTTACAATCTGATAGAAGACACACGGGGAGATGTAGGCTAACATTTTGAGCTCTTTTAACTAATTTTCTTTTTGATGCCCAAGGCACTGTGAGTCAAAAGTGCCAGGTGAGCTAATACAACGTACTACCAAATACCTGTGAGTGGGAAGGGGTTTATGGGGTGCTTTAAGTCAAGGGAACTACAGAACAGAGGGCATACACTGCAGGCCTGAAGATGTGCTATTTCATTATTTTTTATTTAATTGAGACAGAAGACAAAAATCTGAAAATTTCAAATTACAATTGGATTTCCAGTTTCTGGTGAAAAACTGCGGAATATGGGGATAACGTCTCACATGCCATTGTTCACTGGGCCTGAGCAGAGACGGTCTCCTTTCAGTGGGGTCTGTGCTCTCCAGCTTGCCACAAGCCTCAGCACTCCTTACTACACTGCCAGTCCTGTGTCATTCTTGGTGCCCCAGCCCCATAGGCTCCATAATGTTTGAGGAGCCGTGAGCCCCAGGAACCTGGCCTTGCCCAGGAGTCATCATGACCAGGCAAAGGAAATACTGAGGATGGGGCACATCTCCCAGATGCCTTCTTCTGAGGATACTATAGAGTGAGGGAGAAACAAGGACCCCCATGAATGAAACTGGAGTCTGGCAGCTTCACATGGTGACTGTGGGGGAGGAAGCCAGGGGTATTCGTGGGCATTGAGGGAAGGCAGTGGATTTCATGAAGTGTAAAGCTCCATGGAACGGAATGATGAAGTGGGTTAAAGCCAGGAAGTAAACACACATAAATATTTGATACAGAGTTCTAAAGCAGCAAGTAGGACAGGGAGAGGACAATAAATAAAGATTAAAAAGATAAAGATGTTCTTGAAATGTATGCAAATCAAGCCAGCCATCTTTGGGAGGGACCATTACAGGATGAGAATGGGAAATAAGTGATGCATGAGGCTGAGAGAACTGTGCATTGAATTAAAATTTTTCCTTGGGTATTTATGAGAAAGCTAAGACACTGTCCCTGAATTTAGGCTAGAAGTTCCTCCAAGTATACCTCTTGTGCCTTCTGTGAGTCATAGCAGAAAGCTGGAGAAAGGGAAGGTAGGGCTGGGATTAGCAGAGCAGTAAACCATTATAGGCCTCATATCCCAGTGTGCCATGTGCTGCTGGAGATAACCAGTTCCCTCGAGGCACCGGCTCCGCTGGGACCGCGTGCTTCTGCAGGTGGTACAGCTGAGTGATTAACTCAGGAGGACCCTGAATCCTGTTCCCATGTGCCAAAGAAAGTGAAGCTCCTCTGAAGTCAGGAAACATTCCCAAGAGCCCAACCTGGATGCAAGCAAGCGTCTCTTGAGAGGGCAGCCCCCAGGGAGAGAGCATCTTCCCAAAGGATGCTTGGGCTCTCAGGGTCCAGAGTATCGCTCCAAGAAAGGGTAGAGTCAGAGTGTTCTATGTTCAGTCACGTGGGCAATGGAGAAATCACTTAGAGAAGAGCATATGCCAGTTATAACCACTTAGTTAAAGGAAGGAACTGCTCAGAGGACCTTACTCAATGCAGAAGGAATGCAGATGACTGAAGATGGCTATGATTATAACTGCTATCACTTCTATTATTTTAATTCTCTGGGCAAAAAAAACAAAACAAAACAAAAAACCAGGAAGGTTAAAGATAACTTTGGTGAAGATGGCTTCCAGCTATTTACAAGGGGACAGAAAAATGACTCTCAATTTTCTGAAATCACACACAACTAAGACCATCCTAAGTCCTGCTGTTTTGAAATCCTTGTTAAGAGAGTGACAGGCAATTCATTAATCCATTTATTTACTCATTCACTTTTTTGAACTTTGTCTTTCCCCTCTCACATTGCTTTCTCCCTCTCTTATCCAATTCAACGAGTCTTGCAGATCTTCTAAATATCTCTAAGTGTTGTTACTTTCTCCCCTGCCCGATGTAGTCGGCACATTTCTCTGCCCTTTAATTCATTCTTCACAGCCCAGCTATTGTCCTCTTTTCAGAATGAATATCTGTTGCGTAAAATCCCTCAAGAACTAAAATGAGCCAAAGAATGGCTCTTTGGATAAAAAAAGACCACAAAACAGAAACAAAACCAAAACTTCTTAACATGTTCTACAACCTTGTTACATAAAGTGTGGTCCCTACTCCTGTTAGAAATGCAGAATCAGTGCCTACATTTTCACAGGATTCCCCAGGTAATTCACAAGTACATTAATGCTTAAGAGGCACTGACCCTGCAAGGTTTTGTGTTCTTTGGCCGCTACCTACCTATCCAATAAACCTCTCTAATATTTGTGGGTCCCTGAGCAAGAGTAGAAATGGGGGCCCATAAGTCCAATGCCTAAATATTTAAAAATACAAAATCAAACTAGCTGTTAAAGAAAATATTTTCTATCCTTCTATATTGACAAATACACCTTCATCACAATCTAGAAGGTTGGGTTTCCTTTAGAATTCCTGGACTCTTTGTAGTCCCATACTGTAATATACCAAAGATGTCTTGAGCCCAAATAGACACCCCACCCACCCATCCAACATCTGTCCACAGTCATACCAACAGCTGTCCTGTGGCCATTTTTCAGGACTAGAGGTACCTTCCCAATAACATGATCCACCCTAAGAAGTATGGACCCAAGAAAGAGGTCACTCAGGCCTTGGATGCAAGGTGAGGGTTTCTTTGGAGAAAGAATTCTGTACATCCTGTACCAGAAGAATGGTCTAGAAAGAGAGGAGCATGAAATCTGGGAAGGCAACATCTTTTCAGTCCCAGAAGCTCCTTGCCCTATGGAGAAAAATAGGGCTGGACTAATCCAATCTTCTAAAGGTGGGTCCTTCTAAAGTCTGGGCCTCTCTTACCTACACTGAAGGTCAATACTACTCTCTGAGCTTCTGTTGAGCTGTGGTCTTCATCCCTCACCGACACAGGCATCCTGGTCTTTTTCCAGTCCTTTGTTCTTACTCATTTCCTCTCTCACAATGTAGGGCCCTTGCATCTGTGGATTCTTCTGCCCAAATAAGTGTTTATTCCTAAACTGTGTGCTTAATGCCAGGTATCCTTGAGATACCAAATCAAGCATTTTTTTTCAAGGGAAGCCTTCTGCAACCTCCCTGATGAAGTCAAATTCCCTAATTTTGGATCGACACAATCACCTGTGTGGCAATTGTCACATTATCTATCTGTCTATCTATCTATCTATCTATCTATCTATCTATCTATCTATCTATCTATCTATCTATCTCTCATTTCCCCTTCAAAACCTAAGCTCTGTTAGGGTAGGAACCATGACTGGTTTTGCTTTAGCATCAAGCACTGCCCTTTGACACACAATATGTGTTGGTATGTATTTGTGGAGTGACTGTATGAATTAAAGTGGAATCTTTTTGACAGTGGGAACAATGAAACAGAATATGCAAGGTTTCAATGATTAAGAAGAAAAGGATTGTTCTATACTTTATATGGACTAACTCCAGTGGGTCACATTTGCTGTGTAATGTTGACTAGAATATTTTAGGTGACCTTTTGACAATCTGCAAGATGGATGTAGGATATTTCTCTGTTTATTCCAGCGAAGACCATTTGTTCTTTTAAACAAACCTCTGTTTTCTAAAATGTCTTACCATTCTTCCTTGGAAAATATATTACCTGTACTTCAGTTCCAGGTGTAAAGAAACAAAATTCACTACCTTCTCATTTCTTGCTTGTCTTTTTTAAGGATGTGATTTGAACTGTTTACTTTTGTTTTTCAAACTAGCTTCCCATGGTTTGCCATGTGTATCAGCTTTTGCTACGTAACAAACCACCCCAAAACTTAGTGGCTTAAAATATCAACCATTTTATTCAATACTTAGTTCATAATTCTGTGGGTTGGCCAGGAGGTTCTTCTGGATGGGCCAGCTGGTCTGGTCTCTGCTGGATGCCATCATGCATCTGTGGTCAGCTGGTGGGTCTTCTGACAGCTGATTGATGTAAGCTGGCATCGCTCACATGTCTGATGGTTTGGTGGCTATTGGCTGGAGTGGCTAGGTTTTCCTCTGTGTGATTCTTCATTTTCATCAGGCTAGCTAGGGCTCATTTACATGATGGTCTCAAGGTTTCAACCACAGAAGACAAGCCTCAATTTACACTCTTTAATCTTCATTTTGTATCACATTTGCTAATGTTCCATTTTTCTAAAACATGTCACATGGACAACCAAGGCTAAAGGGGTGGAGAGATAGCCTCCACCTCTTGATTGGAGGAATTGCAAGATTGTGACCGCTTTTTCAATCTATGGCACTATGCTTAAACCATGATTTCTCAAGGTAATCCCCAATTTATTCTATAGGCTTGCCCTTCAGAAAGATGCCCTTTTTTCTCTTGGCTTTGTCACCAGTATATTTAACAACCAATAAAAGAACTAACAATGGCTTTAGCTGTGAAGCTTAAAAGTGACAAGGAATGAATAATGGGAAGGCCTGTGTGTGCCTGGTAGTGTCTAGGACTGATTCTGTGAGTGGGCACCCAGTCCAAGTCCAAGCTGGAAAAGTTCTCGGGACAAGATGGCACCAGCTGAATTTATCCCAAGTGGGCAGCAGGAAGAGAATGGGGGCATCTGTGGTTTCTATCCTGTCCTCCAGGAA
The DNA here is from genome assembly GCF_026419965.1 of Kogia breviceps. Lineage (NCBI taxonomy): Eukaryota > Metazoa > Chordata > Mammalia > Artiodactyla > Physeteridae > Kogia > Kogia breviceps. Next base: position 33,510,235 of record NC_081323.1, read on the forward strand.
ACCTGTTATAGACTATATTTCTGGATGACAGTGCAATCTGCTCTGTCAGATGGAAGCCACTCTGATTCATGTCGTAAGGCTATGAGACTTTGGAAATCTCATATTTCACTATATTGCCAGAATATGATGCATCCAGGGGAAACAATATATCTCGTTTCCAAAAACTCATCTGTGTTGACTTTAATATTGCCTATAACATGATGAGGCAGTATCAGCATAGGACACCACCCTGGACCCAGATAGCCTGAGTTTGAATCTGATTTTTACTACTGATTTGCAGCATGGCTTTTATTAAGTTAGTTAAGCAATATATGCCATGCCTCAGTTTCCTCATATACAAGTTTGAGGTAATGATAGTATTCACTCCATTGGTTATTTTGGATAACTCATTGGATAAAATGAGTACATATATCTAAAACAAGCACATCGTAGGCACTCAATAAATATTAGCTCTTTTAATTTGCCAGTGAAATAGGAGGAAAAAGGTCCACGGTGAATTTCCTTGATGAAATGGATCACTTCTATATTGAACTTGTTTATTCTCCCGTATTCAAGCTAGATATTAAATTGGCGTTCTTTTCTCCTTTATACAAGACACACAATTTTGAGATGGATCACTTTTTTGCCATAGTTCGGAGAACTAATAGTTAATAATATTCTTCTAGAATAGAGGAGAAATAACAACTGAATCCACCTTGTGTGTGGCTTTTTGCTCCCTTAAATATTTTAAATTTTATCACTCTCCAAGCGATCATTAGTTATGACGTCGGCAAAAGGATCACTGGCCCAGGAGCCAAAAGACCTTATTTCTAGATTGGATCCTGCCGCAGATCAGCAGGGTAGTCTTGGGAAATACCCTTTGCATCTCTGAATACCTTTTTAAAATGGAGAAGATGGAAACTCATAGACTGGGAAAATCTATACAAAATGACTGATCTGTATTGGGAGGACCAAAAGTAAGCTGGTAAGTGGTTGTCTCAAGGGGGTAGCATGATTATTCCATGGTGGGTGGTAATACTCGTGGAGGGACATTCTTTTTTTTTTTTAACATCTTTATTGGAGTATAATTGTTTTACAATAGTGTGTTAGTTTTTCCTTTACAACAAACTGAATCAGTTATACATATACATATGTTCCCATATCTCTTCCCGTGGAGGGACATTCTAAGGTGTGATTTATTCTCTTGCTTTCTCTGAAAAAAGAGAGGGAGGTGGGGTTGGTATTGGACCTTGAAAAATAAAAAGATTTGTGAAATTATAATATGAACTAGGGGCTCACGATCTGAGATCATTTCATCTAGGAATCTGTAGAGGACTGAGCCTGATAGGCAGCTGCTTCTACCAAACATCAGGGGCTATTGCCGTGCCTGTGTTCAGGACCTCGCTGATGGCAGCATAACTGTGGCTTGTGGAGAGGCCAGTGGTGTGGTCATTCAACAGTATTTATTTCCATAAATATTTATGAAGTGTATACTCTGTTGTGGGCACTGTGTGACAGGGTGACAGACAGAAAACACTCTGGTTTATGATTTCACAAATGGCCATGAAATACCATGTACCATCCCAAATCTCAGGCATTAGATATGTTAGGACACCAGATGGAGAGTCTTGAACAAGGACAGTGACTGTAGGGCAGTGGGTCTTGACTGAGATTAGTGTCCCTTAACTAGAGCTGAGGTGTCTAGTATGATGAATAAAGATGCATGAGGTATTTGGAGGCTTGCCCAGTTGTACTGGTGCTTGTACAACTGTGAGGCTTTATTTTTCTGGTCTAGGGACTGGCTAAATGTAGAACATGTATTTGGTCTAGAGCAAAGTGTTCCTGTAGGTTGAGGATCCATGCCACGAGATCAACTTAGAGCCAGATGCTGACAGAATTTTCTGCATATAGTCTGAAGAATGGCCATCAGTTCTTAGTGGGAATTATGAATTCCAGGTCCCTGAACAGAATACGGCCTTTCTAGTTCTTCAGACCAGGCATGCATTATATGTGGCTGCAGGCCAAGAGGTAGGGAGATGGATCTTCTTTAGTCTTGTGCAGTGTGCTGCCGGGTAAGTCCTTAGTTACTCCTAAGGAAAACGTGCATCTTTCCCCAGACACAGCATTTCTATAAGAATAGCCATGTTTTCTGCCACATTTTCCCCTCACCTGCAAGGATAGAGCTTATTACACCAAGTGTGGGTTCTCTATAGTGGGCAACCAAGCCTTAGCCTGACCATGACCTAGGACATTACCAGGAGTGGAGAGTTGAACAGGTTAATTAGGAATTGTCAAAAGAAACGAGTCCGTTGAATCCCCAGGTAATTCTAATGTTCAGTCAAGATCAAGAAATACTTTTTCTGGAAGTGAGGCCCTGAAATCCTTAAAGAACCAGGAAAATCATCATCTACTCAGAGTTGCCAGGGACATCAGCTGGGTAGATTTGGGACTCATTTTGGAGAATGGATCTCCTGGGAGCTTGCTGACTCTTCTGTGAGAAAATCTTTCTTCACATCCCAGCAGGTCAGGAGCTTCAGAGGCAGAGACCTTACCAGCAACCTGTCCTATAGCGAAGTTTGTATAGTGATGTCTCTAGGCTTGGGTATTTTTTTGTGTGTGTGTGGTACGCGGGCCTCTCACTGTTGTGGCCTCTCCCATTGCGGAGCACAGGCTCCGGACGCACAGGCTCAGTGGCCATGGCTCACGGGCCCAGCCGCTCTGCGGCATGTGGGATCTTCCCGGACCGGGGCGCGAACCCGTGTCCCCTGCATCGGCAGGCGGACTCTCAACCACTGTGCCACCAGGGAAGCCCTAGGCTTGGGTATTTAACAGAAAGATAGAGATAGAAGAGTTGCCATTGAGTATGTTTCCAAGCCCTTCTATGGAGGGTATAGGCTTAATATCTTTTTTTTTTTCATTATTTATTGTTCAGTAACTTCAAAACCTCAATTCTGAACCTTAAGGTCAAAGCGTTTAGAGAAGGTCAAAAGCTCTCATTAAAGAATCTGATAGTTTGTATTTTACTTAAGCCAGTGATTAACTGTTAGAGCTTGGGAAGTAGTTAAATGAGGCATTCCTAATCTGCGAAGTGGACAAAACAGTACCTCCATCTTACGGTTAGTTAGGATGGCTAATCATATATGAAACATTTAAGTAGTACCTGATACAAAGTCCTTGATAAATGAGACTGTTTATTCCTGATCAGGCAACTGAATGATATAGACTTAAGTGAACTTGAGTTTTTAATTGGTTACCATAAAAATTGCACAGTACACATTTTCTATGATGCTAAGAGACACTTTGGTATTTTTTCTTTTAACTGCTGCTGTTATCTATAGGTTATGTCTATATAGTGCAGTTAGATTGATTTTTTTCCATTCAATTCTGCATTTTGTTTTTCAACTGGGTTAATGGGCAATTGCAGAGATATTGATGGAAGTTACTGAGCTTCCTTAAGACAACCAAGCAAACACATCCATCTACTGCTCCAGAAGAAGCAGCCCTATTGCAACTGCCAGAAAGCATTTGAGTCAGAAAATGCTGTTAGAAAATTCTGGCTTCTCCCATCATCCCCTACCCCTTAGCTTTCAACTATTTCTAGTGAATTTGAATTATCTGGCGACTCACTGGTATTGAACAAGAAATGAGGACGATGTATCAGTTATCTATGGCTGTGTAAGAAACCACCCCCAAATTTAGTGGCTTAAAACAACAAATACTATATTTGTTTCCGGTTCCGTGCGTCAGCCATCTAGACTAGGCACATTCAGGTGGTTCTTCGGCTGGTCTTGGTAGAGGTCACTGTGTGGCTGCAGTCATCTGGACGTGCATCTGGGGCTGGACGGTCTAGACTGCTCTGCCCTAACATGTTGGACTTGCTGGTTCTGGCTTGCAGCTGGGTCACACATCTCCAGCAGCCCATCTCAGCTTTCTTCACGTGACAGCGGCATCCAAGTGGCAGGAACAGATGCCGAAAGACCACTTGAGGCTTAAACTCAGAAGTTGCGTGACATCAAAGCAAGGCAAAGGCAAGCCTAGAGCCAAATGGTGAGGGAATCGACTCCATCATTTAGTGGGAAGAGCTGCAAAGATATTGCAGCCATTTTAATCTACTGCAGGAAGGGAAGGGAAGAAAGCAAAGAAGTAAAGGAAGCAAACATGTACTGAGTACCAACTGTGCTCCTCATCAGACACCTTTCAGTAATGATAGCCAGCCTGTGCTGAGGGCTTGCTGTGTGCTGGACACTGTCAACACTCAGATGCCTACCTCATTTGTGTTCCTCGCAACCTTAGGAAGCAAATAACATTATTATCCCCATTTACCAGATGAGAAATCAGAGAGTCTAAGAATCTTTTTCAAAGCAACATCACTTGTCAATGACAGAGAAGATATTTGATTTTGGATTTATCTTATGCCGAAAGGATGCTCTTGATTCCTATTCTTTTACAAATAAGAAAATTCACGGGAAAACTCGTTGTCCTCTTTGTTTCTCTTTCCTTGGGTAAGAGGCTGATTGACTGGCAGCCAGCACAGTGGCAGTTGGCAGTTATAGGCAAATAAAACTATTTTATTTTCCTTATGGATCCTCCAAAAGACCTGAGGTGTTTCATGGTCTCTGTCTCTGTATCCTGCCTGTTGGTATCCTTTGATAACACCCCATTACACCAGGTCGGCACTATTTCTCTTTTGAGAATTTTTCAGCCTGGGGGACGATGCTGGTCCAAGCTGCAACGGGACCTGGGTGGGGACACCTACCCTATCAGGGCCAGCTGCACCATGCGTGCTCTTTCTTGGTTTTAAAGTCTGAGCTTATCAGTTCTAAATATAACGAGGACCCTAGGAAGCCAGCAGGTGGATTGGTTGTCAACCCACCACCACCTGTAGGCTCTTGACTCCACTTCTTCTCGGGAATGACGGCTTCTCCTCCCTCAAGTACACTAAACTCTCATTTTACCCCTTTTCCTAGACCACATTGCTACCCCGGTTCTACTGCCTTCTTCAGGGAAAAGGACATTTTTGTGGTTCTACTGTGATTTTTCTCCTGAAAACTAAGTGATTTTCTGGCTCCTCTGCTACTAAAGTAGATAATTTTTTTTAAAAAACCAAACAAATTAAATATTCACGGAGGCATCTGCTACAATACATTGTGATTTTTACTTTCCTTTGGAATAGTTCTTTACCGTTTTTTGAGTCAAGGTTATGACAGAGAATCTGATGAAATGCTCTTACTGAGAAAATTGTACATGCCCAAATACCCAATTTTGGAATCGTTTGTAGCCTGGGTGTCTGCAAATCTTGGGTTAGGAAGACATGCTGTAGAAGAATTTGAGTCAATGATTCAGAGAAGGGAGCAGACCAGAGCCAGAAACTGTGCGGTCTCCACACCAGTGGTTCTTGACCCTGGTTGTTCATTAGAATTGCATGGCGAGATTTCAAAAATGAAGGTGCCCAGGCTGCCCCCTCGACCAGCTAAATCAGAATTTCTGGGAGTGGTTCTCATGCATCGGAATTTTTTAAAGCTTCTCAGGTCATTTCAAATTGCAGCCAAATTTGTTAGACCGACACCACTCAAAACGCAGCTCAGACCCTTGCTAGCTGCCTGACCTTGGGAATCACTAACTTCCACTGCCGGCCTTAGTTTTCTCAACTCCAGAATGTCGATGATGTTGATACTGAACTCATAGGGTTGTTTGGAGGAAATAAATGATTTCCTGTATTTAAAGCTCTTGGAACAGTACCTGCCATGTTGCATGCCCTCAATAAAGTTATTAATATTTTTATTAGAAAATACAATGAGTTGACCACCATCCTTCCGAAGTGTATTCAAGGACATTACTCACAAGCTGTTGTATTGTAGTGCCAAGAGCTCATACTCAATCCTGTTTTCATTTTCATTTTTATTTTTTTAACATAGGGAAAACTAAGAGTAAGTATGCCTGGTTGATGGCTTCAGGGGTTGGCAAGTGCCGTGTTAGCATTTCGAGAGAGTGTTGAATCTTCTTCTATAGACTTAGGGGTCCTGCACTGCAGCTGTTCAGTGTTCTTTGGTCAAAGGTGTCCCGTTGAGCCCTGGAGCTGGTTTTAAATTCTCTGGGTGCAGAGCCCACATGCTCTCTGGGATGTGTTTTATCTCCAGTGCTTATTCGATCTTTTCCCCTACCAGGGTAGCTCTGAGGGCTGGGAGGTTGTCTGCGAGCCTCTGCTGGCAAAGGTCTCTCTTGCAGGAGATGTAGGACTTTCTGATGTAGGTGGAATTTGCTGTACACAGACAGTACCGCCAGCTTCCCCATAAAATAACTGTGACCGGCAGCTTTAGCTGAGACACTTTGAAGATCTCTTTTGCCAAGTTTATAAACATAAGTTCCACTCCAAGTGCACCTCCAATAGTCAGAAAACAGAGACTGTGACAGTGTACACCTGAAAGCATCAATCACGTCTTGCAACTATATTTCGTCTGCATGAGGAATTTTAGAGAAATAGCATAGGCATAGAATTTAGCAAGGCTCTGGCCTGAGGAGACAGATAATTGAAATGAAAGGCTTAGAAGAAAGCTGGATTGGTAATCATAAAATAAATTAATGTACAGCTTAATTCTTTTTTAAAAAAACATCTTTATTGGAGTATGATAGCTTTACAATGGTGTGTTAGTTTCTGCAAAGTGAATCAACTGTATGTATATTTCTATCCCCATATCCCCTCTCTCTTGCATCTCCCTCCCACCCTCCCTATCCCACCCATCTAGGCAGTCACAAAGCACCAAGCTGATCTCCCTGTGCTATGTGGCTGCTTCCCACTAGTTATCCATTTTACATTTGGTGGTATATATGTGTCAGTTCTACTCTCTCACTGTATCCCAGCTTACCCTTCAAAACAGTGCTTCCTTAGGCAGTCAAGGCTGATTCTATTGAGAGCCCATCACTATAGCCTTGGAAGGACCAAGAAATGTTGGTGAATAGAAATTGCTATACAGGCTATTCCTGAAATTTAAAGGAAAAGTGAGTTGTTAGAGGACATCAGTGTTCCCTAAATGTGACTGCACATCAGAATACAATTTAAAAAAATTTAACTGTATATAATGATATATAATGTATAATTCATGTAACTTTTTTGTTTTGAGATATAAATTACATATAATAACATGCATTAAATCATAAGTATTCAGTTGATGAGCTGGAATTATTGTATCCAATCACATTACCACTAGCCAAAGTAAGATAAAGAACCTCTTTGTTATTCTAGAAAGTTACCTTATGCTTCTTTGCAGTCAATTCTCTTCTCCCCTGGAGACCAGCACTTTCTGACTTCTCTCACAGTAAATTAATTTAGCTTGTTCCCCTACAGTGTAGCCTATCTTGGGTCTGGCTTCTTTTGCTGAATGTAATGTTGATGAAATTCAATTTTATCGTTGTGAGAGACTCATTCATTTTTTATTGCTGAATGGTGTTCCATCGCATGACTATACCACATTGTCTTTATCTGTTCTCCTGTTGATGGATATTTGGATTATTTCCAGATTGGAGTTGTTTTTCTAAGGCTTTTATGAACATTCTTGTACAAGTCTTTTTGTGGCCACATCTCTTCATTGCTCTTCAGTAAATATTTAAGAATGAAACTGTTGGATCATAGGGTAGATATATATTGTTGAATTTTATAAGAATCTGCAAAACAGTGATTGTACTATTTTATACTCCAACCAGAAATGTATAGGATTCTTTTTTAACTGAAGTATAGTGGATTTATAGTGTTTCAGGTGTACAGCAAAGTGATTCAGTTATTTATATATATATATATATATATATATATATATATATATATATATATATATACCACTAAATATATATATATTCTTTTTCAGTCTTTTCCATTATAGGTTATTACAAGATATTGAATATAGTTTCCTATGCTATACAGTAGGTCCTTGTTGCTTATCTGTTTTATATATAGTGGTGTGTATCTGTTAATCCCAAATTCCTAATTTATCCTCACCCCTTTCCCTCTTGGCAACCATAAGTTTGTTTTCTATGTCTACGAGTCTGTTTCTGTTTTGTAATAAGCTCATTTGTATCATATTTCAGATTCCACATGTAACTGATATCAGATATTTGTCTTTCTCTGTTTGACTTCATTTAGTATGATAATCTCTAGATCAATCCATATTGCTGCAAGTAGCATTATTTCATTCTTTTTTATGGCTGAGTAATATCCCATTGTGTATATGTACCACATCTGTTTTATTCATTCATCTGTCAGTGGACACTTTGGCTGCTTCCATGTCTTGGCTATTGTAAATAGTGCTTTTATGAACATTGGGGTACCTGTATCTTTTCAAATTAGAGTAGAAATGTATGTGATTCTTGAGTAGCTTTTTGAAATTAGAGATGTCTTTCCTCCCATCTCATTCAGACATACTGTTTAAGATGCTCTAAGCATTTGTGGATAGGGTTTTGTATGCTTACAGGCTATCCAGGCAAATATTTAATTAGCAATCTCACAAAAGATCCTAAGATTAATAGTGAGCACATGGATTTGTATGATTGTGTATTTCTCACACTTCAGGTTTCTTTCCCATTCATTAGTTCAACAATCTTTTTTTAAAAATTGAGACATGGGCTTCCCTGGTGGCGCAGTGGTTGAGAATCCGCCTGCCGATGCAGGAGACACGGGTTCGTGCCCTGGTCCGGGAAGATCCCACATGCCGTGGAGCGGCTGGGCCCGTGAGCCATGGCCGCTGAGCCTGTGCGTCCGGAGCCTGTGCTCCGCAACGGGAGAGGCCACAACAGTGAGAGGCCCGCATACCGCAAAAAAAAAAATAAATAAATAAAAATAAAAAAATAAAAATAAAAATAAAAATAAAAATTGAGACATAATTCATTTTTTAATCTTATTTTATTTTTGGCTGTGTCATGTGGCCTGCAGGATCTTAGTTCCCCAACCAGGGATCGAACCTTTGTCCTCTGCAGTGGAAGTGTGAGGTCTTAACCACTGGACTGCCAGGGAAGTCCCAGAGATCTAATTTACATACCATAAAACTCAGCCTTTAAAAACTGCTCAATATAGTAGTTTTCAGTACAATACCAAAGTTGTGCAACCTTCACCACTACCTGATTCCAGAACACTTTATCATCCCAAAAGGAAACCTTGTACTCATTAGCAGTCACTTTCCATTCTTCCCTTCCCTCAGCCCATGGCAACTACTAATTAATTTTATGTCTATGGATTTACCTATCTTGGGCATTTTATATAAATGGAGTGATACAACATGTAGCCTTTTGGGTCTGGCTTTTTTCACTTAGTATAATGTTTTCAAGGTTCATCCATGTTGTAGAATGTATCAGTACTTCATTCATGTATATGGCTCAACAATATTCCATTGTCTGAAGATCCCAAGTTTTATTTATCCACTCATCAACTGATGGATATTTAGTTTGTTTCTACTTTTTGGCTATTATCTATTATGCTTTTGCAAACATTTGTATAAAAGTTTTTGTGTGGACATATATTTTCAGTTCTCTTGAGTATATATCTAAGAATAGAATTGTTGGGTTTTATGGTAACTTTATGTTTAACCATTTGAGGAACTGCCAGACAGTCTTCCACAGCAGTGTGTGTGAGGGTTCCAGTTTCTCCACATTCTTTTCATAACTTGTTATATTTAGTTGTGTTTTTTTTTTTTTTTTTTTTTTTTTTTTTTTTTTTTTTATGCGGTACGCAGGCCTCTTACTGCTGCGGCCTCTCCTGTCGCAGAGCACAGGCTCCGGACGTGCAGGCCCAGCGGCCATGGCCCACGGGCCCAGCCGCTCTGCGGCATGTGGGATCTTCCTGGACCGGGGCACGAACCCGTGTCCCCTGCATGGGCAGGCGGACTCTCAACCACTGCGCCACCAGGGAAGCCCCTATTACCTAGTTTTTTAAAAAAATTATTATTATAGCTATCCTAGAGGGTACAAAATTGTATTTCATTGTGGTTTTGATTTGCATTTCCCTAATGACTAATTATGTTGAACATAATTTCATATACTTATTGGCCACTTGCATATATGCCTACTCAAATCCTTTGCCGTTTAAAAAAAATTGGGTTCTTTGTTTTTATATAATTGAGTTCTAAGAGTTTGTCATATATTATGAATACAAGTCCCTTCTCAGACATATGATTTACAAATATTTTCTCCCATTCTGTAGGTTGTCTTTCTACTTTCTTGACAGTATCCTAGCACAAAAGTTTTTAATTTTGGTGAAGTTCAATTTATCTTTTTTCTTTTGTTGTATGTGCTTTTTTTGGTTATATCTAAGAAACAATTGCCTAAACCAAAGTCACAAGATCTATGCTTAAGGTTTCTTTTTAAGAGATTTACCTCTTACTCTAAGGTCTTTGATCTATTTTGCATTAATATTTTTATATGTTGTGAGGTAGAGATCCAACTTCATTCTTTTGCATGTGGATATTCCCTTGTCTCAGTACTATTTGTTGAAAAGACTGTTCTTTTCTCATTGAATTGTCTTGGCATCCTTGTTGAAAATCGATCATAAATATAAGGAATTATTTTTGGAATCTCACTTCTATTCCATCTATATGTCTATCCTTATGCTAGAACCACAGAGTCTTGTAGCTTTATAGTAAGTTTTGAAATTGGGAAGTGTGGGTTCTTCAACTTTGTTCTTTTTCAAGATTGTTTTGGTTATTCTGGCTGCTTTGCATTTCCATGAGAATTTTAGGATCCGTTTGTTAATTTTTGCAAAAAAGTCAGTTGGGATTTTGACAGTGATTACCTAGATTTTGTAGATCAGTCTGGGGAGTATTGCCCTGCAGTGGACTCCAGGTTCCTGGCTTTCCCTGTAATTGTGGCTGTTAGTTTTCAAGGCTACCATGGAGCTGGGTAGAGGAGATGGGTATAGAACAAGTTAAAACACCATAAAGCTCTCTGTTCTTACCAAGATTCAAACATTTTTATTGAATAAACACTCTCTACATTGTTCCAAGACTTTGATTAATTTTCAGAATTCTTAAAAGTTTATTTTTATTTTTTGCCGGTGTTCTTACTGCTTTTACGAAAGAGAGTATTTTCGAAGGTCCTTATTCCATCTTTCCTGCTGTGGTTACTCTCAGCTCCTCTACCTTTTCAACTTTGGGATTAGAAGTCCTGCAGAATAATTCTGGCTTAGTCATCTATCAACTGGTGACCCTGGGAAAGTTACTTAACCTCTCAGAATCTAAGCTTTTTCTCCTGTCCAATGAAGTTCCACTGCAGGATGTGCAGGAATATTAAATGACGTATGAGATTGCAATGCAAACTCTAAGAGCTCTATGTGTATATATATATATATTTTTTCCTAGTCTATGCTTCAAGGTGAAGTTCAGTAATACCATTAGGCATTGATTTTTTTTCTTCTTCTGGATCTCAAGATCCCTAACATCTGATCACTTCCTCTTGATCCCTCTATATCCTCAGATTGGCACTTCTCTTTTTGTTCTCTGGGATTGAGCAGACTTTCAGGTGGCTCTGTGATTCCTGCCTCTGAGGATTCACACCTTTGTATAATCATCTCCCTTTGAACATGGGTAGAAACTGACTTCTAACCAATGGAATACAGCAAAGTGATGGAATGTCCCTCCCATGATGTTGCATCATATTGACTCTGCCTTGCTAATAGACTTGCTCTTTTCTCCTTTGCTGGTTTTGAAGGAGCAAGTTTCCATGTGGTGTGACACAGCCTATGGAAAGGGCCACGAGACAAGGAACTGCAGGAGGCCTCTAGGAGCTGAGGGTGGCCTTTGGCCAACAGCCTTGTTGTGTGGCTGCCAGGAAATTCTGACAACTTGAGTGAATTTGGAAGCAGATCCATCAGCTGTCAATGACTCTTATGAGAACCCCCAAACCCAGATAGACCAAGTAAGATAATCCCTACTTAGAAATAAAGGTTCTGAGATAGTAAGGGGGTCTGATTCTTACTGCTCACATATGAAGAAGGTGTTAGAAAACACTAAAGAATCTAGGTTGTCTTCTTGCTGGAGAAACAGAAGATAAGAGACCCTCTTGTCCTTCACAGACAAATCAAAAGCTTCCTCTACCTGCTCCCTGCAGTTGGACAACAGTTTGTCCTATTCTCAGTCCTTTCGTGGCACCTGATGCAGGGCCCTCAGCCAGATGCCAGAGAGTCCTGGCTGCAGGGAGCAGCTGGTGGCCCTTCTCCTCACGTGATTCCCCACAGTGCCAGGGAACATCACACCGGCAGACACCTGCACACACCTTCCCCATGCTGGATGTAGAGAAAGTCTCTGCTCCCACACCAAGGAATGCATCGCCACATCTGTCTGGTGGAGTGGGGGCCTCTCCAGCTGTCTGGCACATGACTGCCCCCTGTTTTTACAAACAAGGTACCTCCGGGGAGGCCAGCTGTGCTCCAGCAAATGACAGATGGTCCCTGAAGGTGGTGGAGATGAATGAATTTGATGAGCCATTATCCCAGCTGCTCTGTCTTAGCCTTGCTGCCACAGGCTCCACTGTCTGCATCTCCATACACTCAGGCACGGCTCCAGGTGGAGGACAGGCTTTGTCCCACTGCAGGTGCCACTCACTGCTTTCCCTGCAGCTCTCCCTGGATCCCATCACCTGGCAAGTTAGCGTGGAAGCTGGTACAATTAGATGTCGGTTTGCCACCAGGTGGGCAGAGACCCCCTCAGGGCTGTTGATTGTCATCTGTGATGAGAGCGGGGCTGCCCTATGCCAGCCCTGAGCATCCTCGGGGCTTTGGAGCCAGTCCAGGGCCTGCCATGCCTTCGTGATGCCTTAAGAGCAAGAACTAAGGCCACCGTGGGCTTACAGGACAGTCCTGACCCCCCAGTTATTCTGTGTCAAAGTCTGCGCATATGAGTGAGCTTATTTTTCTGGTGAGAGCCTTCATATTTTCTATGATATTCGCTAATCAATAGTTACTGAGATTTTTTTTCAGCTACTGTTCTAAGCACTTAACATACCTTGATGCCCTTTAATTCTCATAATAACCCACTGAGGTAGGGATTATTATTATATTCATTTTACAGATGAAGAAATTGAGGGCTGGAGATAGTAAGCTACTTGTTTAAAGTTGCACATTGACGAAGGTAGGAGGGCAAGTATTCAAGTTCAGGTTGTACCACAAGAGTGTCTGTGACCCCACAAGAGTGTCTGTGACCCCACAAAAGGTTGCGACGCCTTGCTTGAATGAGTCCATTTGGAAAATAACATGACTCCCCCTTCCTGGCAGCTTGAGACACAACTCTCGCTCACAACGTGGTTGTATCTCTTCCCATCCATCAGTGTGATGCATGGCATGACCTTTACAAGTGACTTGCTCCAGGACGTATTTCTGTATTTTTAAAGTTTCCCTTCTCCCTCCTTCCCGCCCTTCCTTTCCTTCTTCTTTAGTGTTTAGAGTAGTCATTGACAGTATATAGCTTGATGACATTTTTCATACATGAACATGCATGTAACCACTACTCAGATCATGGTATGCAACTGAAGTCAGCAGATTTTTCTGTAGAGGGCCAAGCAGTAATAATTTAGACTTTGCAGGCAAAGTAGTTGTTGTTTGCAATACTCAACTCTGCCCTTGCAGGGCACAAGCAGCCAGGTCCACATGTAAATAAGTGGGCGTGGCTATGTCCCAAGAAAACGTTATTGACCAAATCAGGCAGAGGGTCAGATTTGGCTCATGGCCTTAGCCTGCTGAATCTTGTTATGGGATATTCCCAGCACCTCACAGAGCTCCCTTGTACCCTGTCATAATTGAGAGTAACCCTCTCCATCCTTCCAGAGGTAACCACTATTTTGATATCTGTCATCAATATTTGTTTTTCCTGTTCTTGGACTTGGTGTAAATGGAATCATACTGTACGTGTCTCTTTTTTCTTTTTCACTCAGCATCGTGTGTGTGATTCATCCATGTTGTTGTATGTAGCAATATTTCATTTATATATATATATATTTTTTTTTTTTTTTTTTTTTCGCGGTACGCGGGCCTCTCACTGTTGTGGCCTCTCCCGTTGCGGAGCACAGGCTCCGGACGCACAGGCTCAGCAGCCATGACTCACGGGCCCAGCCGCTCCGCAGCATGTGGGATCCTCCCGGACCGGGGCACGAACCCATGTCCCCTGCTTTGGCAGGCGGACTCTCAACCACTGCGCCACCAGGGAGGCCCTCACTTTCTTTGTAGGTTTCCACTGTGTGACTATACTATCATTTATTTATCTGTTCTCCTGTTGATGAAAATTTGCATTGTTTTCAGTTTGGGGCTATTATGAATACTCCTGGGTGAAAACAATGCTTCAGTTCCTTTTGAGGAGTCTATAAAAAGGCAAACAAAACTCTGGATAGTATCTTGATTGGTCACCATGTTAATTAAATTAATAAATTGCCCTGGTGAACACTTTGAAAACATATACCTGAATAGAAGCAGGGTTCAAGTCTGCTCACATTATGGAGCCTCCCATCTTTCCCTACTCTTGTTTAGAAAAAATAAAGACACATTTTCAGTGATCATTTAATGAGTGCCCACTGCAGGGTACAAGGCAATGGACTTGGAACCCAACGGCTTGCCCTGTCACCTGGGGGAATCTGTGCATTTGACTATAGCAGGTAACCTCTCTGAGCCACTTTCCTCACCTGTGAAATGGTGGGGGCCCGTATGTGAGAATAAAATTGCTTGTGGACTGTAAATTGGTACAGACGTGAGACAGTAGGGTTATTATACAGAGATATAGAAATATTGGTCTCTGTCCTCAAAGAGGACCCAAAATAGTAAAAATAATGACCACAAAGTATGGTATGTGATCATGCCAAATAATCAACCCTGAGGAGGCTTCATGCTTGGACCAGCCACAGTGCAGGGGGGTGGTGAATATGGCAGAGCCCCCAAGGAGAGCCACCAGTGTTTGCTGCTGGACTGAATATGGGGTGTGAGAGAAAAGAATCCAGGATGATTGCAGGGTGTTTGCCTGAATCACAAGACCAATAGAACTGCCATTGACTGGTGTGGGAAGGCTGGAAGGAGGAGGTGGGTTCTGAGCTGTCCTGTGCAGATGGACAGGATTTCCCTAAGAGGAGGATATAGTACATTATAAAAAGGGAAGTCCATCTCATTTAAAGGGGAATTGGCAAGACCTTTGGGGAGTCAGTTGGTCAAAGCTGAGGATATAGGGAACATGAACAAAACAGCAGGAAAAATGGACAGAGCTTGTAGACCAGCTGATGAACATGGCGGTTGTCCTTGGTGCACAGGGAGACAACTGGAGGGCTTCAAGCCACAGGACCTTAGAGCCTTGGGAATCAGTCAGTGAGACCCTAAACACTTCTTACTGACTCTCTTCTTCAGGCCAATTTGCTCAGCGAGTTAGTCTTTGAGGGGGATCCTAAAGTGTTGAAACTACTCTGAAAACAGAAACAAGTAATTGCTGTTGTATTGAGTTTCATATTTCCAATATATCCCATGTCAGCCCCATAAGCCAAGGCAGGAATTATTTCTGGGGTCTTATTTGTAGCTGTTGGAACTGAAGAAGGGAGGCAGATGAGGCCATGCTTAGAAACACTCATTTCCTCAAATGATTCAAGAACCCAGTGTGTCCAAGGAAGGCCAAGCACAAGAGAAAATTTAAAGCGAAATAAACCATGATGCCCAAAGACCTGGGTGTGGTTCTTCTCCAAGCCACACAATCATTGTGTTATCTTGGGCAGATTACCCACTGAGCTTAGTGCCATGTTCATCTGCAAAACCAAGGTAACCACCTTGTCCCTTCTTGGCCTTCCTTCCAGGGCTGTAATAAAAGTCTAATAAGATGCTGTAAGTCAAACTCCATTACATGCTGCAATGCGCTAATCAGTCTCCTTGCGGAGCAGTGAATTAGGGCAGCAGACCTGCTCTGTTGGCAGACCCTGCTCGTTTCCTGCAGAGCCAGCCAGTCTGTTTTGCAGACTCTTGAATGGGTGGCTTGTAATTCTGCAGGCCTCTGCTAGCACAGGGCTGGGACAGGCAGGGAGAAGAAAGTAAACACTAAGGGCTCACTTTAGAGGGAGGCACTGATGTGACAGTGGCTTTCTTTCTGCAGATGGAGCCTGGCAGTTTAGTCTGAGGTTCTCATTTTTAGGGTTCTCTTCTGAGAACCCCAAGGGGGTCTCAGGGCACCTTTCCATTCTAAGCTCTTTGCCAATCATGGTCAGTTATCTGAAGCTCTCTGTGAAACTTTAAGGAAACGTGAGGCTGGCTTTGACATCTTGGAAAGTGAGAGAATGATTCTCTTTTCTGTTTTTGGAGCATACCCTGACATACCTTCGGGCAGGCCCACGGCAGCCCTGAATGCTACCAGAGGACCTTGCCTCCTTGGCTCCCTCGCAGTGCTCACCTGCCTCATTTCAGAAGAGGCCTGAGGGCAGAGCTGGCCCTTTCTATTGTTGTCACTCCTGGGCTTCCCTTGCCTTTGAGGAAGAACATTCTGGAAGCAGACACGTCTGCTTGTGGCAATGTATGCATAGTAATCACCATGCTCTTTCGCTAATTATTCAATGCCTCATCATTAAAAAGGGAGCTGCCAAATCATTTTAATAAATACTTAGGGGCTTATAGGAAGGGATGGTTGATAGTTAAGAGCCTGAAGTTTAGCCTTAAGTGAAATTGGGTTCAAATCTCAGCTCTGCCATTTATGGAACAGAGACCACCTTGGACTCATCACCTCACTGTCTGAGCCTCACTTCCCTTATCTGTGAAGTGGACACAATCATACCTGCCCTATAGGACTACTGTGTGGATCGTGTAACACATGTAAAATGATTCCAGTCATGCTTGGCACATGGTAGATGATCAAGAGATAGTATTTTGAAAATGGAAGGTACTCAGGAACTCAAATCATTTCCCTCCCAACATTCGCAGAAATGAGGGACTATGGGTAGATTTAAACTATGCTAGAGAATCAGGGTCATCTACTGTGATTGGTTGTTGCAGTAATTGATCCTGATTTGCTCATGCCTCCTTGTCCACATGCCTGTGGGTCATGCCCTCCCACCCTGAGTCTGGATTTGTCCATGTGACTTGCTTTGGCTAACGGAACAAAAGCAAACATGATGGAGACTTGAAAAGGGCTCATGTGTTAGTACTTGCTCCCTCCTGTGTCTCTTGGAGCCTGTTGAGCAGCCATGTGAACAAGCTTGGACAAGCCTGCTGGAGGATGAGAGACACATGAAGAGATGAGCTGTCTCAGCAGAGGTCATCCTAAATCAACCAACTCCCAGCTGACCTGGCAGCTGACGTTACTTTCATGGGTGAGCCCAGCTGAGACCAGCAGAAGAACCAGGCAGCTGAGCCCAGCCCAAATTGCCAACCTACGGCATCATATAGTTGTTGTGTTCAGCCATGAAGTTTTGAGTGGCTTACTATGTAGCTATAAATAGTCTATACACAAAATCTTTGAGTCGTTGGAGAAAACCCTTTGGTCCAGGAACACAAGAAGTCCTTATACCTGGAGATCAGAATTGTGCTGACCCAGCAACCTGGGCTTCACTGGGACACAGAGGAATGCATCAGAGACCTCTGGTAGAAACCTCTGCCTGGGCTTAGTCAACCTTCCAGCCTACAGTCTGCACCCACACATGCATCCCATGAAGCATTATGAAACCTCACTCATTGGTTGCAGCTTGCAGCAGAAATCCTAGATGTGATGATTCATTAGTATTGAGCCAAGTGTAGTCAGTAAAGAACAGCTCATAGGAGATCATCATTTTAGACTTAATTAGAGGTGGTTTGGTTGTTATACAGAGGCTATTTAGAGTCAATTAGCTCAATTTAGTAAATGAGTTCAACTTGATTTTTAATTTTCAGCCTAGAAAGTTGGACTCTGTCCTTTATCACCTCCCAGGACTGGGGAAGAGATTTTAAGATTAGTTACATGAGACTGAATTTACCCTCTAAAAGGTAATCTTGCAGCAGCTGAAAGGGTGGTGAGTCTGAAAGGAAGTGGAGAATGGGCTGAGGTTGGGTCACTCCCGGGGGCACTCAGAGGTGGGTGGGCAGGAACTAGACAGGACTCCTCACCTGGCAGCCTGAGCTCTTATATGCTCTGGTCCATTTTCTGAGCATTGGGACCAGCACAAGTCCCATAGGAGAGGAGGGAAACCTTTGCATGTGTCAAGTCCAGTCAACTCTGTCTTGCCCAGGCTTGGCAAGAGGCTGAGGAGCAATGACATTTTATCTTTTCAGTGTTAACAAGCAGTACTAACAACCACCTCCCCCAGCTGTTGGAGAGGTGCTAAGAATCCAGCACTCTATGAGCCTTGTCTCCAGTCATTACAACATAGCAGGTACTGTTCTCATTCCCCACTGACAGAGGGTCACCAGCTGCCCAGGAATGTTAAATAACTCACTCAGATACACACAACTGGTTGAGATTCTAACCCAGGGAGCTCATGGTCCTTACACTATGCTCTACTGCCTCTTACACTAAGCCAAGCAGACCTAGAAATACTTCCAGTGGTTATAAAGTCCAGTTTCTTCCTCCAGGTGAAACTAAGTCAAGAACATCTTACCTTTTTTAAAAAAATTAATTTATTTTTATTTTTGGCTGTGTTGGGTCTTTGTTGCTGTACACGGGCTTTCTATAGCTGCAGTGAGTGGGGGCTATTCTCCATTGTGGTGTGTGGGCTTCTCATTGTGGTGGCTTCTCTTGTTGTGGAGCATGGGCTCCAGGCACGTGGGCCCCAGCAGCTGCTGCATGTGGGCTCAGTAGTTGTGGCTTGCAGGCTCCAGAGCGCAGGCTCAGCAGTTGCGGTGCATGGGCTTAGCTGCTCCGCGGCATGTGGGATCCTCCCGGACCAGGACTCGAACCTGGTCCTGGAGGATCAGGTGGATTCCCAACCACTGCACCACCAGGGAAGCCCCGCATCTTATCTTTATAATGTGCACTGGTCTGAGTCTGGTGAGCAGAGAAAATTCAGATGTTCATGGAGAATGTTACTGGCCGTTCCTTTTCTGAAATAAGAGGTTCCTCTGTGTTGTTAACCCAAATGTCTATTTTCTTCAATTCTGCTCTCAGTGGGCATGGAAGATGCATTCACACTGCCCTCACAGGAAAACTGAGAAGTGTAATTTCCTTCCTCTTAAGGCATCCTTTCATCGTTGACTCATTGTTCATTCATTCATTCACTCAATTAAGTATTTATTGTCTAGCATGCTTTCTTGCTTCTAATCCTGTTTCTGTCCTTAGCTTGACTGTCATCTAAAAGTTTCAACTCATTTTTATATAGTCTGTAAAAGAGGTATAATAAAGTGGACTATAGCTGAGCCCCAAAGGAATTCAAAACTCTTGGGAACGTTAACCTTTCCATAACCTGGGGAACTCCCATGTGTAACTGAAGGCTAAGTTCGTCACGCCTGGAGCAGGTGAGATTTGTGGTTCTTAAGACAAATGGCCAACAGGTATGTGAAAAAGTGCTCATTATCATTAATAATCAGGGAAATGCAAATCAAAGCCATGATGAGATATCACCTCATACCTGTTAGAATGGCTACTATCAAAAACACAAAAGATAACAAGTGCCAACGAGGTTGTAGAGAAAAGAGAACCCTTTTGCACTGTTGGTGGGAAGGTAAATTTGTTCAGACACTATGGAGACCAGTATGGTGGTCCCTCAAAAAGTTAAGAATAGGACTACCATGTGATCCAGCAATTCTACTTCTGAGTATATATTCAAAGGAAATAGAATCAGTGTCTTGAAGAAGTATCTGCACTCCCATGTTCATTGCAGCTTTATTTACAATAGCCAAGATATGGAAACAACCAAAGTGTTTATTGATGAGTGATATAGAAAATGATATATATGACATACATATATACAATGAAATATTATTCAGCCTTAAAAAAGGATATATTTTTCATCCATGTGACAGCATGGATGAAATGGGAGGATATTTTGCTCTAACATAAGTCAGAAAGACAGATCCTGCATGATCTCACTTATATGTGGAATCTAAAAAGTCAAACTCGGGCTTCCCTGGTGGCGCAGTGGTTGAGAATCCGCCTGCCGATGCAGGGGACACGGGTTCGTGCCCTGGTCCGGGAAGATCCCACATGCCGCGGAGCGACTGGGCCCGTGAGCCATGGCCGCTAGGCCTGCGCGTCCGGAGCCTGTGCTCCGCAACGGGAGAGGCCACAGCAGTGAGAGGCCCGCATACCAAAAAAATAAATAAATAAATAAAAAGTCAAACTCTTAGAAGCAGAGAGTAGAATGATGGTTACCACGGGGTAGGGATTGGGGGAAATGGAGAGATATTGGTCAAAATGTACAAAGCTTCATATATGGAGGATGAATAGGTTCTGGGGAATCTAAAGTACAGTATGCTGACTATAGCTAACAATACTGTATTGTATACTTGAAATTTGCTAAGAGAGTAGATCTTAATTGTTCTCACTAAAAAAAAAAAAAAATTACTACATGAGGTGATGGATATGTTAATTACCTTGATTGCAGTAAACATTTCACAACATATCTGTGTATCCAAAAATCACATTGTACATCTTAAATATATACAATCTTTAATTGTCAATTATACCTCAGTAAAGCTGGGGTAGAAAAAAGGTATGGAAGCGATGGCCTTAAGGATTTTGCTTAGTGTGGGTCTATAGCAAGTATTCAATGAAGGACAACTATTGGTATTGTTATTTAATCAAACTGCTTATACCAACTGTGATAATTCTTTCCATTTTGAGAACTTTTAAAATAAATCTGCTTCATATGGGGAAAGAATCCAATGGCTTGTGAGCTGGAGAGTATGGATTTGAATACTGGTTCTGTCATTTATTAACTCCAGTGCTCAGGGGGACTTTTTAACCTCTCTGCCCCTTGGTGTTTTCATGTCCCCCCTGTAGGAACATTTACTGAGCGCTTCTTATGAACTCCACTTTTTGCTAGGTTTTCAGAAGATAAAAATCTAGTTAAATTAAGATCTGGTTCTTGTCCTGGGGGTTCTTCTAGCTTAGCTGGGAAACTGAGGGGGAGTGGCCACAGGGGAAATCCTGGGAGGAAAAGAACTGTGTGGGTGGAGAGAAGTCCAGAGCAGGAGAAGATGAACAGGGCTCCACCGATCATGGGACATCGGCTGAGCCTCCAAGGTGAGGGAGGTGTTAGGCACAAACCAGCTCCGAAGAAGGCCATTTAAGCAGGAGGTGGGAAAGGAACAGTGTGGACTCTGGCTAGAATAGCAGGGGTGTGTTCAGAGGAATTGAGGAGGTAGTGGCCAGAAAGTAGGCCAGAAGTACGTTGCCGCCTGTGTGGACCGCGGGAGGCCCTGTCCTCCAAGACAGAGCTGGTCTCAAAGAGACAAGCTAGGATTCCTGATTTTCATTTCAGACGACTCCACTTCTGATTTATCAAACTTCTAAGGTGCTTTCCCCTGGTCTATGCTTCCTGAAGGTTTTCCAAACGAATGTCAAGAGCAAAATGTTTTCTTTTCTTTCATGTTTTTGGAGCCTGCCTTCTTTTCGGAGGGGGGCGGGCGGGTGGGTTGTGGGGAGCTTCGTTCTCTTTATTAATGTTGGACGAACATCTGTTCTACCTCCTTGCAAACGTATCAGGGGAGAATGGGTATGGACACATCAGACTCAAGACTTTTCAAAACAAGCTCTGGCTACCAGGTGAGAACAACTTGAAAGCTTTGCTTGGATCCAATGTGGTATAGCTGTCAGGGTGAGGAGTGTATCCTCTCTTGCATAATAATTCCCTTAACACTTTACAGATCTCTTGTTGGTGTCTGAGAACACACACATAAAAAGTAGTTTAGAGCAAAAGTGGCTTTTTAGGGATTGGAGTAATGATGATCGTGGTTCTAAGCCACCAGGACTGAAAGGCTATATTGCCAAATACTCGGAAGGCACGTGAAGACTCGAGGAAAAGGTAACAAGGCTGCTGCCCTGCCTTCCTCACATTTTTCTCTCAATCGGTCAAGAACAGTTTGGTCAGAGCTTACAAAATTAGAAAAAGGCAAAGAAAAAAATAGTCACAGTCATCTGGACAAAAGCTTAACCCCAAGAGCCCAGCTCCCTCATTTTTTAATAGAAAGATGAGAATAAATATGGATTCAAAAGAATCCTGGGTTCCCAGTTTGAAAGAAGAATGGTTTCCTGTTTTCTCAGGATTACTGAAGAGACTATTAATATACAAAAGTAGGTCCTCCAGGTCACTTCTGTTTGTTCTCCTCCTAAACCAGATGAAAAGAGGAAGAGGATGAACAAACCAGAATGTAGAGGCAGGGGCGAGGGCTGCATCCTTCCAGCTCCCACCATGTCCTCATGTGCATTCCACCCCTCCATCCCAAAGGCTTGGTCTAGTGTTACTTCCTATGCCTCCCACTAAAGAAGACAGAACAAGCCTCACATATGTGGATTTTGTGTTTTGGATTTTGTGTTTTGAATTTTGTGAATCTATTTGAAACCATAGCTAGAGGCCAAATTCTGGCTTGGTCATAGGGGCAAGATTTTTTTCTTTTTAATAAGTCAAAAGCGATTGGCAAAGGAAGGTCTGCCAATTCATGGGTCACACCTCTACTGGCCTGAGCCCTGAGAATACGCTTCCGCTGGACAATGCGATGGGCTTGCCCTGCAGGCAGGTCATGAAGAAACCTGAAGAAGAGAGTGCTGGTTAGCAGCTCTGTCCCCTCCTCTCCCTAAATTTGTTTTCCACACCTGACATCTCAACGTGAAAGTGGTGAATTTAGCACTATGTTTAAGAACCATGAAAATATTCAAACTCTTTGCCTCAGGCATTCTATTTTAAAAAATATTTTCAAAGTCAATAGTTCTAAATATGGGAAAAGTTGTATGCATGATGATATTCCTCAAATTTTATTTCTAGGAATGCAATTTGCAAATAATTTAAATGGCTAACAAAAGAGGAATGGTTCATAGTATATTCACTTGAGGGATTATTATAAAAAGCAAAATTTATTTGTATAATAAGAAAAATTTTCCTATTATAATGATGATTTAAAAATAAAATATCAAATACTGGCAGAAAGCAAAAAAAAAAAAGCTGTAGAAAAGCCTAATGTGTGCATTATTATCATATTGTTATTTGGGGGATAATGAGATTATGAGTGATTGTCTTTTCCTTTTTCTACCATTTTCTTTTCCTGTTATTTTTCTTCCATAATCATGCTTGCTTTTTTAAAAAAATTAATTTATTTTATTTATTTACTTTTGGCTGCATAAGGTCTTCGTTGCTGCCCACGAGCTTTCTCTAGTTGCTGTGAGTGGGGGCTACTCTTCATTGCAGTGCATGGGCTTCTCATTGCAGTGGCTTCTCTTGTTGCGGAGCACAGGCTGTAGGTGCACAGGCTTCAGTAGTTGTGGCACGTGGGCTCAGTAGTTGTGGTTCGTGGGCTCTAGAGCGCAGGCTCAGTAGTTGTGGCGCATAGGCTTAGTTGCTCTGCAGTATGTGGGATCTTCCTGGACCAGGGCTCCAACACGTGTCCCCTGCATTGGCTGGTGGATTCTTAACCACTGTGCCACCAGGGAAGCCCTCATGCTTGCTTTTTAACTAGAAATAATATTTTAATGAAAAATGTTTAAGAAGCAGGAAGAATAAAACTCCCTCTCGAATTATTCTTTATTCCTTTACTCTAGAAAAACAACTACCAGACTTCCCTGGTGGTGCAGTGGTTAAGAATCTGCCTGCCAAGGCAGGGGACATGGATTTGAGCCCTGGTCCAGGAAGATCCCATGTGCTACAGAGCAGCTAAGCCCGTGTGCCACAAGTATTGAGCCTGCGTTTTAGAGCCTGTAAGCCACAACTTCTGAGCTCGCATGCCACAACTACTGAAGCCTGCATGCCTAGAGCCTGTGCTCCTCAATAAGAGAAGCCACCGCAATGAGAAGCCCGTGCACCGCAATGAATAGTAGCTCCCGCTTGCTGCAACTAGAGAAAGCCTGTGGACAGCAATGAAGACCCAATGCAGCCAAATAAATAAATAAATAACATTTAAAAATAAATAAAAATTTAAATAAATAAATAATATTTAAAAAAAGAACTACCATTGTTATATTCCTTTTCTGCGGTGGTTACGTATCAACTGAATCATTTTATCTTTTTTTGGTTAGGGTGTGATTTCTTTTCTTCTGGGCCCCTGACTGCTTTGAGCTGTGAAAATCCAAGGACTGTGCTATTATGCGACCAAGAACTCAAGCGAGTTGCTCCTGCTTAAGTTAGCTTCGTTGTCTTTCCTTGAATTGCCTGTTTATTCTAAAACACACCAAGGTCTCAGAAAAATACTATGAGAAGGAATCTCTGTTCAATCCATCTGGCTTTGACAGACATTCATGAAGTAGCTGCTTCAGGCCAGGCAAAACCCTCACAGCAGAGCTGTACAAGAATGGTTTCCCTGGCAAGCGGGCTGACTCCTGGCTCCATGGCAAGGTAGACTGTAAGCAACATAGGAGAAGAAGAGATGAGTTTTATTTAAGGGGTGGGGGACATGGAAAACCATTCCAGAGGATGAAGTGCAGAACTAACACCAGATCAATCCAGCACATATAGATGGCCAAGTGCAGGGGAGGCTGGGAGGAAAGGTTGAGGCCACGACGGGGAAGTCCTCAAGTGCCAGGTTGGCAGTTTGGGCTTTATTTATAGGTGATGGAGAATGATTTTTGAAGCAGAGTTGGAACAAAGTTATATCTACTCCTAGGAAGTTAACTAGAACAGAAATTGCAGTTTGGTGACCCTTGGGCTGGATGGGACCAGCAGGAAGGGTTGGTTTGATTCCAAGATATTTTGTTTTCAATAAATTTTTTTCATGACAGAGACAACATTATAAAAATAATTCAAATTTCAAACTTTTCTTGAAGGAAAAAAAGGAGATCTGTGAGTACCAGGCCACATTTCTCTGGGTTTTTTTTGGCAACCCTCACTCCCCACCTTTCATGCATTTTGTCACTTGTGTCAGTACCATGGGCCATCTTGCTGGGGACATCAACTAGGAATGCTGTGGAGGAGCTACTGCTGTGCTGTTCAATATGGCAGTCATGAACGTTTGTATCTATTTAAAAATTAAGTTACATTTAAACAATTTCTCAGTCACACGAACCACATTTCTAGTGCTCACTGGTCATGTGGGGCTCATGGCTGCCATATTATGGTTTATTTATATCTTTGGATGTATATCTTTTTTGGGTAGGTTCCAGTCTTTTTTATTGATGGTTGTTCAGCAGTTAATTGTGATTTTGGTGTGTTTGTGAGAGGAGGTGAGCTCAAGGTCTTTCTACTCCACCATCTTGTCTCCAGTCCTCATGGCTGCCATATTGGGTGGTGCAGACATAGAACATTGCCAACATCACAGAAAGTTCTATTGGGTAGCTCTGGTGTTGGGGTTGAACTAGGAGGCTACTGCAGAGTCCATGGGAGGAACTACAAGGCTCCTAAGAGAGGCAGTCATGGTGGAAATGGAGCGTGATGGCTCTCCTCTCTAGAGCACTATGTTGGTTGGCTTCTTACTGACACAATTAGACTGAAGTCTGCTGTTGAACTCATTTTGTTGAGTGTTTGAAAGCACATTTTTGTTGCTGGTGGGACAACGTTTGACAAGTGTGTATACAACAGTACTGATCATTTTTGCCCGAAGATGGTTTCTCTGAAATGCTTACTTGTTGATGTCTGAGACACCTGAAGTGCTAAGTGCTGTGAATGCTCGTGAAAGCAACAAGTGGGGAGCACGTGGAGTGCTGTAGAGGAATGGCGCTGCAAATGTTGTAGGCATTATTATTCTCAAAACAGTATCAAGAGGCTCCTATTTGTGACCTCCATCTATTAAGATTATAGACAGAGGGAACTTGCTGGTAACGACAAGAATGGGTCTGCCAGATTTATCATCCCTGATCCTGTTTCCTCACAGGATGTTCTGTGAGACTCAAGAAACTGAGAATGCAGGATTCATACTCGTGTGCATGTTGCTTCCTCAACACTCATAGACACACCAACACTGACAGGAGAACAAAGTGCTTCTCTCCTTGACCCTGCTCAGTTCCTCTACAGGAATTGCACCCTGGGCACAGCCTGGTGATGTTCTTTAAGTTGGTCAATACAAATAAATGTCAGGAGTTGTGTGCTGGATGATGGTTGGACATCCATCCATTATCGGTGTTTCTTAAAAGGATGCTTTTAAGAAACACTGAATTGCAAGACAGGAGATCTAGCAATTAATTATGTACTTCTAGGGGATTCAAATTCCTTATCCCATTTGTTTGACTCTTTGCAAGACCAGAGGAATCTTCACATAAACCTTTCCAAAGTAAAAATATCCAGAGACTCACTTACTGCTCTAAATCTTCTTTGTTGGAGAATAACAAACTCCGTTCTTTGGCCCGGGGAAACTTCTTTCAGTGGATAATTATTGTCTTTGTACAAATAATATTTGTCACAAAAGCTTGAAAATATTTTCTGTTTTTGAAAAAAATAATTTTATTCTCCCAATTATTTTGTACATCTTGGCCTCCCTTCATTAGAAAAAATTCCTTGAAGATGTTGGTCACAGATTATTGATTCTCTCTGACTCTTATGTCCAGTAGGGAACATAACATTTTAAAAATTATTTAAAAGGTCTAATAATAAATGTTTCATTGAAGTATAATATACTTCCAGAAAAGTGTACAAATGGTAAATGTTTGGCTCAATTAATTATTACAAAGTGATGACACTTGCATATCCAACACCCAGGCCAAGACCAGGAATGTGAACAGCACTGCAGAAGCCCCCTCATACCCAATCCTCTTACTTTCTCTTCTCCTTTCTCCCTGAAGGTAACTATTATCCATAATTATAACATGATGATTTGTTCTATCTGTTTTATTATATATCATGTGATATGTACTTTTTTATGGTTGGCTTTTTTCCAGTACACAGTATATTTGTGAGATTCATGCATATTGTTATGTAGATCATTCATTTTTATTGCTATATGGTATTTTATTGCATGAATATATCATAGTTACTTATCCATTTCACTGTTGATAGACATTTGGGTTGTTACCAGTTATGCTATTACAAATAATACTGCTGTGAGCATTCTTGCCCATGTTTTCTTTTTTTTTTCCCATGTGGAATTACTGGATCATGGGGTAAATATATGTTCAACTTTATGAGTACTTTTAATCAGTTTGCCAAAGTGAGGGCACCAATTTGCACTCTTACCAATTTTGGTTTCTCCATATTCTTCTGAATTCTTGGTATTATCAGTCTTTAAAATTTTAACCATTCTAGAGTGTGTGTAGTGGTATCTTTTAGTGGTTTTAGTTTGCCATCTCTTGCTGATTAATGAGATTGAATACAGTATTTACTTCTTCATGTATTTACTAATTGTGTGAATATCCTCCTTAAGTGACTACTCAAATATTTTTTTCATTTTTCTATTGTGTTATCTGTCTTTTACTTAGTGATTTGTAGGAGCTCTTTACATAGCTTGAATGTGAAACCCTTATCAGTTGAGTGTGTTGAAAATATCTTCTCCCACTCTGTGACTTGTCCATTCTTTTTTTTGTGTGTTTGTTTTTGTGGTACGCAGGCCTCTCACTGTTGTGGCCTCTCCCATTGCGGAGCACAGGCTCTGGATGCGCAGGCTCAGTGGCCATGGCTCATGGGCCCAGCCACTCTGCGGCATGTGGGATCTTCCCGGACTGGGGCACGAACCCGTATCCCCTGCATAGGCAGGCGGACTCTCAACCACTGCGCCACCAGGGAAGCCCCATTCATTTTCTTAATGGTGTCTTTTGATGAACAAAGTTCCTAATTTTAATATAGTCAATTTAACAATTTCTTCTTTATGATTAGTGTTTTTTGTACACTCTTAAAATAATCTTGGCTTACTCTAAGTTGAGGAAGATATTCTTTTATGGGTTTTTGAACAGCTTTATTACTTTACTTTTCTCATTTAGATTTACAGCCTGTGCAATTGATTGATTTTTGTACATCATTTTTCACTGTTTCCTTAATACTTTGTCTAAAGGCCTCATTTCCTTCCATGTGGATATTCAATTTATCCAGCCCCATTTAATGGAAAATCCGTTCTTTTTCCCCTGCTCTGTTCTGCAAATTTCGTCATGAATCAAGTGTCCATCTCTGCATGAGTTAGCGTCCCACCTCTATTACACTCCATTGCTCTATTATCTGTTCTTGTTTACTTATTTACTGTAGGCTCATAGTACTTTTTTATATCTGGAAAAGTAAATCATCCAACTTTATTCTTTTTGTTCAAGACTGTTCTAGGTTTTTGGCTCTTTGCACTTGTTTATATTAATAGTTTTAAAATCAGCTTATAAATTTTGACAAAAACACAGACAGTTGGGATGTTGTTTGGTATTGCATTAAATCTATACATAAACTTAGAATTTACATCTATACAATATTGTCTTATAAACCCATCTATTTAGGTATTCTTTAATTTCTCAAACTTAGAATTTACATCTGTACAGTATCATCTTACAAACCCATCTATTTGTGTATTCTTTAATTTCTCTCAGTAAAATTTCTTGCATTTATGGGTAGATATCTTTTATTAGATTTATTCTGAGGAGTTCCCATCTCAAAGGGAAATCATTTATCATTTTACCATCAAGGATGATGTTGGATGGCTTTTGGGTATGGTTTCATTTTGTTATGAAATATCGTTTATCAGGTTAAGGCATGAAAACATGACGTTTTGACATTTTGCCATGTC
This sequence comes from Kogia breviceps, assembly GCF_026419965.1. NCBI lineage: Eukaryota > Metazoa > Chordata > Mammalia > Artiodactyla > Physeteridae > Kogia > Kogia breviceps. The sequence goes on from NC_081323.1 coordinate 33,538,928, forward strand.
ATTTTTAACCCTAGGCATTTTTAAAGGACCTAAAATCAGTTATCAAAGTTGCAGCTGTGGCAGGGTTATGAGCACAGCCTGTTGCATTCGGCCTGTGAGCTGCAACCCATCTCTTGCTCCACCCTGAGCTGGAAGGAGAGAGGAAAAAGATGGTAGGCTGAAGCCTGAAGACTATAGGAGATTTGGGAGATAATCCCTGGGAAACCCAGAATTATTTTTAAAGTAATTGAGGACAGTCTGGTGTTCTCACATAAAGGGTGAGAGAACAACCAAAGGGATGTCTTGTGACAGACTTATGCATGTAACAAAAGCCTGGCACATTTGCATTTTTAACATTCCATCTGTTATGTCAATGGATCTTTATAGCAACCCTGGTTTCAATATAGTATAATTTTACAGGAAAAAAAAAAGATGAATCAATCGTCTAACATCATAGAATGAGAAGAGGATGAGCTGGAACCAAGAATCACGTCTCCTGGCTTCCTGGCCTGGACGCCTCTGATTAGAACATAAAATCACATGAAAAATCCCCAATACGAAAGCTCTCCTAAGTCACGCAAAAGGAGACTATCATGTTAGAATATGCAAAATGTAAAAATATAACATCCATTTATAAAAAGTGCCTCTTGTAAAACCATGATTCATCCTCAAAACAAACTATTGTGGAAGTTGCAAGTGAAGGTTGCTCCTTCACTCCCCACTGGAAGGAAATGAGTTCAGTCATCCTTCTTTCCTCTTCCTCATCTGCTCTTCCCTATGTGACTTGCTTTGGCCAATGAAATGTGGGCAGAAGTGACCTGTGTCACTTCCAGATGAGAGCATTTTCATGGCCAGTGCTTGGCTCTCCAGCCCATTCCCCCTTGTTATTGAGACCACGGAAGCTCAGGTTAATGTGCGGGGGTGCCAGAAGGTAGATGCCAACTGGGGATTCTGAAAATTCCTGGAGAGTCAACCATAGGTTTTATGTGAGTAAGAAAGCAACATTTGTTTCTGAAGCCACTGAGACTCGTGGATTGTTTGTTACTGCAGCCTATCCTATCCTATCCTATCCTAACAGCTATAGCTGATCACAAGGTCAGCTTCTGGTAGACCCAGCCAGTTCTCAGCTCTGTGGTTTGCATTTTCTCCTTCTGTGGCCCTAGACAAGTCAGAATGCCTCTGCTCTAAAGGTGCAGCTATCCTCAACTCAGCTGATGGGGGAGAAGGGAGAAAGAGACATGAAGGCCACTGTAGCCTTATGTCCAGCTGTGATCTCCAATCCCACATTAGCATTAGTAAGAGTGCTTTGCTTTTCCAGGTTTCAGATGCTGCCCACATTCCTTGGCTCATAACCCCATTCCATCTTCAAAGCCAGCAGAATCTTCATCACATCACATCAAAACAAAAAGGTCAAAAGGTCAGGCTTCATCACATCAAAAAAAAAAAAGCAAAAAAGGGGCTTCCATCCCATAAAGTTTTCTGTTTCTAAAATAGCTTGGATTTTTGCTACTCAAACTGTGATCCGTGGACCAGCAGTGTCAGCCTCACCTGAGAGCTTGCTGAAATACGGAAGCTCAGGCCCCACCCCAGGCCGTCTGCATCATAATCCACACTTTAAAATCCAAGTGATTGGTATGAACATTTCAGTTTGAGGAGCACTGGCTTAACCTTGGCAGTGAGGAGAGAGAGTGATTGGGTTTTCCTCAGTTTTCACAGTCCTCATGGTGGCTGAATGACCACCCTGCCCTGACCTCCTGACCCACCATTCCCTCTTTTGAACCCTGCACAGATTCCTGCTGCAGCTCCTATAATAGAAGGTGAACCTTGAGGTTTCTGGTCTCTGGTGATGCTTGTCCTCCTTTGCATCACATCACAAGTCGAAAGTGAGCCCAAACGTAAGGTGTGAGGATTCCATCCAGCTCTCCTTCCTCTAGGTGTGATTGCCTGCCACGCATATGGGAAAGGCAACCTGGAGGTTTCTTCGTGTCCCCTGTTTCCATCTCCTGCCCTTGATCTTGCTCAGGCCCCATGGAAACAGATGGACTTGGCAAATGCCGGGGCTGCTGCTACTTCCTCCTAATGTGCCTTCTCATTTCCTCCCTGGCCTCAGTCCCTGCTGCTGCCCTTCTTCTCCAGATCCTCCAGAAGAGTGCCAGGGACAAGCCAAACCTCCTCCCTGGCCCTGCTCCCAAATGACAAGAAGCCAAAAGCTGATTCCGGAAGTGTGCCTAGCTGAAACCAGGGCTGGTGCTCTTGGAGCCCAGGCTGTGTCTGCGGGTGTGAGGTTATCGGATGACAAGGCACAGGCTTGTCTTTGTCGCTCCCGTCTCCTGCCCCGGGCCGGCCTGGCTCTTGGCATCTGCTTCCCCGTTCTCCACATGCTGTTGGCAACCCAGTGCTGGGGGGTTGCCAACAGGAGGCCACCATCTACTGCTCGGAGCTGCTTCCTCCCTGCTGTTTGTGAAAGCAGTTCTTCATGGGAGCACGACCTGATGCCTTCCACAAAGAATGACTTTCATCAGGGCTGTGGCGTGGGCTCTGCGTTGTGGGCTGCTGGACCGAGCCAGGGCCGGGAGGGTGGGGAGGAGGTCTGGCTACAGTGGCAGATGGAATCTGGCCCAGGGCGGATGTCTAATGCCTTCTTCAGTATGCCTTTTCCCTTTTAATCTCCTCTTGAGCAGAGCCGATCACTTAGAGCTGTAATTATTTTAATCTTCTTCCTTGCCACCCCTGTCTGACTGCCTGCCACTCCCCATCGACCCTTTCTGCTAATGATGTACTCAGGTAGCAGCTTTGCTGAAGCCATTTCAGGCAGCCCATCTTCGTAACGGGCCAAACAATGATGCAGGCTTGCCTGGCCAGGGACGGTCCACCATCCCTTGCTGAGTGACCTTTGCAAAGCAACACTCCAGAGATGATTTCTCCTTTGCAAAGCAAGTCAGCAACATGGGTGAGTGAGGGAAACAAGATACCAAATTATAGCTATACAGCATTTATAGCATGCATTTCAACATCACCATAATTTTAAGAATATCATTTCGGAATCAGGAAAATCTGGGTCCTCTACCTGGGCATCAATCTTTTCATCTCTGAGTCTCTGAGCCCTCATCTGTTAAATGCGTATCATAATAACTTCTTCAAGAGTTGTAAGTGATGCATGTAGAGTTCAGAGCATAATGCTGGGTCCTAATAGCAGTTGGATAAACAAACTTTTTTTTTTTTTTTTTTAATCATTAGTTATGTCCAGATTTTCCTGTGACTGAGGGAAACGGGTGTTTGGAGAAAGGAGTCGAATTAGTTGTCTTGGATTTGTGCTATCGTTATGGGTCTCTTCCTATGCCATTATGGATGGTAAAATGAGGAAAATAACGCAAACTAGATGTCTTTGGAATATTTGAATAAAACTCTTTTTTACCTGTAAACTCTTATGAAGTGAAAGGGGTGGATAGTCCCTGGCTCACACGACAAAGACTTTCATGTTCTGATGGGTCTTGGGCCAGACAAACATTAGTTCTTTTGGATCTTGTGAGCTTGTTAGGTATGGATTGTCCAAGGGGAAGAGTCTAGGCTCCAGCCTGTGAGTAAAGCAAACCATCCCTGGTAGATTTCTCTACCTCACTCCCCACTCCCTCTTAATCAAGTATCTCATTTTGTTCAGCTCAGCATAACACAAAGAAATGAGTTAGGGGCTTGAAAGACAAAGACAATTGGGACAAGGTTTCTGCCCCTAAGATCAAGGGTCAAGGGAAGGCAGAGAAGCATAAGTAGAAATTATAGTGGTAAGTATTACGCAGACATAAATACCGATTCTGTAGGAAAACATACGAGGGGTTAGCAACTTACCAATTGAGGGTATGTGGGGAGAGATGGTCAGGGAAGGCATTGCAGCAGAGGAAACACTTCTGAGGCGATTTCTCTTTCCAGGTAATCTTTAGATGTGATGAAGACAGTCTTTAGTGTAATCAGGAGTATCAGTGAGCTTTTGCTGCATAAAAAACAACCCAAATATTAGTGGTTCTGAACAACAATTTATTTAGTTCACCATTCGGGGGTCAGGTGGGTGGTACTTCTATCTGGACCAGCTTGGCTGGTTTCTGCTGGGCTTTGCTCCTCTATGGTCATTTGGCAAATTGGCTGGTTGGATGATCTAGGACGGCCTCACTCATAGCTGGAGTACATTGGTTCCCCTCCACATGGCCTCTCGTTCTCAAGCCACCATCTTGGGCTCATTTACACAGTTGTCTCAGCAAGAAAGCAAGCCCCAGTGCTCAAGGGCTATTCAAGTCTCTGCATCATGGTTTCTAACGTCCCATTAGCAAGCAAGTCACAAGCCCAGCCCAGATTCGAGGTGCAAAGTAACCTCCACTAGTATACCATATTGCTTATATTTAGGATACAGAGAACAAGAGCGGTCAGAGATAATGAACTCTAGAGGTAAACATCTGAATAATACAATCTATTTCCCTACTAGAAGTCAAGTTCCCAGTATTCCACCCTTGAAGACACATTCTGCTGTGTTAAGTAAGCATTGCCCGTACCAGTTGTCCCTGTTGAAATGAGTATACCCTTGGAAGGCTGTGACACTTTCAAGAGTAATTAGTCATTTTGAGCTGTCAGTTAATAGCAATGAAGGCCATGACAGCAACCTCATTGGAGAATTGGTGGTAATGGATGAAATGTGGGAGAAGGGGGCAGGAATGCAAAGAGGGAAGGTCCAAGCTTGGTTTTAGCTACCTTCCAATTTTGCCTAAAGCTGGACCTGCATCTGAGCGTTCAAGGGTGAGACCCATTACAAAGTCATTTGCAGAACTCATCTCAGTGAGCTTAGAAGGCAGATGTCCCTGAAAGGATGTTAACAGCATATGCCAGGGCACCTCACTGACAGCCTGATAAATGGTCTCCTTCCTTGTCCCTCCACCAGCCCAGCTACTATCTGAGCAGCAGGTGCCTGCGGCTGGCTGTGGACCCTGCCTCAGCTACTGCTCTCGAGTCCAGCTTCCAGGGGGTCATCTGGGGGGAAGCCAAGGGCTTAGAGTAGTAGTTCTCAAACTTGAGTGAACCCCAGATTTCCCTGGAGAGTTTGTTAAAAAAGATCTCTGCCCCCCCCCCACCCCCAGGGTTTCTGATTCTGTAGGTCTGGGATAGGGTCTAAGCATGTGTCGTGCTAACAAGTTGCCAGGTGATGCTGATACTGCTGATTCAGGACCACATTTTGAGACCTCCTAACCTAGAGCTTGGATACCTTGTCCTTTAACATAGGGTTTCCCTTATTGCGGAGGTTCTCAACCTTAGCTGCTCCTGGGGACAACTTCAAAAACATGAATATTCAGGCTTCACGTGCATTGAGGCTGATTTAATTGGTCTGGGTGATCCTGGTATTTATAGTTAAAAGACTCTCAGGTGATTCTGATACACAAGCAGGGCTGAGAACCACTGTCTTATTGTAGTGGCTCTCAGAGAGTGATCCTCAGACTCACAGCAGTAGCAGCATCACCTAGGAACTTGTTAGAAATGCACATTCCCAGGCTCTACCCCAGACCTACTGAATCAGAAACCCGGGGGATGAGACCCCACAGCCTGTGTTTTAACAAGGCCTGCAGGGGAATCTGATACACACTGAAGTTTGATTCACCAGAGTTTTCAAAGGAAATGGGGCCTGTGAGACGCCGTCTTGGAGGAGCTACTTTAACACCAACTTCAGAAGATGAGCCCCATTTTCAGAAGATGAGCTCTGGAGAGGTGAGATGCAGTTTGCAAAGTATGGAGTTTGGGATGTTCCATCAGAAATCTTTGAAATAAAATCTTAGAAGCATGGGGTACAGACAGACCTAAAGAGAATTCTTAGGCTAGAGTTGGGGAAGGGCTTTGTATATCCACCTGGCTCTGGCCTCCAAGGCAGCCCCTTGAGATCCCTCCCCTCAACCCCTCTACCCCTCAACATGGAGTGGGAACCAGGAACTTCTGCCCTAGCTCCAGCACTAAGTTAATCGTGTGACCTCTCTGAGGCTTTTCTTCCTTATTCTAAATGTACGAGAGGATTTGCATCAACTAAATCATCTACCTTGCTGTTCTAAGTTGGTCAATGAGATTTCACAGGTATGGTTTGCTAGTGTTTTATGATGATTCAGGAGGAAGAAAGTTAATGAAAGACTTGCTCTTGTCTCATGTACATGCAGCTGGCAGGGCTACCTTCCTCAGCTTGGGAAAAAGCCAAGTTAAAAATCACATCCTTTTGATTGTATAAATTAATTGTTTGAAGCCCTGGCATGCCCAAAGTAGCAAGGAATATATAGGAATATAGGAACTCCCCACTGGGCCTCTGCCACCCCCAGTTTCCCTAGGAGTTGTGAATCTCCTAGGGTTTATTCCTGGGGGACTTGAAGCATCAGACCTGCTTCCAGGTGCTCTGATGCTCAGAGCATCTTTAACACGATCAGTGGAGACCGTGGCTCATCCTACCTCTTCTTCCAGACGGGTGGACCTGGGCAGCTCAGGGGACACTCTTTACTTGGTGATGTTCTTGCCAGTCTTGACAGGTTCTAGAATTGTCTTCTTAGGCCCCAAAGACACTGTACCTTCATACATACATTCTCTCTCTCTGTCTCTCTGTCTCTCTGTCTCTCTACCAGGTTGCAGAGTCTAGAGGGGCTTTCACCCTGGATCTTGCTTGAGCCAGAGTCAGGCTTCCCCATGAGCTCGGAGAACAGGTACACTTATTCAGGTGCCTTCCAGGAGTTAGCAGGACACTTAAGTGAGAGAAGCAAGGCCAGAAACTACAGCACACGCTATACCTAGTTCCACTTTACTAGATACTCGTTGCCAAAGTCTCGTCTATTCTCTTGGATTATGTAAGAACGAGACTCAGAACCCAAGAACTTCCATGGGGTCTAAGCAACAGAAAGATTCTCTTTCCAGTGGATGTTGTCACTATTGGATAGTGGCTTCTTGGGGCATCTCCTCGGAGCCAGATCAATGTGATGGGAAAAGTGTTTGTCCTAATGTTTTAAGCCAGTGGTTCACAAAGGATGGTAATCAGGTCAGAGCATCAATATTGCCGAGGAACTAGTTAGAACTGAGGCCTCACCTGCACCTTTGAATCAGAAGCCCTGGGGGTGCAGTCCTGCAGTCTGTGCTTTATAAAGCCTGCTATAGATGAGTCTGAGGCATGCTGAATTCGAGAACCATTGCTATTGCTTTACGCCAGTGGATTTTAACCTTCGCTGCACATTAGAACCACCTGGAGACATTTAAAAACTCCCCATGCCCAAGACATACCCCAGACCAATTAAATCAAAATCTCTGGAAGTGAGAGCCAGGCATCAGTATTTTTTAAATCTCTATACGATTCCAGTGTGAACAAAGGGAGAACTATTACTTCAAAACCACTGCAAATAACCAAATGAAATCAACTGTACGAGTGGTCTCTTCCATTGCAACCATTACTGATGGCTGAAAATAAAGACCATAACAAAATAAAATTGACCTAAAAACTGTTTAAAAACAGACTGGGTCTCACTGGTAACTTGTAGCAGGGAACTGAGCATTGACTCACAAGTTCTATCACTGTAGACGATCCCACTGATAACTTGGGCTGTTTTCCCCTTCACTCTCCTGCAATTTCTTGGTGTGGAAGAATCACTTACTGGTGCAAGACAGAGAAAAAGGGCAGGATCTCATGAGGATCAAATGCCACAATAGATGTGATGTGCGTCTGCTTTAATATAGAGGCTTAGTCCAAGACGGGGATTTGGGGTTTTTTAGGAGCCAAATTCAGAAAAGACAGTTCTTACTCATAAATGACTTTGCCTATGAAAATGCCTCAGTCCGTTTAGCACCACTGAATTTAATCAAAAGGCTTATAAAGCAACCCTGACCCTTCAGCTTTTATTACATCGCTCAGTGAGATCATCCTGCCAGTTTCTTCCAGCTGCCTGCCTTCTCTCGCAGGGGCTCAGAGGATGAAGCAATGAGTCTGACTCTCTGACACTGTCAGGCTCAACTTCAGCAACATTCTGTCTCCTTAGCGACTTCAACCTTAAGGGATGTGCGAGGTGATTTACCTTTGAGTTAGAAAATCAAGCCCTCTGATTTGAATGGCTGCCCCGATGGGCAATTCACCTGTGTGATTGATTTCAAGAATCTGTTCTGTTGCCTCTTGGTATTCTGAGCCTGGAAGGAGAGAGGGAGGGAGGGAGGGAGGGAAGGAAAAAGGAAAAGAGAGAAAGAGGAGTCTTGGAAGGAGGTGTCTGCACGCAAGAGAAGCAGGTGGCTTCTATTTTTACTTTGCGAGCTGCCTTTAATGAGAGTAACACTCTCTCTTAATTGCCTTAGGGTAGGCACCCTGAGGTTGGCTGTCCACGGTGCTGTTTGTATCAATATATTCTCTGGGTCCATATCTCATTACACCTTTGAATCTCCCTGGAAGAGCTATTCTCACAAAAGCAGCAGTGGCCTAATAGATTTTACTAAATAATTAATACCAGAATTGGGGTGCGAGTGGGGTTCTGTTCCACACTCCAAGGCAAAGGACTTAAAATCTTCATGGACATTTCTATTCTCCAAGACTTCTCTTTAGCTGAAGCATTGTAGGGTTGTGGTTTTGATCTGTTTTCCTCCCTAAGATTTTCCCTTGGGAATATCAAAATGTTCTCATCTTGAATCGGTGTTTCTAGGAGTGATAGGTGTGGAGGGGAGATGAAAAGTGTTGGAGGAAGTGTCAGAAAAGTATGGGGGCTCTGTGGAGGGCGAGGTAGAGTGTCTCCTCCCACCCACCCACCCTCTGCTCCCCGTGTTTTCTCCTTCAGCCCCTTTGTCACTGATACTCTTGACTTTGGCTACAACCAAAAGGCTCTTGGCAACCGACACTGACTTTGTCTCAACTGAATTTGGTGGGTGCCATTCTCTCTTTCTGCAAGAGACCCTGGTCTGACCTTTGCTTTGGCTCAGTCTTCAGCTGGCAAATGGCATTTACTCACTGAAGCTTTGCCCAGCATATAGCCTAAATCCCTCAATAATCCCAGCTGAAGTTCTTCCTTCTTTGTTTTGTCCTTGGCAGTGAGGTCGGAGTGTTTACAAAAACTCATCTTTCCAGACTGACAAAGGGAAGTCCTTATTTGCATTTGAAGAAGCTGATTTTTGGCAGTCTTCTTTGAGATAAAGAATCGCTGGAGATCTTGGGATCACATAGAAGAGACAGTTTCTCAGGTCTTGTGACATTTGCCACCTTATCAAGGGTACCAGGTGAATATCTCCAAGTTGTGTTGGCTGAAACTATATATCATCAGGGAAGAGAGCCCCAAAATAGACTGTGTGGGATGGCGTCTTCAAATGCTGCCTCTTGACCTTGCATTTTGGGCAGAAGGTATAAAGGAGTGAAAGCAAGAATACAGCTCAGGCTGGATTCCTGCCAAAAAGAATTAGCTTTAAAAAATAAAGCTAAAGAACAGGAGCAGAACATAAGCACAGTTTTTGAAATGCATAAATTCCATATAAGCCAGAAACACAATCCTCTTCTTCTTCAGTTGGGATAAATAGGAAAGTTGTTTCAACATAAGAATATGGCCCGGGGTTCCCTGGTGACGCAGTGGTTGAGAGTCCGCCTGCCCGTGCAGGGGACACGGGTTCGTGCCCCGGTCCGGGAAGATCCCACATGCCACGGAGCGGCTGGGCCCATGAGCCATGGCCGCTGAGGCTGCGCGTCCGGAGCCTGTGCTCCGCAACGGGAGAGGCCACAGCAGTGAGAGGCCCGCGTACCACAAAAAAAAAAAAAAAAAAAAGAATACGGCCCAATTCTTTTAAGACTTCAGAGCTAGTAGGAAAGAAAACACAAACTAGCAAACTTGGTCTTGGTTTTGAGAGAAGATAAGTGCGAAAACCATTCCCCCCAAGCTGGGACTGTTTACACGTGCTGTTCATCTTTCTTTTATAAACATGTGCCTTGCATCCTATTCACAATGATCTGCTTCCTTCCTTATTTCCTGTGTTCATTCTGCCTCTCTCTATGCCGAACTGCTTTTCCTGCAGGTTAGCATATGGCTTGATATTTTTAAAAATTGGCTTTAAATCTTGTAATTAAAGCTTTCTTTTCATCTAAGTACGTATAAAAAGGGGTTTGGTTTAAAATGTATTTCCAGCCAGCTTGTGTGAAGCGTCTGCTCACTAAGTGAGGTTGTATAACTTCCAAGGCAGGGGGTCAAGGGCAAACCTGGCTTTTCCAGTCCCCACCCCCCCAATTTTCTCCATGTTCACTCATTTGGAGACACTCCTGACTATGGCACATGTGGAAACTTAGAAAACAGATCTAGGTATCATGGGGAGATGTGCATCTTCTGGGGTATTGCGTGTTGGTGTGTTTTCGCAGGACACCTTATAAGTAATGGCCACATAGTTTGTAAGGGATGGAGTTGGACTTGAACCCATGATTGCATGGCTGCTGCATGTAACTAACTACTCAATGAACTAACTAATTATCATAAAAAGCAGCACTAGCTATAGGCTAAATTGTGGTAGAAGGGAGTTGGTATAGAAGGGCAGAGGAAAGAGAAGTCAATTCTGACTTCACTAAGGCAGTCTTATACGAGCAGAGCCTCGAAGAATCAGCACGATTTTGATAAAAAGAGAAAGGGAGGTGGAGAAAGACTGGCAGGTATTGGACAGGAGGTCATTGAAGAGGAACTACCCCTGCTTCACCCCTTGCCAGCTGTGCGACCTTTGGAACATGCCCAAAGTTTAGTCTCCTCATCTGTAAACGCTGCTAATAACAATAACTTCAAATGGTTTATGAGAATTCGATGAAATGATGCATGAAAAGCGTTTAGATCAATGCTCTTTAAGGGCTCAATGAATCTGAGCTATTATTTCAGCCACAGGCAAGAAAGGGCATGTCATGTTTTGATGCTTTTTTCCCCCTTACATTAACTTTAGCCCAAATGTATGGAACACCTTGGTGCACCGCAGAGCACATGGGGCTGCTTGCCCTGAGTGCCACGTGAGATGCTGTAATCAGGAGTCTTGAGTGGACTCTGGAGGCTGTAATCAGGAGTCTTGAGTGGACTCTGGAGAGAGCTGTTATCTTTATGGTCAGACCCCTGCTGTGGCCAGCACAATGCTGGTGTTAAGTAAACAGAAGTTTAAAAATATTGACTGCATTGTATTTTGAATTCCAAATCCCACCTATCTGCCCTGGGATCATACTCCAGAAGGCAAGAGTAATTTCCAGAATCTCTTGATCCTTCATTTACGGTTCTCCTCCTGTTCTTCTTCTTGGAGGGCCCTGCTCCAATCCCCATGAAATGTCCAATGCTTTTCTATATGTCCATCCCCTAGTGAATCAGCTAAATTGTCCTACTCACAAATTTGTCCTTTTCTCGAAGCTAGTCACTGTTGGGGCCCAGGGCAGGCCCCCAAATGTGCCTCAATGGCATATTGATTATTCTGAGTTAAAGTTACTTAAGAAAGGGCTGACGCAAGACGGACACTCTGACCCTCCTCTTTGTCTCCCTGAAAGCAGGAAATCAATCTCCCATGTGAACGGTGCCCTCAGGCATCTGGAGACCGGGAATTGGGGCAGAGAATTCTTCTTTAATTGACTACCCCAAGCCCAAACTCTGTTTAGATTGTTCACTAATTAAGCACTCAAAGCCCACCGTTTCTTTGTCCTGTCAATCCTTCACAAATTTACTGTTTCTTTGTCTAAAAAGTATAAAAGCTGCCTGCTTTGGCCACCTCTTCGGTCCCATTTCTCTGAGACCTCCGTGGACGGCAATCAAATTTGTTCCTTTTTCTCCTGTTCATCATCTTGTGTCAATTTTGTTGTTAAACCAGCCACAAGAAGTCAGGGGGGTAGAGGCGAAAATTTCCCCCTCCTCACTATCACATCTTATGTCCAAATGACCCTCTTGCCTTCCTCCTCACCTCCCCCCACCCCCTGCCCCATCTCTCAAAACTGAGATGAAAATGGACAGGAGAAGTGCTTGAAAGAGTTGGGGCTGGTGTCTCAGGGCTGGTGGCTGGAGTGGGGAATCACGCAAAAGGCATGATGGATGGAGAAGACCAGGAAAACAGCTGGAATATCCAGCTGGTGGCTGGAGCCAGATGTTAAGTCAGGCTGTTAAACTGGAATGCAGGTGCTGAAAAATGCAAGCAGATGTATGTGTACTAAACGGGGGCAAAAGAATATTAGGGTAGAACTTGGAGGCCCTTAAGTCTATTTGCGCTTCCCAAACATTTATTCAGTTGTGGTCATGGTGGGTCTACAACTGGGGAAAGGACTGAGCTGTGGACAGCCAGCATCTCTGTTCTCATGGATGACATCCTAGTGGAGCAAACAGGACATGATACACAGGGAAACATGGTGTTCAGGATAATCCTCACAGCGTGGTGAGAGTTAGGAAAGAAAGGGAGAAGCACTTCACAGTGACTTCAGGGAGAATGAGTGTTCGATGTGGTCAGAGGAGCTGAAACCTGAAACATGGGAAGAAACCAGCCACATTAAAATGGGGAAGAGCAGCTGGCAGAGGGGATTCCAAGAGGAAGGATCCTGACAAGGGGATAGAACTGGCATTTTTCAAGGAAGGAAAGGAAGGTATGGTCAATATGTTTGTCATCTGTAGTCTGCCCTGCTCTGAGCCTATTTCCTAATTTGGGGGGAACCTCCCATCAACAAGAGGCAGAGCCCATTTTTCACTAAGAAAGAAAAAAAATGTGGGTGATATTGGCTCTCTCATCATCTTAGCAGCCAGAGCTGAGTATAGGGCTTAGGGCCATCCAGCCGACCGGGTGCTCCTGATGGGACTTCGAGCATTGAGTAGGTCATTCAAAGATGAAGGATCAGGAAGATTAGGACCTCCCTCACCTGTAGCTGGTGAGCACAGCCTGTAGTTGGTGATGGAGTTGGTAGTTGCACTACTCCTTTGAAAACTTCTTCTTTTAACAAATAGGAGTAGGGGGCTTCCCTGGGGGCGCAGTGGTTGGGAGTCTGCCTGCCGATGCAGGGGACGTGGGTTCGTGCCCCGGTCCGGGAGGATCCCACATGCCGTGGAGCGGCGGGCCCGTGAGCCATGGCCGCTGAGCCTGCGCGTCCGGAGCCTGTGCTCCGCAACGGGAGAGGCCACAGCAGTGAGAGGCCCGCGTACTGCAAAAAAAACCAAAAAACAAATAGGAGTAGGAATGCCATATGCCTCTGGCTGGGCCAGAAGGTGACAACAAGGTTTTTCCTTCAAGTCAGACCTTGCAGGGATAGCTGCATCCCCTTATATACAAGACCTGCTCTCACTAAGCCATCCTTTGGCTTAGGACTGGACCAAAATGGTGACCTTCACCACTGAGACCACCTGGTCAAAAGCCCCCAGCATAACTGCCTTTCTCCTCCACATGCCCGAGGCATGCTGTGGTTTCATGCTGGTGTGCTGAGTTTCTTTGGTTGCGTATTGTGGCAAGTCTGGAGGGAGCAAACCCTAAGTATTTTTGCTGTAACGACGAGTGTCTTGTCACAGTCACAATTCTGCTTTCTTCCTGTCTATTGCTTTTTAAATTCAGTATCTTATAACTGACTCAGCAGTGCCAGTATTTAGTGCTAATGTTGAAGTTTGGTTCCCATGTTTATGGACTGGTGGTCCTTCTGTTAAAAGATATGATAATCTCTCCAGCAATTCACTCATTTGGTGCCTATGGTTTCACTCATTGGCATTTTAAGATGTAAATATTTAAATATGTGTAAAGAAATCACTTGTCAAATATTGTAAATAAATAAATAGAAATAGAAAAGAAGATGCTCCTTCCAAAGAAGATATATAGATGATAAAGAAGTATATGAAAAGATGCTCCACATCATATATCATTAAGGAATTGCAAATTAAGGTAACAGTGAGATATCACTACACGCCTGTTAGAATGGCCACATCCAGAACAGTAATAACACTAAATGCTGGTGAGGATTTGGGACAACAGGAGCTCTCATTCACTGCTGGTGGGAATGCAAAATGACACAGCCACTTTGGAAGACAGTTTGGAAATTTCTCACAAAACTAAACACATTCTTACCATACAATACAGCAGTTGTGCTCCTTGGTATTTACCCACAGGGGTTGTAAATGTATGTCCACACAAAAACCTCCACACAGATGTTTATAGCAGCTTTATTCATAATTGCCCAAACTTGGAAGCAAACAAAGGTGTCCTTCAGTTGGTGAATGTATAAGTAAACTGTGGTCCATCCACAGTTTATTATTCAGGACTAAATAGAAATGAGCTTTCAAGCCATAAAAAGACACAGAGGAAGCTTAAATGCATATTACTAAGAGAAAGACACCAATCTGAAAAGGCTATATACTGTATGATTCCAACTATATGACATTCTTGAAAAGGCAAAACTATGGTGACAGTAAAAAGATCAGTGTGGTTGCCAGGGGTTGGCGGGTTGGAGGTGGGAGGGATAAATGGACAGAGGACAAAGGAATCTTAGGTCAGAGAAACTATGCTGTATGATTTTATAATGGTAGATATGTGTCATTATACAGTTGTCCATAGCCCATAGAATGTACAACATCAACAGTGAGCCCTGATGTAAACTAGAGACTCTGGGTGGTAATGATGTGTAATGTAGATTATAACAAACGTACCACTCTGGTGTGAGATGTTGATAGGGGAGGAAAAAAAAAAAAAACCCTATAAAAGCTCTAAAAAATTAACCTTTCTAAAACAATAAAAGCTCTATGTAACACTAAAAATGCTGTGAAAATAATATAAATAAATAATTCAAATAATAAACATAAATACATGGAAATAGAAATAATAGTAAAGAAATTTTTTAATGCTGTTATGATTCTATTTGAGGTTTTTATAGATTGTGGAGCATCACCCAAAACAACTGATACCCAGTTGTCATGAGAACAGATCAGGAGTCCCAGAATGAGCATCAGGGACACAGAGTTTAGAGGGGTCCTTTAGCAGAGCACCCACAGGGATGTCACTTGGTTTTACCCTAGTAAACAAGCAGAGGCATTGTTTAATTTTAACAGTTGGGATACAAGTAACCATCTCTCCCCATGTAGACTTTTTATTGTTGCTTCTGAATTTGGAAGGCCATTACTTCTCTTGTAATAAAATAGCAGCTCAGCAAGAGATAGACAATATCATTTCAAATTGCAACCAAATTTAGTGTATTTAATGAAAACTGCCCTCCACACTCGACCTTCACCTAGCAATTCTTATCAACGCCAGAAACCTGGCTCATTAATTAAAGCTGTCCTTGGACTGAGCTGCATCCAAAGTGATGATTGGCTAGAGAAAAACAAAAGTCCTGGTGAGGAAGAAGAATGCTTGGAAGGGCTTCTAGGGGAAATAGCACTGGTGCATCTAGTCCGCTGAAGATTCTGGGGCCCCAGTCTGGCACCCAAGGGCTCAGATCCTCAAGTTCACCTAAAACCTTTAAGGATAACACCCTGTTGTCTAACAGTCTCCTGTAAACACAGGAAGATTTCATATCTGTCAAGCAAAGCAGATGTGAAAGCCTCATGGCAAAGCAAAGTTATAATAATATTTCAAATTCATAGAGCATTTTGTTGTTTAGAAATGATGAAGAACCTGGGCTTGAAGATCAAAGTCATACAACTAGCAGGTTGTGAAATCACAATTTGAGCCCAGGCCCTTATGACTTGAAAATGTGTATTAAGCACTTAGCACAATGCTGACATTTATTAAATACTCAAAAAATAGTATCTATTGGTAGGTAGGTATAGTAGAAGATCATTATTGAAATTCTGAAAAGTTTCTAGCCAGCAGGGGATGGCAAATGGAAATGAATCAACAGGACACGCTGTTCCCTCTGTTCCTAATTTAAAATGTGGAAAATGTAAATCATAGTCTACTAATCAGCACTTCGTGGTTTTTTCGCATGAAGGAGTTTATAAGAGCTTTCATAGGCCTCTTCTTATATTTTACCTCCAGTGAAACACTTTTCTTTGTAAGGTTCTAAGTGGACCAGTGTGAGTTCTCCTAAAAGGAGTTTTAAAAACTTAATGCTTGAAGTTGTGCAAGGTTTAATATTTAGGTGAAGGAAATAAGCACCCAACAGCATTTGGGAACACTGTGCTGAGAGATTTAGCCGAAGCACATCTCAAAACTGATTTTTTTTTTCCCCCTCAAATATCATCAGCAGGTTATTTCCGCCTTTCGGCTTGCTATAATTGCATTTTTCTATGGAAATGTCAAATCAGGCTATGAATACAGTATAATTACTGTGCAGGAAGGAAGCTAAACAGGTGACTATGGGTTTTAGAGACAGAACTTGGAAGAACTAGAAGGTGGCTTTCCCTAGAGAGGCAGGTGGGCCAGGCAGGGAGCTGGCTGGGACCCAGGACAGGCTGGGCAGGGAGGGCAGCAGATAAGGAACGAGGAGGAGGTCAAGGACAGCAGACAGGGTAGCCCTGGGGTGTGTGTCAGTGGGGAGGCTGCAAGGTTGAGACACCCTGGTGAAGAGTGCAGTATTTCAGGCTGAATAAAAATCAAGAATTTGGGTATAAAAATGAAAAGAGGCAGGATTTCTGAGTTGGGGCTGAAGTTTGCACGTACAAGTCCAAATCAATTCTTGCTACTGAAAACTGCAACAAACACTCCACTGGTTGGGCTTTTCTCAAATGGTGGCTTTTAGCTGTGAAACCAAAAGTCCCTAACATCCAAACCATGGTGACTTCCTCATACGATTGATTTTATCTATATGGCTTTTAACTTGTTTTAGTCAGTAAACTCTCCATGGAAGAAACAGGCTTGTCTTTCATAAAAGAAACAAACAAAAAAAACCCCAACGAACCCCCACCAAGCATTATTGAAATATAATTTAAATACCACACAGTTCACTTATTGAAAACTACAATTTAGTGATTTTTTTAGTGTATTCACAAAATTGTGCCGACATCACCACTATCTAATTCCAGAACATATTCATCACTCCAGAAAGAAAAACCTTACTAATTACAAGTTATTCCTATCTCCCTCCAACAACGCCTCACCCCCACCCCAAGCAACTATGAATCTACTTTCTGTTTCTATAAATTTGCCTATTCTGGATACTTCATATAAGTGGAATCATGTGATATGTGGCCTTTTGAGTCTGTTTAGTGATGTTGAGCATCTTTTCATGTTCTTATAGCCCTGTTGTATATTTTCTTGGGAGATGTCTATTCAAATCTTCTGTGCATTTTTTATTTGAGTAATTTGTCTTTTATCATTGAGTTACGAGTCTGTTTATGTATTCTGGTTACAATTTCTTATCAGATATACGGTTTGAAAATAGTTTCCCCCACTTTGTGGGTTGTCCTTTCATTTTTTTTCATGGTGTCCTCTGAAGTGCAAATGTTTTAATTTTTATAAAATCCAGTTTATCTACTTGTTCTTTTGCTGTTTGTGCTTTGAGGTTCATATCGGAGAAAATATTGCCTAACCCAAGGTCATGAAATTTACACCTATGTTTTCTTCTAAGACTTTTATAGTTTTAATTCTTACAGTGGCCTCTAATACATTTTGAGTTGATTTTTCAATGTGATATGAGGTAGGGGTTCAGTTTTTTGTTTGTCTGTTTTTGTTTTTTTTGTTCTTTGAGTATGTATATATAGTTCTCAGTACTATTTGTTGAAAAGACTATTCTTTCTCCTTTTCTCCATTGAATGGTCTTGGCACCCTTGTTGAAAACCAGTTGACTGTAGAGTTATGGGTTTATTTCTAAACTCGCAATTCTATTCCATTCACCTGTAAGCCTGTCCTTACACCAGTACTACACTGTTCTGACTATTGTAGCTTTGTAGTAACTTTTGAAATAAAAAAGTGTGAGTACTCCAACTTTGTTCTTCTTTTGCAAGATTGTTTTGGCTATTCTCTCATTTCAATAGGAATTTTAGAAACAGCTTAACAATTTCTTCAAAGAAGCCAACTGAGATTTTAATGGGGGTTGAGTTGAATTTGCAGATTAATTTGGGGTATAGTGCCAGCTTTACATATTATCTTTCAATCTATTGACATGGGATGTCCTTCTGCTTATTTGGGTCTTTCATTTTTTAAAGAATGTTTTGTAGTTTTCAGAGTATAAGTCTCATACTTCTTTTGTTAAACTTATTCCTAGGTATTTTATTATTTTTGATGTTGTTGTAAATAGCATTGTTTTCTTAATATCATTTCAGTTTGTTTACTGTTACTATATAGAAACACAATTGATTTTTGTATATGGTTCTTACATCCTATAACTTTGCTAAACTCATTTATTAGTTCTAATAGTTTTATAGATTTCTTAAGATTTGCTATATATAAGATCATGTCATCTGCACATAGAGAAAGTTTTACTTTTTCCTTTTCAATCTGGATGCCTTTTATATAATTTTCTTGCCCAATTTCCAAAGAAGGGGCGAAAGTGGAGATCCTTGTCTTGTTCTTAGGGAGAAAGTATTTAGTCTTTTTAGTGTAATGTCATTTTCTAACATAACACCATTAAGTGTGATTATAGCTGTGGGTTTTTTGTAGACGTCCTTTATCAGGTTGAGAAAATTCCCTTCTACTCCCAGTTTTTCTTGAGAGTTTTTATCATGAAGGGATGTTGGATTTTGTCAAATGCTTTTTATGCATCTGTTGAGGTCATAATGTGATTTTTGCCCTTTATTAATATGGGATATTACATTGATGAAGTGTGAGAAGTGTGGGTGAATCAATGCTGTTATGGAATTTTGCTACAAGGGTCTTGCATAATTAGCTAGTATAAATATCACCTCCTAGAATACTGTTGTTGGGGAGGTATTGTTACATCCATTCAAAGTTTAAGAAAACATTGCTTTAAAAAGAAAATACACAGAACCTGCTACAGAGAGCAGGTTCTTTTCTTTGAGGACTCTTTTCCAGTTAGGTCACCTGAGGTAACCAAAGCTTGAATTTAATTAGTCAAGCAATGCTCTAGCTCTCCTATTAGACTCTCCCTTTTATCTTTACCAAGGTTTAAAGAAAAAATAAAAGTGGCACTGGCGTGGATCTGGGCATATATCTCTATGATTCATTCCCCCTGTAGAATATAGACATTAACACAAAGTGCTAGTTTAAGCTTTCTTAATGTATGTGTATTCACTTATTTCTTTTGTTTGGTCATTTAATCACCCATTATTTATTCAACACGTGTTTGCTGAATCCCCCCTATTTGGAGATTTAGTAACTCTTCCCATGTCTAAATGCAATTTCCACTTCCTGCTACTAAAGCACTTAACATACGGTATTATAACTGTTTGTATAACTGCTCATCTATTCAATAGACTGTGATATCTCCTAAAATAAGAACTGTCTGATTCTTTGTATCCCTAGATTTTTATAGTCTGATATAATAGGTGCTCAAAGGTGTTTGTGAGAATGAATCAACAAATGAGTGGGTGAATTAAAGAATGCAAAGCAATAGGTGTGGTCCTATGCAACATGCAAAAGCATTCTTCATGGTCTCCAAGTGATATGACTTCAACCTGAAGTCATATCAGGACACCAGGCATGATAACTGACACTGATGTTTACCTGTATGTTAGCCATATCCCCTTTTCCCCTGCTAATAGAATTCCAATTTTGTTTTCAGGTAGTGAGTGGCAATCCCTTGATTTCCAGGAAGACTGGCCCCCTCCCCAAGAATGAGTTAGGATTGGTCGAATCCTATCATGACAACCCCACTTTTCTTTGCCGGTGATTGGTCCAGAAGTAAACATGTAATCCAGTTTGAGCCAATAAGGCAAGATGGAAGTCTTCTGGAAAGTTAACTCTTTCCACATAAAATATGAGAGACACCTGAAGGTAAAAACCTTTTGCCTCATGCTGTTTCCCTATTGCTTGGAGAGTCTACCATGAGCAAGGCACTACTCTGGCCTCTTGAGAATGCAGTGGGAAAGAGCCAAGATCTCAGCCCTCATGGGGATTATATTCTAGTAATAAAGGCAGAAAATAAACTATGAACATATACATAAATAGGTCATATACTCAGAGGGAAAATAAATCAGGGTTATTTCACAGAGAGAGATGGGTTGGGAGTGAAGTTGTTTTTTTAAGCCAAGACCAGAAGATATCTGGGGAAACAATATTCCAGTGAGTGCAAAGGTCATTCTAGAAACATAAATATGGCCAGTGTAGGTGGAGTAGAGAGAGTGAGGGTAAGAGTGGGAAGGTGGTAGGAAATGAGGTAGCAAAAGGCCAAGAAAAAATGATGAAGTGAGTTAAAGGCCGTGACTAAGAATCTGATTTTTTTTTTTTCCCTTAAATGTGATGGGAGCCACCAGAGGATTTTAACCTGGGGACTTATTTCTATAAAAATGTTAACGCAAACTAAGCTTTTCATTAATTACCATGAAATTTAAAGGCCTTGAGTTGAAAGAGATTACTCTAAGTAGGAAAGACCTAATTTACTAGCAATCCTTGTCCTAGGCTTATTTCTTTATTTACTTAATGGCATTTTATATCAATCTTATTTGATAATTTTGGTGTTTAAAAATGTTTGGTTTTATTTTTCACTGATAGCATTCAGTTAAAGCTATTTACAGACTTTTACAGGCTTTATGAGAGAAATGGATTTGACAGATGTTTTCCCCCACAGTTGATAGGTTTTGACAACTTACTGGGTGTGGAAAATGAAGTAAAAAGTAATGTAAAAACCACATTATGTCTTCAGGTCTGCCCTCTGTTGTAGCACCATCCAATTTTACTGCTATTAAGCTTTTATCACGTTTTTATCCCCCAAACTAGACAGTGAGTTCTTTTAGGCAAAGGTCTATGCCTTTTTAGGACTCCTTCAAAGCCTATCATGGTGTCTCATGAGAAGGAAATGCCCATAAATTGGGTTGATTAATTAACTAAGAGTCAAGAATAGGTTACAGTTATGTTGTAGTTCTTAGACCATGCAAAAGGGCCTCCATATCTGTCTTTCTCTTTCTTTTGCCTCTGCTTCTCTCTGTGTGCCCTCTTACTTACGCCACATTAGCTTTTCCAAATGGTAGAAACATGGCTGCCAAGAGCGCCTAGCCTGGGAATCACTAAGCATCTGTCTTTCTGGTCCCAAGTTTAAAAGTTCAGGAAGAGCTCTGAGAACTTGTGCTTGAGTTGGATGCCCACCCTTGGGCCAATCACCATAGTTAACCAAAATATGGCCCACCTGTGTCATGTGGCCCACCCCACCCCCACCAACCATGGAGGAGTAGGGCTGTTTGAAGATGGAATTCCAGTTTGAACCAGCAGGTTGGAGTCAGGGGATGCCCATTTCGAGTAGAACAAACACAACCTTACCTCTCTTTTGAGACCCCCACCTGCACATGCAGCTTCCCACTCTGTTAGCTCCGTTGAATGTTTCACAGACACTTCAAACTCACTACCTTTTCCTCACACTATCCCCCAAACCTGATTCTCCACAGTACATGGCCCTGCCATATATCCAGTTGTTCAAAGCAGATACCTAGGAATTATCCTCAACTTCATCTTCTCACCCCTTATATCTTTATATTTTCTGAGCCAGGCATGATATTTTGCTCCATTTCCTGCTGCCACCACCTCATCTAAGCCAACATCATTTCTCTCCTGAAGGAGTTGTTCTACTGGTATCCTAGTATCCACTTTTGCCTGTCTCCAATCAATCCATTCTCTGCACCTGCACTGTCCAATATGGTAGCCACAGGCCATGTGTGGCTATCTAAATTTACAATGAAGACGAAATACGTTTAAAAGTTCCTCAGTTGCCCTAGCCATGTTTCAAGTACTCAAACAAGAGCCCCCTGTGGTAGGGAGGGGCTACCTCATTGAGGCCCCCTGTGAAGGATCCAGCTGGCGATGGAACAGAAGTCTCAGCTGCAGGTGGATTGCTCAGAAATGTGATTATACACCAAAGTTTGCTTTACCCAAGCTTACAAGACACTCGTAAGACTCTTTCCTGCATCTTTCCAGTCTCACTGGCTCCTTCCTTTTCTGTCACATAGCATGTTCTTACCTCAGGGGCTTCATAAACGCTTGGCCTACTCTTCCTCCTCCTTCCACCCTCCCCTCTCCCTGCTTTTTACTAGGTGGCCAACTGGCCCAGTTTGGCCACTTGAAGTCCCACATCCCAGGAAACCCCTCAGGCACAGGCAAACCAGAACAGACATCCTACCTATTTTTAACCTGGCCACCTATTCAGTAAGTATCCTTTAGGTCTCAGCTTCAGCATCCTTCAGGGCTTTGCTCCTCAAAACATGGTTCCTGGACTACCACCCCAATCCTGCTTAACCACCACTACGGTTTAACACAATGCTGAGGTGATTCGGATGAACATTAACGTTGAAAAGCTTCAGGGAATCTGTCCTGCCTTTCAGACCAGATCGTATACAACTCTCTTCCCCATTAGTCTACAAACTTCACGAGGGCTGGGGCATGTCTGTCTTGTTCTCATTATGGCCTGAGCCCTGACTAGTGTGCCTGACAAAGTGGAGTGGTTTCATAAATTTCAGTGGCTACATGAATAAAAAACCCAGATTATATGAGGGAAAATCAGGTAGCCTGTGGTAGACGCTGTTGATATCCACGCCAGAGCCTCACAGCCCAGCTGAATTCACCTGAAGTGGCAGCGGATGCTCCTCAGGGAGGTCTCAGCTTCCCATCTCAGGTCCTGGTCTCTCTTCTTTTCTGCCCGGGGGACCTTTCTTCAACAGAGTGGTTCTCAACCTCCAGTGGGCATCAGAATCCCCCCAAAGGCTGTAGAAACAGATGGCTGGGCTCCACCCTCAGATACTCTGATTGGCTAGGTCTCAGATGTGACCTGAGAATTTGCGCTTCTAACAAGTTCCCAGGTAATCCTGCTGCTGGTGGTGGTCTGAGAACTTCTGTTCCAGTGATGTGGCTCAGCTGCTCAAAGGAATAACCTGGGAGTGTGGGAGAGTAAGTGCCTCCTGGGAGCCCTCAGGCACTGGGGAACTGGATAGACACTGCTGATTCCTGTGATTCTGAGGTACATCCCACACATGTCCCAGAGGGTCCCCAGTGAGGCTAAGCCCCAGCTCCTCACGGATATTCCCTTTATTGGCTCCCCTTTTTCCCTTTCCCTCATTTGTGTTTCATGGGATCTCCTTACACGTAAGCTCTCTGCACCCAACTCCTCAGCTCAGGCTCTGCTTTGAGGGAAACCCAAGCTAAGTCAAAGTCTTCTTTTTCTAGTTTTATTGAGAAATAATCGCCATACATCGCTGTTGAGGTATAAGGCCTACAGCATGATGGTTTGATGTACAAATATTGATGTACGTTGACCACGATAGGTTCAGCTGACATCCATCATCTCATACAGGTACAATAAAAAGAAAGAAAAATATTTCATCTTGTGATGAGAACTCTTAGGTTCTACTCTCTTAACAACTTTATTGTGTATCATACAGCAGTGTGAACTATAGTCATCACATTGTACATTACATCCCTAGTACTTATTACTTACCTTCTAACTAGAAGTTTGTAGCTTTGGACCACCTGCCTCCAATTTCCCTTCCTAAGTCAAAGTCTTATATCCACATCCTTCTAGGCCCCTTGACTCTAATCACTGGTTTTCCCTGGTATATTCCTCAGAGGGAACTCGAGGCAAAACCCACACATCAAAGAGAAGTGTACTCACAACACTGTGTACTCCATTTTTGCAGCATCCATCACAATTGTATTATTAATTCATTATGTATGTAATTGTGTGTTTAATATCTGTGTTTCCCACTAGACTTTGGAGGCTGGGTCTTTCCTGTTCACTATAATCTTTAGTGCCTAAAGCTATACTTGGCAGATAGCAGGCACTTATTAAACACTTTGGAATCAATGGCCTAATGAACTCTTTATGTATCAGTTAATATTGGTAACTCATATTTATAAAGCTGTTTACAAAGCACTTTACTATAAATTCCCATTTTATTCTCCAAAACCATGAGAAGTAGAATCGACATTTTTATTAATATTTTCTTTTAGAATTGATCAAGTGGCTCTTATGTTCCTAGCTCTTTGCTAGGAGCTGGGATACAGAGATGTGTGAGATGGTGCTTCTCAACCTTCAGTGTGCATTCAAATCACCTGAGAACCTTTACCCCTCCTGAGTTCTTTGACCTTCCTTACGATCATTTTACTCTGAACTCTTTCTCGGGTAGATTGCCTATCTCCACTTCACTTAGCTCTTCTTCTGGGGTTTTATCTTGCTCCTTTGTCCAGAACAAGTTCCTCTGCCACCTCATTTTGTCTAAGTTGCTATTTGTATTTTTATGTATGTGGTAGGTTAGATCCATTTCTCGACCTTGGAGAAGTGGCCCCCTGTAGGAGGTGTCCTATGCATCCCTGCAGTGCACTCCCCTCTTGTCACCCAAGCTATATGCTCTAGGGGTCCCCCCTAAGAGGGCTTCGGGGGTCCTTCTGTTGTGGTGGGCTATGTGGGCAGTCTGGTGGGCTTGGTCAGCCTCTAGTCCAGTTGGTTGCCAGGCCCTGCCTTGTGTGGATGCCGCTAGCTGCAGCTGTTTAGTGGGGCCTGGTCACGAGGTGGCTGGTTGCGGGATCCTAGGGGACCCTGGGGCTAGTGCTGGCTCACTGGTGGGTGGAGTCAGGGTACTGAAGACTCCAGGGTGTTGCCCGCCCACTGGCAGGTGAAGCCAGGTCCTGGGGTTAGTGTCGGACTACTGGCAGGCAGAGCTGGTTCCTGAAGTCTGGCTGCAGGGCCCAGGGATCCCAGAGCTCGTTTCAGATCATTGTTGTTGGGTGGTAGGGGGCCAGTTCCTGATACAGTTGGGTATAGGGTCTGGGGTGTCCTGAAGTTTGCATTTTCCTGCTAGTGGGCAGAGCCAGGGCCCAGCCGGTCCCAGGGCAGGGTCTGGCTTGCGTTTCAGGATTACAGTTTTCTCGTTTCTGATGTCTGCCTCCTGGTGGGTGAGGCTGGACTAGAGGCTTGTGCAGGCTTCCTGGTGGGCGGGGCCGTTGCCTGCCCACTGGTGGGCGGAGCTGGGTCCTGGCCCTCGTGTGGGCTGGGCTATGTCTAGGGGCGTGTCCAGAGGCAGGTGTGGGCTCTTTAGTCTCTCGGCAGCCTGTCTGCAGATGGGTGGGCTGTGTCCCTGCTCAGTTAGTTGTTTGGCTTGAGGCGTCCCAGCCCTGTTGCCTGCGGGCTGTTGGGTGGTGACAGACCTCAGTGCAAATGAGCCAAGGTATTAGCTTCCAGCAGCAGTGTTCCTGTGGCTGAGTGTTCCTCGGTGTATCTGCCACCAGTGTTCACGTCCCCAGGGTGAGCCACAGCTGTGCGCCCCCAACCGCCACCCCCTCTGCTCTCCCCGGAGACTCTCCAAGATCAGCAGGTAGGTCTGGCCCAGGCTTCTATCAAATTACTGCTCCTGCCCTGGGTCCCAGTGTGCATGGGATTTTGTGTGCGCCTTTTAAAAGTGAAGTCTCTATTTCCCCCAGCCCTGTGGGGCTCCTTCAGTTAAGCCTCAATGGCCTTCAAAGCCAAATGCTCTGGGGGCTCATCTTCCTGGTGCTGGACACCCGGCTGGGGAGCCTGACGTGGGGCTCAACACTCTCACTCCTGTGGGGGAACCTCTGCAATATAATTATTCTCCTGTTTGTTGGTCGCCGTCCTGGGGGTATGAAATATGGTTACATCGCAAATCCGTCCCTCCGAGGCATCTCATTGTGGTTCCTTCTTTATGTCTTTAAATGTAGAAGATCTTGTCTGGTAGGTTCCAGTCATTTTCATCGATGGGTGTCTGCAGATAGTTGTGATTTTTGTGTGCTCGTGAGAGGAGGTGAGCTTAGGGTCTTTGTGCTCCGCCATCTTGGCCGCCCTCCTAAATCACCTGGGAATCTTGTTAAAGTGAAGATTTGGATTCAGTATGTCTGGGAAGTAACTGGAAATGCTGTGTGTCTAACAAGTTATCAGATGATGCTTATGCTGCTGATCTGGCAACTACACTCTGAATAGAAAGAATCTAGTTAGTGTTTTTCAACCTTGTTTGCACATTGGAATTCCCTGGGAAGCTTTAAAAGTACTGCTACCTGGCTTCCCTGGTGGCGCAGTGGTTGGGAGTCCGCCTGCCGATGCAGGGGATACGGGTTCGTGCCCCGGTCCGGGAAGATCCCACATGCCGCGGAGCGGCTGGGCGTGTGAGCCATGGCCGCTGAGCCTGCGCGTCCGGAGCCTGTGCTCCGCAACGGGAGAGGCCACAGCAGTGAGAGGCCCGCGTACCACAAAAAAAGAAAAAAAAAAGAAAAAAAAAAAAAAGTACTGCTACCTGTGGCCCATGCCCAGAGACTTGGATTTAATTGGGTTGGGATGTTTGAAAACTTCCCAGGTGATTCTAATGTTTGTTCAGCTGGTCCAGAACAATGGTTCTGAAAGCCCAGTGTGGACCAGACTCCTCTGGAGGACTTGTTAAAACATATATTACTGGGCCCAACACCAGAATGTCTGATTCAGTATATCTGGGGTTGGGTCTGAGAATATGCATTTCTAAAAAACTTCCCGGGTGTTGCTGATGTTGTTGGTCTGGATTAACATACATTTAGAAACACCTAGTCTAACGGACGTAGAGAACAAACATGGACACCAAGGGGGGAAAGCGGCAGGGGTGTGGGGATAGTGGTGTGATGAATTGGGAGATTGGATTGACATGTATACACTGATGTGTATCAAATGGATGACTAATAAGAACATGCTGTATAAAAAAATAGAAAAAACCTATTTATTAGGTTTATAGACATGTGTGCAATTAAAAAACACCACTACTGTTACCTTGAAAAAAAAATGGTACCTACGGTAAAACAGAAAAATGTGTTTTCGAGATATCACATGGATTCATTTTTTTCTTTCCTGTCTTTCAGCTTCTACAGCTGTCTTATTTAAGCCACTCTATTAATTTGTAAAATATGCCACTGCCAAAAAAAAAAAAAAAAGAAAGAAACACTAGTCTACAAGCAAGGCAGTCATGTAAATAGAAGATTGCAGTAAAATGTGAGAAGTTCAACAATAGAACCATGTACAGCTGTAGCAAGAGAGAGAAATCTGGTTTGGAAAGGGCTTCCTGGAGGAGGTGATGTCTGAGTTGGGATCAGAAGGACAGAGAGGATGGGAAGAAGGGGCTGAAAGAAACAATTTTAGCCAGAGAGAACATGTGTAAAGATACACTGAGATGAAAGGGCAGGGTGCATTTGGGGGACCCCATGAAGTTTGAGATTGTGAGAATATATAAACTCAGAACAAGGTAGTTAATATAGGATGCAAGGTTTGATCAGTAGGCTGGGACCAAGGCATGAGGGGCATTCCATGCTATTCTGAGACTTTATTCTCAAAGCAATCGAAGGGGTAAGATCAACTTGATGGTGATGGGGGTGGGCCTCAGAAACAACGGATGCACATAGAAGCAATTGGAACAATTCTTGATGGAGACACTGAGAACGTAAACTGGGTAGTGGGAGCCCATGAGAATGCAGAGGAAGGTCATAAACCTGAGATGTCGAGGGAATTAGGTTGATGGCATCACCTACTTGATGTTAGCATTGGGGGCAGGGGATGTTGGCTCAACTGACCAAATTGATGATGGCACCAGATAAGCAAGGAGAAAGGTATTTAGAGATGGAGCTAGAGGAGGAGATAAAGATTTGTATATATTGGAGATATATGGTAGGCAATTAGACTTACAGCTTTATAGGTCAGAGGGGAGAGTCCAAGCAGATGGTAATTTAAATAATGGGAGTGATCGGCTTGTGCAGAGAGGGTGTACAGAGTGAAAAGAAGACCTGGGGGGTAGTTAAAGCCATGTTCCGAATACTGTTGTTGCATGAAAAATACACCCAAGCCTTCAGGCTTGAAGGGACAATGATTATTTTGCTCACAAGTCTGCCACGTGGGCAGGGCTCAGTGGGGACAGTTTATTTCTACTCCACGTATTTTCAGATGGGGCAACCTGACTGGAAGGAGAGGAACCACTTCCTAGATGGAACTAGGATTTATTTATTTAAAAAAATATTTTATGTTGGAGTATAGTTGATTTACAATGTTGTGTTAATTTCAGGTATACAGCAAAGTGATTCAGTTATACATATACATATATGTATTCTTTTTCAGGTCCTTTTCCCATTTAGGTTATTACCGAATATTGAGTAGAGTTCCCTGTGCTATACAGTAGCACAGTAGGTGCTTGTTGATGATCTATTTTATATATACTAGTGTGTGTATGTTAATCCCAAACTCCTAATTTATCCCTCCCCCACTTTAGTAACCACAAGTTTGTTTTCAAAGTCTGTGAGTCTGTTTCTGTTCTGTAAATAAGTTCGTTTATATCATTTTGTTAAGGTTCTGTATATTAGTGATATCATATATTTGTCTTTGGCTTACTTCACTTAGTATGATAGTCTCTAGGTCCATCCATGTTGCTGCAAATGGCATTATTTCAATCTTTTTTGTGGCTGAGTAATATTCCATTGTATGTATATGTGTGTGTATGTATTTGTGTGTGTATATATCTATCTATCTCACCACTCCTTTATCCATTCCTCTGTCGTTGGCCATTTAGGTTGCTTCCATGTCCTGGCTATTGTAAATAGAGCTGCTATGAACACCAGGGTACATGTATCTTTTTGAATTATGGTTTTCTCCAGATTTATGCCCAGGAGGGGGATTGCTGGATCATATGGTAGCTCTATCTTTAGTTTATTAAGGAACCTCCGTACTGTTCTCCATAGTGGCTGCACCAATTTACATTCCCACCAACAGTGTAGGAGGGTTGATCTGGGGTGTTTTAAAGTACAGCTCGCTTCTATGGCTGGTGAGTTGCTGTGGGCCATCAGCTGGGAGCTCATCTGGGGCCCTCAATTCCTCTTCACCTGGGGCTCTCCGTGGATGCCTGGTCTTCTCCCCAGTAGGGTGGCTGGTTTCCAAGATGGAACACCCCAAAAGAACCAGAGGAAACTGTATCGCCTTTCATGACCTAACCTCAGAAGTCACAGCATCACTTCCTTGGTGGTCACAAGGCCAGCCCACGCTAAGGGGAATGAATACAGGCCCTGCCTCCCAAAGGGAGGAGAGTTGAAGTCACACAATAAGAAAAGCTGGCAGCTGGGAGTTATTATTTGGTCTTCTTTGGAGCATAGATCTGCCACATGCACTGCTTTTGGGGGAAGCCTGAGGAGATGAGTAGCCCAGGTGCCCTGACTGTGAACCTGGTGCCCCTTCCTCTCTGCTGCTTAGGCTCCTGAAGAGGTGATCTGTAGGGCAGCAGCAGCAGCATCACCTGGGACATGTCTGAACTGCAGAATCCCAGCCCAGCCTCAGGGCCTGTCATCTAATAAGATGCCCAGGCGATGCACGTGCACTGTAGATTTAAGAAATCTCTCTCTATATACCACGCCGGCTTTCTGGCTCTGTTGCCCAGGGCCTCATCCTAGTTCCCAAGTGCCACATGAATTCCTCATCGCGCCTCTTTCCAAGCCTCCTACACACGATGTGTCAGAACTGCAGTCCACGGAGATGCCTCGGGGGCAGGCGCAAGGCTTTCTGGAGTGGTGTGTGCTCGCTTCCTCTCATGCTAATCTCTGGCCGGGCTTTCAGAGAGAGCATTTTTCTAGGACATGGCAGACATCCTCCAATAACAGGCTAGGCCCGCCCAGCTGACTGGCAGATGGGCACTTGGAGAGAGAGGGCTGCTCAGTTCATTACTTTCCTGCGTCACAGCACCGCAGGCCTTGCGGGAAACAGGACAAGCTTGAAGCCCCTTTGGGAGCTGCATTAACTCTACAGACTGGGACACAGGCCCTTAGGCCTTCTGCTTCTGGCAACAGATTAAAAAAATAGCTTCTGTTGTCATTTGTCAGGATCCTCTTCGTGCAAGGGACAGGGAGATGGCTCTTCGGGGGGAAAAAAAAAAACCGTAGCCCTTCGGCATGCTGATATATGAAGGTCAATTGTCAATTATGTCCTCATGGCCTAAAGAAGAATCCCACTCAGTTGAGCATCTCAGCCTCTGTGGTCGTTGGCTCATCAGAGATTTGTGAGCTCTGATGCTGTGCTAGGTGCTGGGGATGCAGCAGGGAACAGGCCCCCTCCCTGCACGGGGCAGGGAGATGTAAAAGCAAAAAAGCCACATGTTTGGGTTATGAGTCAGGTGGATGGCATTCAGCCTTGCCAGCCTAGTCCAAGTCACACTTCTTCACACTCAGGGTCATGGCCCCCAGGCTCTGCAGTTGTGCTGTTGCAAGGGAGAGGCCGACAGACACTGGGGCTACTGTGTTTTGGCCTCTGAAGTGAGGGCCTCCGTGGCCAGCCCTTCCCACCGCGTCATGACTGAAGCAGGAAAGGCGAGCACCTGCAGAGGGGACAGTTCCCTTGCTGGCCTGAGGCCAGGGCTTGCCGCCACCAATCCACAATTCACATTCCTGCAGCATCTGGTGCCTTTCAAAGTCCCTATATATGGGCAAAATGCCCCTGGAATGCCTGAATAACCCTCAACGCCAAGGACAGTTTTATGGACAAAAGAGTTGGTGCTCCAAGACTCAGGCTAGCCATCTGCATTCCCACGGCTGGTCACCCCTCAGCACAGTCACCTCACGCCTGCTTCTCCAACTTAAGTGTGCTCCGGTCATTTGGGGACCTTGTTAAAAACAAACTCTGTGGAGAGGGGCTTCTGGGGGTGGGGTCGCAGATTTGGCATTTGTAACAAGCTCCCATGGATGCTGAATCCCCTGACCCAAGGACCATACTTTGGCTAACAAGGGTCTAGAACAGGGGCTGCAAACTGTTGTTCTTGTAAATCAAGTTCATTTATTTCATTTATCAAAGCCACACGCGCTGATTTACCTCCAGACTATGGCCGCCTTCAGGCCTCAACGGCAGAGCTGAGTAGTAGGGGCAGAGACCATCTGGGTCACAGAGCCCCAAATCTACCTTTATGGAAAAGGTTTGCAGACCAGAGCCCCGCCCCCCCCACCGCCCGGCCCCGGTACTCAATCAAGTCCTCTATTCAGATCACCTGGGAAATGCCAAGCACATTGAACCTGGGCCCCACCCCCAGGGAGTCTGGTTTAGTTGCTCTAGGGCGCAGCATGGGCATTGCCATGTCTAAAGGCTCCCAGGTGGTGCATATGGGCTGCAGGCCTCCTTGGGTTAATTGGAGCACCATTCCGGTGCCCTTGCCTCCCTCCTTCCTTGCCTCCACCCCCGTTTGGCCACGTGACTTTCATTTTTGGAGCTGGAGTTTGCAGCTGATTTCTGCAGCTGCTTTGGGAACAGATTTTGATAAGAAACTTAGGATGCACAGCTGAGTGCCGTGGTTCCCCTGCCCCCAGCATATTTATATGCAAATAACCAAGAGCCTTGTTTCTGAGGCTGCTTCTAAAACGGAATCCGAATCTAGAGGTCTTTTTATGTTGCTTAACCTTCTGATTTTTCCCTTTGCTTTTCTGGGCACATTCCTAATCAGTGTCTTTCATTTTCCCTCTTGCAGCCTCCAGCCCACGGGTAGCCTTTTGGTGCCTCCTTATTAATCAAAGCAGATTAAGCCTCATTTTCTTATAGCTATGTTTGCTGGCAGAGGTTGGTATTTAGTGTTTGCCAGTTTCCATAGGAAAGGCTCATCCTTCTGTGTAGCAGTAAAATAAATTGTTTGAAAAAGGAACATCCCCAAAGCTGAGAGTGTAGGTAACTACTTGTCTGAAGTTGGAGATTACCTTGAGATGCTGCCTGATCTTTCTCTCTCCCCAAGGGGCAGCAAGGGTTTTTGGAACTATAATTGCCTTTCTTAGTGTGGATCTCTTCCAGGAGGAAGACACAAATTATTCTAGAGAAACATCTTTCTGTTACTGAACTGAACTTGGATCCACAGAAAGCCTATCTGTTGACACTGGGTTGTGGTGAGGGAAAATACAGCATTTATTGCAAGAAACCAAGCAAGGAGTATGGGCAGCTAATGCTCAAAAGACCCGAACTTCCCAATGGCTTTCAGAGAGGGTCACAGGGTGTGTGATCAGCTTGTGCACAATTCTCTGATTGGTCGATGGTGAGGTCACAGGGTGATGTTTCGGTAATCTCCATCATCAGCCTTCTGGTCCCTTCCAGTTTGGGGTCTACATGCCGGTGGTCAGCCTGCAGTTAACTTCTTCCACCTGGGTGTGTGGGGAAGGTGAGTTTAGTATCTGCAAAACAACTCAAGGATATGTCTCAGGGTATTATCTATAGCCCTTGAGGAGGAACTAAATGTCCTTGACTTTGTTTTATGACTCACCTATTATTATTTTATTTTGGTTAACCATCTTCCATTGCTTCTGCATTTTCTTTCTTCTCTGATTGAATTTGCTCTTTGGAACTTGGGGGAAAGCCTAGAAGGCTAAAACTTTTCTGCAAACAAGAGGCAGGGGACATGGGGGTGGTCTTTGCCCGGGAAGGCCCTGCAGGATCCTGCTCAGTTTTGTTTCAGAGTCTCAAAGGATGCTTCTCTTGTGTCTGCATGATTACATCCCCCTTATTCCAGCCTTATCTCTGATTCTAACCTGAAAAGTTTCCTTTGAGTTTAAGGTGGCAAACAGATGCTCTGGGAGGAGCTGACACAACCTCAGAAGGAAGGGGTCTTTTTTGTGCCCTTTGGACAGAAGAAAACTTTTTTTTTTTTAACATCTTTATTGGAGTATAATTGCTTTACAATGGTGTGTTAGTTTCTGCTTTACAACAAAGTGAATCAGTTATACATATACATATGTTCCCATATCTCTTCCCTCTTGCATCTCCCTCCCTCCCACCCTCCCTCTTCCACCCCTCTAGGTGGTCACAAGGCACCAAGCTGATCTCCCTGTGCCATGCGGCTGCTTCCCACTAGCTATCCACCCTACGTTTGGTAGTGTATATATGTCCACGCCACTCTCTCACTTCGTCACTGCTTACCCTCCCCCCTCCCCATATCCTCAAGTCCATGCTCTAGTAGGTCTGTGTTTTATTCCCATCCTACCCCTAGTCTCTTCATGACACTTTTTTTCTTAGATTCCATATATATGTGTTAGCATACGGTATTTGTTTTTCTCCTTCTGACTTACTTCACTCTGTATGATAGACTCCAGGTCCATCCACATCACTACAAATAACTCAGTTTCATTTCTTTTTATGGCTGAGTAATATTCCATTGTATATATGTGCCACATCTTCTTTATCCATTCATCTGTTGATGGACACTTAGGTTGCTTCCATGTCCTGGCTATTGTAAATATTACGAGCTGTGATGAACATTTTGGTCCATGACTCTTTTTGAATTATGGTTTTCTCAGGGTATATGCCCAGTAGCAGGATCGCTGGGTCGTATGGTAGTTCTATTTGTAGTTTTTTAAGGACCCTCCATACTGTTGTCCATAGTGGCTGTATCAATTTACATTCCCACCAGCAGTGCAAGAGTGTTACCCTTTCTCCACACCCTCTCCAGCATTTATTGTTTGTAGATTTTTTGATGATGGCCATTCTGACCTGTGTGAGATGATATCTCATTGTAGTTTTGATTTGCACTTCTCTAATGATTAATGATGTTGAGTATTCTTTCATGTGTTTGTTGGCAATCTGTATATCTTCTTTGGAGAAATGTCTGTTTAGGTCTTCTGCCCATTTTTGGATTGGGTTGTTTGGCTTTTTTTTATTGAGCTGCATGAGTTGCTTATAAATTTTGGAGATTAATCCTTTGTCAGTTGCTTCATTTGCAACTATTTTCTCCCATTCTGAGGGTTGTCTTTTGGTCTTGTTTATGGTATCCTTTGCTGTGCAAAAGCTTTTAAGTTTCATTAGGTCCCATTTGTTTATTTTTGTTTTTATTTCCATTCCTCTAGGAGGTGGGTCAAAAAGGATCTTGCTGTGATTTATGTCATAGAGTGTTCTTCGTATGTTTTCCTCTAAGAGTTTGATAGTGTCTGGCCTTACATTTAGGTCTTTAACCCATTTTGAGTTTATTTTTGTGTATGGTGTTAGGGAGTATGACAGAAGAAAACTTTAAGGCAAAGCCCCCTAAAGACTTTTAAAATCCAAGGTGTGATTCTCAAACCAGGTTGCACTGTAGAATCATCTAGAGAGCTTTTTAAATTGACCAAAGCCAGTCCCCAGTCCCCAAGATGTTGATGTATTGGTCTGGGGTGTGGCCTGGGCAATGGCCTGGGTACTTCTCTCTCATTTTATTTTGAAATAATTTAGACCTTCAAAAAAGATGTGAAAACATGTACAAAGGATCCCTATGTATCCTCACCCAGCTTTCCCAAATGTTCATAATTTATGTAACCAGAGTACCATGATCAAAATCAGGAAATTAACATTGATACATGTTGTACTGATACATGATCTACTCTACAGACCTTAATCAAATTTTGCTGATTGTCCCACTCATGTCCTTTTCCAGGATCCCACATTGCATTTAGTTGTCATATCAAGTATTCTTAGTGTCCTGTAGTCCTATAATCTGGGATAGTTCCTCCATCTTAGTCTTGACCTTAACACCTTGGAAGCATACTGGCCAGTTATTTGGAAGAATGTCCCTTAATTTGGTTCTGAGCAGGGCATGTTGAAAATCTCCCTGGATGATTCTAATGTGCAACTAAGATCGACAAGATCATTCTACTCAGTAAATCACCCCTTGGGATCATGAGAAAACTGTGGGGCAAGGACTGGAGAAGAGAATAAGGGCCAACAGGACCTGGATCTGTCTTTAGTTTGGTCTCTACCCAAACCTTTCTCCTGGACCTCTGATCTTCGTTCTCTTTTCTCTTTTTCCTCTTTATATGCAGGTCCCAAATCAAAGGCTTCACTTGGTATCAGCCCAACTCCCCGTGTTGATATAGATCCACTTTCAAAGTTGGATCATGTCCCTCCTTTGCTTGAAATCCTGTGAATGTCAACCCATCTTCCTCCCTGGCCATCCGTGATGGGACCTGACCTTCCCCCCAACTCCATCTCTTCCCTCTCCCTCTTCCACTCGCTTACACTGGCAGTTCTCCCGGTTTTTGCCTTTACTGTTCCCTTCACCGGATGCTCTTCCTTCGGATGCACACATGGCTGGCATCGTCATTTCTTTCAGGTCTTTACTCTCTGATCCTGCCCACTTTGCCCCCATGGTCTTCACATCTCCCTCCCCTGCTCCCCATGGAGCAGATCTTTGCCTGTTTTGTTCACCCCTGTTTATCCAGAACCTCGAGAGGTGGCCGATATGTAGCAGGGGCTCAATATATATTTGTTGAGTAAATGAATGAATTAGTGGATAAAGAAAAAATAACTTGACAGAGAAGAGATTCCATTTATAACACTGAGTGCATTTATTTTAACATCTCTCTTTTATTTGACCAGCTGCCCAGACTCCCATTTTGCAGATTGGGCCTCCCTTTCTGGCACCTTCCATTTTTCCAGTTCACCTGTCTCTTCTGCACAAGGAAAGATGGCCCCTGAGATGAGTCAGCCAATAATTGCCTCTCAGCAGGAGTGGGGAGCAGATTGTCAAATACACACACTTTCTTTTTTTTTTATCCTTATCACAGTTAGAAGCTGTAAAGAAAGTCTGGGTACCTGATGTGACCCTGGAAAATCTTACTGCAGTGGCATCTCAAAGT
Source organism: Kogia breviceps (assembly GCF_026419965.1). Lineage (NCBI taxonomy): Eukaryota > Metazoa > Chordata > Mammalia > Artiodactyla > Physeteridae > Kogia > Kogia breviceps. Next base: position 33,574,475 of record NC_081323.1, read on the forward strand.
TAGATTTCTCTGCTGGTGTCTCAGAGGAAGGAAGGAAACCAGATACCCTCTTTTTATAAAATACATAACCACCATTATTTCTGTATGCCAGGCAATGTGTGTGTGTGTGTGTAAAATTTACCTTTACTAAAATCCTAAGTGGTAAATAATTGTCATTTTTTAGATGTGACAATTGAAGCTTAGAAAGGTTAAGTCAGCTTGTAAACAACAGGACTGAGATTTAAACCTAGGTGTTTTGATGCTCTAGCCAGTGCTCTTAATTATCTCCAACATTTAGATAGCTGCCTATAATTAACATAAATAAGAAGAAGGTGGCACCTTGCAGGCAATGCCGGCTTTGGGGTTGCTTTAGGAACTGGAAGAACACAGATAATCTGACTTTAGAAACTGAGAATTAGCTGTATAGCTTAATCACCCTCCAAGTCTGTTTAATCTTCCTCGCCTTCCCAGGAACACACCTGCCAATCACTTCTGTGTCGTGCAGGATGGTGGTTCTCAAAACGTGATTCCTGGGGCAGTAGCACCCGGGAGTTGATAGGAGTGCAAAATCCTGCCTTTCCACTCCTGATGTTATAAATGAGAAACTCTGAGGTTGGGGTCCAGGAATCCATGATTTGTTAAGCCTCTGGGTGATTCTGATGCTCACTCAAGTTTCAGAATTCCTAGCACAGTGGTTAGAAGAGTAATCTCTGGCTCCAGACTTCCTGTGTTCAAATCATAACCCTACTGCTTACTGGCTCATCAGCTCTGTGCAAAAGATTGTCTCTTAGTGCCTCAGATGGCTTATCTATGAAGTGGGGCTAATAACAGTATCTATCTCATTGTTGTCAAGATTAAATGAGTGAACGTATACAAAGTGATTTGAACAATGAATAACGTTGACATTAGCTATATTTATCATACTCTTTCCATATTTATCATACTTTCTGTTTGAAAAGAAGAACCTTTTCCCAGCTCCCCTACCCCACAGCTAGCCTGGATCCTTTAAAGAGGACCCAGCAGCTCTGATACTATTGTGATGTCTGGCAGGGTGGGCTGCTATTGAGTTTTGGTTGGGCTGGATAATGCCAACACCTGGCGTCAAGTGAGAGGAAACCAAAAGCTGGGAAATTGTGTTTCAGTTTATTTCAGGAAGAACTCAGACCCAGACAGTGGCAGCAGGAGTGTTTGGTAACCGAATGCTGTATTCCTGTGTCTTTGGACTCTGTAGAGTCCTGTGCACCAGCTCGGTTGAGCCCTTAAGCACTTGTTTGCAAAATGAGTGATGATTACTCAAGACACGGTGATATTTACCTAGCTTTTGCCTCCCAACTCACTATGCAGAAACCAAATGACTCAGATGAGATGGAGGGGACTGAATGTCAAGGCAGGCAGGAAAAGGCTTCGGAGCAGAATATTTGGAGACCGATTGTTATTCAAAGCACAGCCCAGCCTTGTCAGGAGGTCAGCAATGGACAGGAGTCTTCTCCTCTGGAACATTTAAGGAAGCTGCATTTATAACAGATGCCCTCTCCCCTTACTGTCTGAACTAAGCGAGGGATGACTGACCTGGCTGGCTCATCCATTTTTCTGGGGATGTTGAGAGAGAGGGGAACTGAAAAAGGGGGAAATGTGACAAAGCTATTTAGTGGTTTATCTGAAACACTAAACAATGAGGAATAGCCAAGCACATTTGAAAATGAAGACAGTGGAGGCATTGAATTTGCCTTAATAGACATCAGCACCTATTGTAAACTACATTAAGAGTAACAGAGTGGCACTAGAGAAACCAAAGGAGGATGTAGCCTAGAAAATAGGTTTTTGTATAAACATAAAATAAATGTGTTTTAAAGAAATAAACTCAAGACAATGGGATCCAGATGTATTATTTAATAATTGGTGCTGGGGATAGTTTTAAAGTTAGTCAGTTAAGTTACTTCCTACCGACTAACATACCAAAATAAATTCAAGGCGCGTTAAAGATGTAGATGTAAAAACGGATATCTAAAAAAAAAAAAAAAAAAAAAAAAGAAAATATAGGTTAACATTTGGAACAATTCCCTATCTCTAGGCAAAGAAAGATGTTTGCATTTCAAAAGCTGTGCGTTTTCAGACCTAGAAAAATCAGACATACACATTTCCCCTGGACTGTGTCTTCTTTTGATTTGAACAAGTGATAGAGGTCAGTCAAAGGCTTATTCTATTACATCCTTACATTTCTAACCAAGACAGTGCAGAACAACATTCTGATTTTTCCCCACCACATGGTTAAGTCCTCTTCCCAACATGAGATTGCTTTGATCATCTAAAATGTCCAGACCTCACGGTCTCCCTAAGTCAGTGTGGCTTGTTTGCTCTTGGGGAGCGGAAACAGAGGGCAGCACATGGCTATGTTTCAAAGGAGGAAGTTGTTTTGCTTTCAAGGCAGAAGCAAAGCTAGGTAATCGTCAAACACGTTTCATTTTCCTGCTGGGTACTTAGCCAACCCACATTTTTCCAGGAGTTAGAGTGGGGCCAGGTGACTGATTTGTGGCCAATGAAACACGGGCAGAAGTTGTGCAAGCTCTCCTGCGCTTGGCTCATCACAATCTCCATTCCCTCTTCTTGTTCCATGGTGACCTTGGAGAAAACATGCTGAGGGTGACAGCACCACAGGATGGAAGAAGCAGGGGGCCCCTGTCACTGCCTGTAGGAAAGCTGCCCAGCTTACAAGTGAGAAGTCAACCTTCATTGTGTTCAACCATTGAGATAGCGTTGTTTTCTCAGAGTAGCCTAGCCACTCTTACCTACTGTGGCCCCTGTCATCCCCCACCCTTGGATAAAAAGATGGACCATGGTAACATCAAAACACAATCCTTGCTTTGTTTGAGGCAGGATGAATGAACAGACCCATTTCTTCTTCCTCTTCTTTTTTGCATTAAATAGGGAGTGGGCATACTTTCTGAACCAAAGGGAGTTCTCACAAAAATTTTGCAAACACTTTTAGCTCTCCCATTGTTCTGATACCTGTCTTCTGTGACAGGATGCAGAGCCATTAATATGCTTAAGAGCGACAGTTTAATTTCATCTCTTCTCTATATTTTTCCCCCCAAAAAAAGAAAAAAAAAACCCAGTCAGGTGGTCACCCGTCTCATAACAGGGAATTTGCCAAGGTTTTTCCAAAACAAAGTATTGAGCATAATTCCTTCATTTGTTCAACAAACATTTAATGAGCACCTATTATGTGCCAAGTACTGCTTTGGTGCTTGGAGTTCTTCAGTGAACAAAAAAAAATCCCTGCCCTCAGTGAGCATCTTTTCCTGTCTTTTCCTTATGGAGCCAGAGTAGCTTTTCAGTAGTTCTTTGTTTAATAAATAAGTAGATTATGTGGTTTATTAGAAAGTGGTACATGTCATGGGAAAGGGGGAAAAATAGAGCCTGTGAGGAGGGCCAGAGCTCTTTACAGCATTTGAGAGGGGATCATGATAAGCATCACTGGGGAAGCTCTGAAAAGATTCCAAGGAGGTGAGCAAAGTAGCCATATGTATATCCAGAGGAAAAAAATTCTAGAAGGACTAGGCTAGAGCTTTAGGTGAGGAACATGGCTGGCATACTTGAGGGGGTCAGTGTGGCTGGAATAGTGAAGCTCATGGGGGACGGTAGGAGGAGATGTTTGCAGAGGTAATGGGGTGGGGTGCATGTGACATCATATGAGAGACTCGGGACATTTTAAGAATTTTATTCTTTAATCTGGGAGAATCAGAGAGCCATTCAGCTACAAGACCCAGAAACCTAACTTAAAATTGCTTAAAAAGGGCATTTATTGGCTCACATAACTGAGCCAGGTGAAAAGCTACCCAAATCTCCAGGTTTACATGTTCACTGTGACTCATGAATTTCTGTCTCCCAGTTACCACGTATGGCCTTAGGGAAGACACTGATTGGTCCAGTTTGGGTCACATGGCCTCTCTAAACCAATCACTGAGGACAGGGATATAAAGTCCTGTGATTGACCAGTCAGATTTATGTCTGTCCCTTCTAGAGAGTAGGGTTGGAAGGTCAACTTCAGAAAATGCATAAAAGGAGTTTTCTACCAAGCTGAAATGCTTCATCACCCAAAGAAACAGGAATGGATGCTCAGCAGGCAAAAATAATAAATGTCAACTACAAAAGTGATGAAAGCCAGTACAAAGGGAAGGAGACATTTGACTGCATCAAGATTTGACTGCATCAAAAAATCTCATCAAGAGATTTGACTGCATCATAAGAAGTCTGAATGTCAGAAAATGTCATGATCAGAATTATACAACAAAGCACAAGTAGAAAGATATATGGAGGAAACATGACAAAAGATAATACTCTCAATAGGTAAACAGTTCACAAATATCTATTAAAATCAAGATCCCAATTGACAGATAACCAAGTAACATGAACAGATGAATTCCCCATCAGGAAGTACAAATAGCTGACAGAAATCCGTCCAACCTTATTAGTAAGTGAAGAAGTGTTAGTTAAAATAATAATGACAAACCATTTTTCACACTGACATTTTTTAGTGCCAGTGTTTGTACCACCCTGAGGGTTGTACCACCCTGAGGTCACTGAGGGTCCTACAAAATGGAAATTCTCATTTTCTAATTGCTAGCAGTACAGCTTTGCAAAGTAATTTGGTGATAAGTATCGAGTGTTCCTGAACCCTGGCAGTCCTCTTCTGGAAATATACCCTGATGAAGACAAAAATTTGTGATGAAAAGTGTTCGGTGTAGTTGCATTTAAAATAGGAAAAACCATCAAGTAACCTAAGTGTCATAGAATAGAGAAGTGATCATATAAACAAGTGAAAAGATGAAATGTTTTTAAATGACTTTGGAAAATCCTTGATTGACAAGAATGTGCTTGTGACACAACCAAGTGAAATCACAGTGTATACAAAGCATATACCATTTGATTCTACTATGAAAAAACTATGAAATTAAAGCATACTGAGAATATTACCTGGGATCATTCCTAGGCTTTTGACAATTTATACATATTTTGATGGATAGACACACAGACATAGATACTTAGCTTGGGGGCTTTTTGATATCTTTTCTCGTATCTGCTATGAATTTGTTTTACGTGGATTTTCTGCTTCATGTTGCATTTTTAACTTGAAAAATATATGTTATCTTTGACTTGCTGGTTATATTGTTATGCATAAAATTTAACTGTACTTAAATTTTCTATGTTGCTATCCTTTTGAAGTTATTCATGATACTTGCTGAAGATCTATTTAAATGGATCTTCAAAGAACCAATAGATTTATTTTAACATTTTATTGTTTAAAAATTTTCTGTTTTATATATGTGTGTATATATATGTGTATATATATCCTCATTTTCTTTGGATATTTTTCTTTTTCTGAAATTAAATTTGAATGCTTTTGTAGTGTTTTCTCTCTTTTTTTTTTTCCATTTAAAAAAATTAGAACATTTAAGACTGAATTTTACTCTAAGTACAGCTTTAGCTTTATCCTGCATTTTTATAGTTAGTGTTCTTTTTGTTATTTTCTAAATAGTCCATCGTTTTATTCTTGATATCCTCCATGACAAAGTCTTTATTTAGGAAATTGCTTTTTATTTTAATATTTTTTAGCAAGTCTTTAAAAAATATTTTATATTGGAGCATAGTTGATTAACAAGGTTGTGTTAGTTTCAGGTGTACAGCAAAGTGATTCAGCTATACATATACATGTATCTAATCTTTTACAAATTCTTTCCTATTTAGTTTATTACAGAGTATTGAGCAGAGTTCCCTGGGCTATTCAGTAGGTCCTTGTTGGTTATCTATTTTAAAAATCACTCTCCCAATCTATCACTCCCCCCACCCTTCCCCCCATAACCATAAGTTCGTTTTCTAAGACCGTGAGTCTGTTTCTGTTTTGTAAATAAGTTCATTTGTATTATTTTTTTTATATTCCACATATATGTGATATATAGTATTTGTCTTTTTCTTCTGACTTACTTCACTTAGTATGATAATCTCTAGGTCCCTCCATGTTGCTGCAAATGGCATTATTTCATTTGTTTTTATGGCTGAGAATATTCCGTATTTATATATACCACATCTTCTTTATCCATTCATCTGTCAATGGACACTTAGGTTGCTTCCATGTCTTGGCTATTGTAAATAGCGCTGCAATGAACATTGGGGTGCATGTATTATTTTGAATCATGTTTTTCTCTGGGTGTATGCCCAGGAGTGGGATTATTGGATCATATGGTAGCTCTATGTTTAGTTTCTTAAAAAACCTCCATACTGTTCTCTGTAGTGGCTGTACCAATTTATATTCCCTCCAACTGTGTAGGAGAGTTCCCTTTTCTCCACACCCTCTCCAGCATTTATTGTTTGTAGACTTTTTGATGATGGCCTTTCTGGCTGGTGTGAGGCAATATCTCATTGTAGTTTTGATTTGCATTTCTCTAATTAGTGATGTTGAGCATCTTTTCATATGCCTGTTGGCCATCTATGTTTTCTTTGGAGAAATGTCTATTTAGGTCTCCTGCCCATTTTTTGATTGGGTTGTTGGTGGTTTTTTTGTTTTTGTTTTTGATATTGAGCCACAGAAGATGTTTGTAAATTTTGGAGATTAATCCCTTGTCGGTTGCATCGTTTGCAAATATTTCTCCCATTCTGTGGGTTGTCTTTTTGTGTTGTTTATTGTTTCCTTTGTTGTGCAAAAGCTTTTGAGTTTAATTAGGTCCCATTTGTTTATCTTTGTTTTTATTTCCATTACTCTAGGAGATGGATTGAAAAAGATCTTGCTGTGATTTATGTCAGAGAATGTTCTATCTATGTTTTCCTCTAAGAGTTTTATAGTATCCGGCCTTACATTTAGGTCTTTAATCCATTTTGAGTTTATTTTTGTGTGTGGTGTTAGAGAATGTTCTAATTTCATTCATTTACATGTAGCTGTCCAGTTTTCCCAGCACCATTTATTGAACAGACTGTCTTTTCTCAATTGTATAGTCTTGCCTCCTTTGTTATAGACTAATTGACCATAGGTGCATGGGTTAGGTCTGGGCTTTTCTGTCCCATTGATCTATATTTCTGTTTTTGTGCCAGTACCATACTGTTTTGATGACTGTAGCTTTGTAGTATAGTCTGAAGTCAGGGACCCTGATTCCTTCAGCTCCATTTTCCTTTTTCAAAATTGTTTGGCTATTTGGGCTCTTTTTTATCTCCATACAAATTTTAATATTTTTTTGTTCTAATTCTGTGAAAAATACCATTGGTAATTTGATAGGGATTGCATTGAATCTGTAGATTGATTGCCTTGGGTAGTATAGTCATTTTGACAATATTTACTCTTCCAATCCAAGAACATGGTATATTTTTCCATTTGTTAGTGTCATCTTCTATTTCTTTCATCAGCATCTTATAGTTTTTGGAGTACAGGTCTTTTGCCTCCTTAGGTAGGTTTATTCCTCAGTATTTTATTCTTTTGGATGAGATCGTAAATGGGATTGTTTCTTTAATTTCTCTTTCTGATATTTTGTTGTTAGTTTATAGAACTATGCAACAGATTTCTGTTAATCTTGTATCCTGCAATTTTACCAAATTCATTGATAAGCTCTAGTAGTTTTCTGGTAGCATCCTTAGGATTTTCCATGTATAGTATCATGTCATCTGCAAATACTGACAGTTTTACTTCTTCTTTTCTGATTTGGATTCCCTTTATTTCTTTTTATTCTCTGGTTGCTGTGGTTAGGACTTACAAAACTATGTTGAATGTAAGTGGCAAGAGTGGACATTTTTGTCTTGTTCCTGATCTTAGAGGAAATTCTTTCAGCTTTTCACCATTAAGTATGATGTTAGCTGTAGGTTTGTCATATTTGGCCTTTATTATGTGGAGGTATGTTTCCTCTGTGCCCACTTTGTGGAGAGTCTTTATCATAAATGGGTGTTGAATTTTGTCAAAAGCTTTTTCTTTGTCTGTTAAGATTATCATACGGTTTTTAATTCCTCAGTTTGTTGATCTGGTGTATCACACTAATTGATTTGCAGATATTGAAAAATCCTTGCATCCCTGAGATAAATTCCATCTTGATCATGGTGTATGATCCTTTTAATATATTGTTGGATTCAGTTTGCTAGTATTTTGTTGAGGATTTTTGCGTCTATGTTCATCAGTGATATTGGCCTGTAATTTTCTTTTTTTGTGGTATCTTTGTCTGGTTTTGATATCAGGGTGATGGTGGCCTCATAGAATGAGTTTGCGAGTGTTCCTTCCTCTGCAATTTTTTGGAATGGTTTGAGAAGGATCGGTGTTAACTCTTCTCTAAATGTTTTATAGAATTCACTTGGGAAGCCATCTGGTCCTGTTTTGAGGCAATTTTAAAATTACAGTTTCGATTTCATTACTTGTGATTGGTCTGTTCATATTTTCTATTTCTTCCTGGCTCAGTCTTTGGAAATTGCACCTTTCTAAGTATTTGTCCATTTCTTCTAGGTTGTCCATTTTATTGGCATATAGTTCCTCGTAGTAGTCTCTTATGATCCTTTGTATTTCTGTGGTGCCCATTGTAGCTCCTTTTTCACTTCTAATTTTATGGATTTGAGCTCTCTCCCTTTTTTTTTTTCTCGAATCTGGCTAAAGTCTCATCAATTTTTTTTTTTTTTTCAGTATGCGGGCCTCTCACTGTTGTGGCCTCTCCCGTTGTGGAGCACAGGCTCCGGATGCGCAGGTTCAGCGGCCATGGCTTACAGGCCTAGCTGCTCCGCGGCATGTGGGATCTTCCCAGACCAGGGCACGAACCTGTGTCCCCTGCATCAGCAGGTGGACTCTAAACCACTGCACCACCAGGGAAGCCCAAGGCTCATCTATTTTGTTTATCTTTTCAAACAACTAGCTTTTGGTTTCATTGATCTTTGCTATTGTTTCCTTCATCTCTATTTCATTTATTTCTGCTCTGATATTTATGATTTCTTTGCTTCTACTAACTTTGGGTTTTGTTTGTTCTTCTTTCTCTAGTTGCTTTAGGTATAAGGTTAGATTTTTTTATTTGAGATTTTTCTTGTTTTCTAAGGTAAAATTGTATTGCTATACACTTCCCTCTTAGAAATGCTTTTGCTGTGTCCCATATGTCTTGGATCATCGTGCCTTCATTTTCATTTGTCTCTAAGTATTTTTTGATTTCCTCTTTGATTTCTTCAGTGATCCATTTTTTATTTAGTAGCATATTGTTTAGCTTCCACGTGTCTGTGTTTTTTAGTCTTTTTTCTTATTGTTGATTTCTAATCTCATGCCGCTGTGATCAGAAAAGGTGCTTGATATGATTTCAGTTTTTAAAATTTGCCGAGGCTTGCTTTATGGCCCTGCATGTGATCGATCTTGAAGAATGTTCCATGTGCAGTTGGAATGATCTATAAATATTAATTAAGTCTATCTGATCTAATGTGTCATTTAAGGCCTATATTTCCTGATTTTCTGTCTGGATGATCTGTCCATTGATGAAAGTGGGGTGTTGAAGTCTCCCACTATAACTGTGCTTCTGTCAATTTCTCCTTTTATGGTTGTTAGTATTTATTTGCCTTATATATTGAGATGCTCCCATGTTGGGTGCATTATATTTATAATTGTTATATCTTTTCTTGATTTGATCCCTTGATCATTATGTGGTGTCCTTCTTTGTCTCTTATAACAGTCTTTATTTTAAAGTCTAACTTGTCTGATATGAGTATTGCTACTCCACCTTTCCTTTGATTTCCATTTGCATGGAATAACATTTTCCATCCCCTCACCTTTTAGTCTGTATGTGTCCCTACATCTGAAATAGGCCTCTTGTACACAGCATATATACGGGTCTTGTCTTTGTATCTGTTTAGCCAGTCTATGTCTTTTAATTGGAGGATTTAATCCATTTACATTTACGATAATTATTGATATGTATGTTCTTATTGTCATTTTGTTAACTGTTTTGGATTTGTTTTTGTAGGTTTTTTTCCTTCCCTTCCTCTTTTGTTCTCCTCTCTTGTGATTTCGTTACTAACTTTAGTGTTGTATTTGGACTCCTTTTTCTTTTTTGTCTGTATATTTATTGTAGATTTTCGGTTTGCAGTTACCATGAGGTTTTGATATAGCAGTCTATATATAAACAAGATTGTTTAAAGTTTCTGGTCTTTTAATTTCAAATGCATTTCCAGTATCCTGCATTGGTGCTCTCTTCTTCTCACAGTTGCTGATTTTGATGTCATATTTGTGTGAAGATGATTCCTTACCTTTACTGTATGTTTGCCTTTACAGGTGAGCTTTTACATTCATAATTTTCTTATTTCTAGTTGTGGCCTTTTCTTTTCTGCCTAGAGAAGTTCCTTTAGCATTTGTTGCAAAGCTGGCCTGGTGGTGCTAAATTCTCTTAGCTTTGGCTTGTCTGTAGAGCTTTTGATTTCTCTGTCGCATCTGAATGAGAGCCTTGCTGGGTAGAGTATTCTTGGCTGTAGGTTCTTCCCTTTAATCACTTTAAATATATCATGCAACTCCATTCTGGTATGCAGAGTTTCTGCTGAGAAATCAGCTGATAACTGATAACCTTATAGGAATTCCATTGTATGTTATTTGTTGCTTTTACCTTGTTGCTTTTAATATTCTTTCTTTGTCTTTCTTTCTTTTTCACATCTTTATTGGAGTATAACTGTTTTACAATGGTGTGTTAGTTTCTCCTTTACAACAAAGTGAATCAGTTATACATATACATATGTTCCCATATCTCTTCCCTCTTGCATCTCCCTCCCTCCCACCCTCCCTCTTCCACCCCTCTAGGTGGTCACAAGGCACCAAGCTGATCTCCCTGTGCCATGCGGCTGCTTCCCACTAGCTATCCAACCTACATTTGGTAGTGTATATATGTCCATGCCACTCTCTCACTTCGTCACAGCTTACCCTTCTGCCTCCCCATATCCTCAAGTCCATGCTCTAGTAGGTCTGTGTTGTATTTCCGTCCTACCCCTAGTCTCTTCATGACATTTTTTTCTTAGATTCCATATATGTGTGTTAGCATACAGTATTTGTTTTTCTCCTTCTGACTTACTTCACTCTGTATGACAGACTCCAAGTCTGTCCACCTCATTACAAATAACTCAGTTTCATTTCTTTTTATGGCTGAGTAATATTCCATTGTATATATGTGCCACATCTTCTTTATCCATTCATCTGTTGATGGACACTTAGGTTGCTTCCTTGTCCTGGCTATCGTAAATAGAGCTGTGATGAACATTTTGGTCCATGACTCTTTTTGAATTCTGGTTTTCTCAGGGTATATGCCCAGTAGTGGGATCGCTGGGTCATATGGTAGTTCTATTTGTAGTTTTTTAAGGAACCTCCGTACTGTTCTCCATAGTGGCTGTATCAATTTACATTCCCACCAGCAGTGCAAGAGTGTTACCCTTTCTCCACACCCTCTCCAGCATTTATTGTTTGTAGATTTTTTGATGATGGCCATTCTGACCTGTGTGAGATGATATCTCATTGTAGTTTTGATTTGCACTTCTCTAATGATTAATGATGTTGAGTATTCTTTCATGTGTTTGTTGGCAATCTGTATATCTTCTTTGGAGAAATGTCTGTTTAGGTCTTCTGCCCATTTTTGGATTGGGTTGTTTGGCTTTTTTTTATTGAGCTGCATGAGTTGCTTATAAATTTTGGAGATTAATCCTTTGTCAGTTGCTTCATTTGCAACTATTTTCTCCCATTCTGAGGGTTGTCTTTTGGTCTTGTTTATGGTATCCTTTGCTGTGCAAAAGCTTTTAAGTTTCATTAGGTCCCATTTGTTTATTTTTGTTTTTATTTCCATTCCTCTAGGAGGTGGGTCAAAAAGGATCTTGCTGTGATTTATGTCATAGAGTGTTCTTCGTATGTTTTCCTCTAAGAGTTTGATAGTGTCTGGCCTTACATTTAGGTCTTTAACCCATTTTGAGTTTATTTTTGTGTATGGTGTTAGGGAGTGTTCTAATTTCATACTTTTACATGTACCTGTCCAGTTTTCCCAGCACCACTTATTGAAGAGGCTATCTTTTCTCCACTGTATATGCTTGCCCCCTTTATCAAAGATAAGGTGACCATATGCGTGTGGGTTTCTCTCTGGGCTTTCTATCCTGTTCCATTGATCTATATTTCTTTTTTTGTGCCAGTACCATACTGTCTTGATTACTTTAGCTTTGTAGTATAGTCTGAATTCAGGGAGCCTGATTCCGCCAGCTCCATTTTTCGTTCTCAAGATTGCTTAGGCTATTCGGGGTCTTTTGTCTTTCCATACAAATTGTGAAATTTTTTGTTCTAGTTCTGTGAAAAATGCCAGTGGTAGTTTGATAGGGATTGCATTGAATACGTAGATTGATTTGGGTAGTAGAGTCATTTTCACAATGTTGATTCTTCCAATCCAAATACATGATATATCTCTCCATATATTTGAATCATCTTTAATTTCTTTCATCAGTGTCTTATAATTTTCTGCCTACAGGTTCTTTGTCTCCTTAGGTAGGTTTATTCCTAGATTTTATTCTTTTTGTTGCAATGGTAAATGGGAGTGTTTTCCTAATTTCACTTTTAGATTTTTCATCATTACTGTATAAGAATGCCAGAGATTTCTGTGCATTAATTTTGTATCCTGCTAATTTATCAAATTCATTGATTAGCTCTAGTAGTTCTCTGGTAGCATCTTTAGGATTCTCTATGTAGAGTATCATGTCATCTGCAAACAGTGACAGCTTTACTTCTTCTTTTCTGATTTGGATTCCTTTTATTTCTTTTAATTCTCTGATTGCTGTGGCTAGAACTTCCAAAAGTGTGTTGAATAAGAGTGGTGAGAGTGGGCAACCTTGTCTTGTTCCTGATCTTAGTGGAAATGGTTTCAGTTTTTCACCATTGAGAATGATGCTGGCTGTGGGTTTGTCATATATGGCCTTTATAATGTTGATGAAAGTTTCCTCTATGCCTACTTTCTGCAAGTTTTTTATCATAAATCGGTATTGAATTTTGTCAAAAGCTTTCTCTGCATCTGTTGAGATGATCATATGGTTTTCCTCCTTTAGTTTGTTGATATGGTGTATCATGTTGACTGATTTACATATATTGAAGAATCCTTGCATTCCTGGAATAAACCCCACTTGATCATGGTGTATGATCCGTTTAATGAGCTGTTGGATTCTGTTTGCTAGTGTTTTGTTGAGGATTTTTGCATCTATGTTCATCAGTGATATTGGTCTGTAGTTTTCTTTCTTTGTGACGTCTTTGTCTGGTTTTGGTATCAGGGTGATGGTGGCCTCATAGAATGAGTTTGGGAGTGTTCCTCCCTCTGCTATGTTTTGGAAGAGTTTGAGAAGGATAAGTGTTAACTCTTCTCTAAATGTTTGATAGAATTCGCCTGTGAAGCCATCTGCTCCTGGGCTTTTGTTTGTTGGAAGATTTTTAATCACAGTTTCAACTTCAGTGCTTGTGATTGGTCTGTTCATATTTTCTATTTCTTCCTGGTTCAGTCTCAGCAGGTTGTGTATTTCTAAGAATCTGTCCATTTCTTACAGGTTGTCCATTTTATTGGCATACAGTTGCTTGTAGTAATCTGTAATAATCTTTTGTATTTCTGCAGTGTCAGTTGTTACTTCTCCTTTTTCATTTCTAATTCTATTGATTTGAGTCTTCTCCCTTTTTTTCTTGATGAGTCTGGCTAATGGTTTATCAATTTTGTTTATCTTCTCAAACAACCAGCTTTTAGTTTTATTGATCTTTGCTATTCTTTCCTTCATTTCTTTTTCATTTATTTCTGCTCTGATCTTTATGATTTCTTTCCTTCTGCTAACTTTGGGGTTTTTTTGTTCTTCTTTCTCTCATTGCTTTAGGTGCAAAGTTTGGTTGTTTATTCGAGATGTTTCCTGTTTCTTAAGATAGGATTGTATTGCTATAAACTTCCCTCTTAGAACTGCTTTTGCTGCATCCCATAGGTTGTGGGTCGTCGTGTCTCCATTGTCATTTGTTTTTAAGTGTTTTTTGATTTCCTCTTTGATTTCTTCAGTGATCACTTCGTTAGTAAGTAGTGTATTGTTTAGCCTCCATGTGTTTGTATTTTTTACAGACCTTTTCCTATAATCGATATCAAGGCTCATAGAGTTGTGATCGGAAAAGATACTTGATACGATTTCAGTTTTCTTAAATTTGCCAAGGCTAGATTTGTGAGCCAGGATATGATCTATCCTGGAGGATGTTCCATGAGCACTTGAGAAAAAGGTGTATTCTGTTGTTTGGGGATGGAATGTCCTGTAAATATCAATTAACTCAATCTTGTGTAATGTATCATTTAAAGCTTGTGTTTCCTTATTTATTTTCATTTTGGATGATCTGTCCGTTGGTGAAAGTGGGGTGTTAGAGTCCCCTACTATGATTGTGTTACTGTCGATTTCCCCTTTTATGGCTGTTAGTATTTGGCTTATGTATTGAGGTGCTCCTATGTTGGCTGCATAAATATTTACAATTGTTATATCTTCCTCTTGGATTGATCCCTTGATCATTATGTAGGGTCCTCCTTTGTCTCTTGTAATAGTCTTTATTTTAAAGTCTTTTTTTCTGTTATGAGAATTGCTACTCCAGCTTTCTTCTGATTTCCATTTGCATGGAATATCCTTTTCCATCCCCTCACTTTCAGTCTGTATGTGTCCCTAGGTCTGAAGTGAGTCTCTTGTAGACAGCATATATATGCATCTTGTTTTTGTATCCATTTAGCCAGTCTGTGTCTTTTGGTTGGAGCATTTAATCCATTTACATTTGAGGTAATTATCGATATCTATGTTCCTATTACCATTTACTTAATTGTTTCAAGTTTGTTATTGTAGGTCTTTTCCTTCTCTTGTGTTTCTTGCCTAGAGAAGTTCCTTTAGCATTTGTTGTAAAGCTGGTTTGATGGTGCTGAACTCTCAGCTTTTGCTTGTCTGTAAAGTTTTTAATTTCTCCATCAAATCTGAATGAGATCCTTTCTGGGTAGAGTAATCTTGGTTGTATGTTTTTCTCCTTCATCACTTTAAATATGTCCTGCCACTCCCTTCTGGCTTGTAGAGTTTCTGCTGAAAGATTAGCTGTTAACCTTATGGGGATTACCTTGTGTGTTATTTGTTGTTTTTCCTTTGCTGCTTTTAATATGTTTTCTTTGTATTTAATTTTTGATTGTTTGATTATTATGTGTCTTGGCATGTTTCTCCTTGGATTTATCCTGTATGGGACTCTCTGTGCTTCCTGGATTTGACTGACTATTTCCTTTCCTATATTAGGGAAGTTTTCAACTATAATCTCTTCAAATATTTTCTCAGTCCCTTTCTTTTTCTCTTTTCTGGGACCCCTATATAATTCGAATGTTGGTGCGTTTAATGTTGTCCCAGAGGTCTCTGAGACTGTCCTCAGTTCTTTTCATTCTCTTTTCTTTACTCTGCTCTGCAGTAGTTATTTCCCCTCTTTTATCTTCCAGGTCACTTATCCGTTCTTCTGCCTCAGTTATTCTGCTATTGATCCCATCTAGAGTATTTTTAATTTCATTTATTGTGTTGCTCATTGTTGCTTGCTTCCTCTTTATTTCTTCTAGGTCATTGTTCAATGTTTTTGCATTTTGTCTATTCTATTTCCAAGATTTTGGATCATCTTTACCATTATTAATCTGAATTCTTTTTCATGTAGACTGCCTATTTCCTCTTCATTTGTTAGGTCTGGTGGGTTTTTACCTTGCTCCTTCATCTGCTGTTTGTTTTTCTGTCTTTTCCTTTTGCTTACCATGTTTGGGGTCTCTTTTTTGCAGGCTGCAGGTTCGTAGTTCCGTTGTTTTTGGTGTCTGTCCCCAGTGGCTAAGTTTGGTTCAGTGGGTTGAGTCAGTTTCCTGGTTGGGGGGACTAGTGCCTCTGTTCTGGTGGATGAGGCTGGATCTTTTCTTTCTGGTGGGCAGATCCACGTCTGGTGGTGTGTTTTGGTATGTCGGTAGCCTTATTATGATTTCAGGCAGCCTCTCTGCTAATGGATGGGGCTGTAGTCCTGTCTTGCTATTTGTTGGGCATAGGGTGTCCAGCACTGTACGTTGCTGGTTGTTGAGTGAAGCTGGGTCTTGGTGTTGAGATGGAGCTCTCTGGGAGATTTTCGCCATTTGATATCACGTGGAGCTGGGAGGTCTCTTGTGGACCAGTGTCCTGAAGTTGGTTCTCCCACCTCAGAAACACAACCCTGACTCCTGGCTGGAGCACCAAGAGCCTTTAATCCACATGGCTCAGAATAAAAGGGAGAAAAAATAGAAAGGAAAGAAAGGAAGGAAGGAAGGAAGGAAGGGAGGGAGAAAGGGAGTAAGGAAGGGAGGAAGAAATGAGAGTAGAAAGGAAGGAAGAAAGGAAGATAAAGTAGGATAAAATAAAGTTATTAGAATAAAAAATAATTATTAAGAAGAAAAATTTTAAAACAAAAGCACGATTCGGTCAGAACACTAGGACAAATGGTGAAAGCAAAGCTATACAGACAAAATCTCACACAGAATCACACACACACATACACACTCACAAAAAGAGAAAAAGGGGAAAATAAGAATATCTTGCTCCCAAAGTCCACTTGCTCAACTTGGGATGATTTGCTGTCTATTCAGTTATTCCACAGATGTAGGGCACTTCAAGTTGATTGTGCAGCTTTAATCCACTGCTTCTGAGGTTGCTGGGAGAGACCTCCCCCTCTCCTCTTTGTTCACACAGCTCCTGGGGTTCAGGTTTGGACTTTGCCCCTCCTCTGCGCGTAGGTCTCCCGAGGGCGTCTGCTCTTCGCTCAGACAGGACGGGGTTAAAGGAGCAGCTGATTCAGGGGCTCTGGCTCAGGTCAGGAGGAGGGAGGGGCACGGAGTGTGGGGCGAGCCTGCAGCAGCAGAGGCTGGCATGACATTGCACCAGCCTGAGGTGCGCCGTGCATTCTCCCGGGGAAGCTGTCCCTGGATCCTGGGACCCTGGCAGTGGCGGGCTGCACAGGCTCCCGGGAGGGGAGGTGTGGAGAGTGGCCTGTGCTCGCACACAGGCCTCTTGGTGGCGGCAGCAGCAGCCCTAGCGTCCCATGCCTGTCTGTGGTGTGTGCGCTGACAGCCGCGGCTCGCACCCGTTTCTGGAGCTCCTTTAAGCGGTGTGCTTAAACCTGGAAGCAAAGAGGAAAGAAAAGGTCTCTTGCCACTTTGGCAGCTCCAGACTTCTCCCGGACTCCCTCCCAGCTAGCCATGGTGTACTAACCCCTTCAGGCTGTGTTCATGCCACCAGTCCTTTCCCTGGGATCCGACCGAAGCCCAAGCCTCAGCTCCCAGCCCCTGCCCTTCCCGGCGGGTGAGCAGCCAGGCTTCTCAGGCTGGTGAGTGCTGGTGTCCTCTGTGCAGGAATCTCTCCGCTTTGCCCTCCGCACCCTGTTGCTGCGCTCTTTTCTGTGGCTCTGAGGCTTCTCCCTCTGTCACCCGCAGTCTCCGCCCGTGAAGGGGCTTCTAGTGTGTGGGAACCTTTCCTGCTTCACAGCTCCCTCCCACTGGGGCAGGTCCCGTCCCTATTCTTTTGTCTCTGTTTTTTCTTTTTTCTTTTGTCCTACCCAGGTACGTGGGGAGTTTCTTGCCTTTGGGGAGGTCTGAGGTCTTCTGTCAGTGTTCAATGGGTGTTCTATAGGAGCAGTTTCACGTGTAGATGTATTTCTGATGTATCTGTGAGGAGGAGGGTGATCTCTGCATCTTACTCTTCCGCTGTCTTCTTGAGATCCCCTTAAATTGCCTGTCTTTCATTTTTGTCAATTTGATTACTGTGTTTCTTGGGCATGTTCCTCCTTGTGTTTATTTTGCCTGGGATTTTCTGTGCTTCCTGGACTTGGTGACTATTTCCTTTCCCATGTTACGGAAGTTTTCAGCTATTATCTCTTCAAATATTTTCTCAGGTTCTTTCTCTCTCTCTTATCCTTCTGGGACCTGTGTAATGAGAATGTTGTTGTGTTTAATGTTGTCCTAGAGCTCTCTTACACTGTCCTCATTTCTTTTCATTCTTTTTTCTTTAATTTGTTCCATGGCAGTGATTTCTATCATTCTATCTTCCAGCTCACTTATCTGTTCTTCTGCCTCAGTTATTTTGCTATTGATTCTTTCTAGTGTATTTTTCATTTCAGTTATTGCATTTTTCATCTCTGTTTATTCTTTAGTTCTTCTAAGTCTTTGTTATACATTTATTGTGTCTACTCGATCTTTACTGCCAGTCTATTTCTGAGATCTTGTATTATCTTTACTATCATTACTCTAAATTCTTTTTCAAGTAGATTGTCTATCTCCACTTCACTTAGTTGTTCTTCTGGGGTGTTATCTTTTTCCTTCATGTGTGACATATTCCTCTGCTGTCTCATTTTGTCTAAATTTCTGTGATTGTGGTTTCTGTTCTTCAGGCTACAGTGTTGTAGTTCTTGCTTCTGCTGTCTGCCACCTGGTGGAAGATGCTGTATAAGAGGCTTGTGCAGGCTTCCTGGTGGGAGGGACTGGTTCCTGCCCAGTGGTGGGTGGAGCTGGGTCTTGTCCCTCTGGTGGGCAAGGCCATTTCAGGGTGTGTCTTATCAGGCAGCTGTGTCCTGACTTTAAGACTTTAAGCAGCCTGTCTGCTGATGGGTGGGGCTATGTTCCCAGCTTGTTGGTTGTTTTGCCTGAGACATCCCAGCACTGGAGCCTGCAGGCTGTTGGGTCAGGCTAGGTCCTGGGGTGGAAATAGCAACCTCCAGGAGGCCTCTTACCAATGAGTACTCACCAGAGCTACTACCGCCAGTATCTTTGTCCTTGCAGTGAGCCACAGCCACTCCCCTCATCTCTGCAGGAGATTCTCCAATACTAGCAGGTAGGCCTGGCCCAGTCTCTTCTGAGGTCACTGCTTTTTTCTCGGTCCTTGTGTGCATGAGCCCCTGTATGCACCCTTCAAGAGTGGAGTTTCTCTTTTGCCCAGTCCTGTGGAATTCCTGTAATCAAACCCTGCCGGCCTTCAAAGCCAGATTCTCTGGGGACTCCTCCTCCTGTTGCAAGACCCCTAGGCTGGGGACCCTGGCATGGGGCTCAGAACTTTTATTCCTGTGGAAGTACTTCTGTGTTATAATTATTTTCCAATTTGTGGGTTTCCCCCCCCAGGCATGTATGTGATTTGAATTTATTTTGATTGTGCCCCTCCTTCCATCTCATTGTGACTTCTTTGTCTTTGGATATAGTGCATCTTTTTTTGTAGATTCCAGCATTTTTTTGGTTGATGATTGTTTAGCAGTTGTGATTTTGGTTTAGAAGAGTTGAGCTCATGTCCTTCTACTCCACAATCTTGTCAGTTTCAAGCAAGTCTTTAAAATCAGGAAATTGCTTTTTAAATATTATAGTAACTGTTGTTTTAACATGGTTAAAATTTATTTGTTCATTGCTAGTTTTATCACCTAGTGATTGGAAGAAAGGCCTTTTATCTACAGGGGTGGGGCACAGTCATTTTAGTGTCAAGAAATAGCTTCAGCAAGAGTTTAAACCTTGAATCTGAATAAATCTTCATCCCCAAATTAGTATTTTATTTTTTTACTTTTTATTTTTAATAGATCTTGGAGTATAATTGCTTCACAATACTGTGTTAGTTTCTGTTGCACAGCAAAGCGAATCAGTCATATGCAAACACATGTCCCCATATTGAGCCTCCCTCCCATCCTTCCTCTCCCACCCCTCTAGGTCATCACAAAGCACCAAGCTGATCTCCCTGTGCTATGATGCTGCTTCCCACCAGCCAACTATTTTTTATTCAGTATTGTGTATATGTCGATGCTACTCTCACTTTGCCCCAGCTTCCTCCTCCCACCTCAAGTCCATTCTCTATGTCTGCCTCTTTATTCCTGCCCTGCAACTAGGTTCATCAGTACCTTTTTTTTTTAAGATTCCATATATATGCCTTTGCATATGGTATTTGTTTTTCTCTGACTTAACTTCACTCTGCATGACAGACTCTAGGTCCATCCAGCTCACTACAAATAACTCAATTTCATTTCTTTTTATGGCTGAATAATATTCCATTGTATATATGTGCCACATCTTTATCCATTCATCTGTCGATGGACATTTAGGTTGCTTCCATGTCTTGGCTATTGCAAATAGTGCTGCAGTGAACATTGTGGTACATGTCTCTTTTTGAATTATGGTTTTCTCGGGGTATATACCCAGTAGTGGGATTGCTGGGTCATATGGTAATTCTATTTTTAGTTTTTTAAGGAACCTCCATACTGTTTTCCGTAGTGGTTGTATCAATTTACATTCCCACCAACAGTGCAGGAGGGTTCCCTTTTCACCACATCCCTTCCAGCATTTATTGCCTCTAGATTTTTTGATAATGGCCATTCTGACTGGTGTGAGGTGATACCTCATTGTAGTTTTTTTTTCTAGTTCAACAATTTTAATTTTACAAATGAGAGTGGTGAAAAAATGCTGTCAATGTTTAAAATTACAAAGTTTTTAAATAGCAGAACCAAATCTAAAATTCATGGTTTGTAGTTTTTCTACCAAATTGTGTTGTCTGAATAAATTCCACAAGCATGAAATAGTGGTACAATGAAGGGGATACAGAATTTGTAGGCAACAAGTCTGTATGCATATTTATTTTCTCCTACTCACAAACTTTGGCAACTTGGGCAAGTTCATTAAATTCTCTATGCCTTCCTTAGTTTATTATGATAGTCAGTACTTTTTTAGTGTAGTTAGTGAGAATTAAATGAGTTAATACATGTGAAGAGTGTTACTAGAGTCCCTGGTGCACAGTAAAGGGTCAATTAATATTATTATTATAGTTAATCAGAACTATGCCTCTCAAGTCAAATATGATATGCTGGGATGATTAATAATAAATGCTGTTATTTATTAACTTCTTTCTATGGACTAGGAATCCACAGATATCATTTATAATGTCACATATCTGTGCAAGGCAGTTTTAATGAGAAGCAATATCAGGAGGCAGAATGTTGTAGTGGTGGAGAGTGAGGGATCTGGATTTACACTAAGTAGGTAAGAATTCTGCTCCACCAATTGCCAGCTCTGCAATTGGGCAGGTTTTATTTCATTTATTTTATTTAACAAACATTTATAAAGTCTACTATGTGCCAGGCATTTTTCTAAATACTCTACAGTTACTGAGTCATTTAATCTTTATAAAAGAGGAAGGGATTTTATTACACCCATTTTGCAGAGAAACAAACAGATATTAACAAAAAGCATCATGGTGTAGTGATTGAGTACACATCCTCCTGAGAGTGACTACTTGGGTATAAATCCTGCCTCCTCCACTTCCTAGTGATGTGACTCAGGTGATTTAATGATAGCTAACTCTGCAACAGTTACCTCTTCTGTACAGTAACCTCACTGTAGTTTTGATTTGCATTTCTCTAATAATTAGTGATGTTGAGCATCTTTTCATGTGCCTCTTGGCCATCTGTATGTCTTCCTTGGTGAAATGTCTATTTAGGTCTTCCACCCATTTTTTAATTGGATTGTTTGTTTTTTTGATATTGGGCTCCATGAGCTGTTTGTATAATTTGGAGATTAATCCTCTCTTGTTTCGTTTGCAAATATTTTCTCCCATTCTGAGGGTTGTCTTTTTGTCTTGTTTATGGTTTCCTTTGTGCAAAAGCTTTTAAGTTTAATTAAGTCCTATTTGTTTATTTTTGTTTTTATTTCTGTTACTCTAGGAGGTGGGTCAAAAAAGATCTTGCTGTGGTTTATGTCAAAGAGTATTTTTCCTATGTTTTCCTCTAAGAGTTTTATAGTGTCTGGTCTTACATTTACGTCTTTAATCCAATTTGAGTTTATTTTTGTGTATGGTGTTAAGTAGTGTTCTAATTTCATTCTTTTACACGTAGCTGTCCAGTTTTCCCAGTACCGCTTATTGAAGAGGCTGTCTTTTAAAATGCTAAAATTATCATTTTAAACTGGAAAAGACTGAGATACCTTTAATTGGCAGATTATATTCTTTTCCCACATTGCCTCTAACCAGTTGTTTAGAAGCTTGGAAATAAGGCAAGCTCAGTTACTGGGGAGGGTGGGGAATTATATTATGTTGCCCATCTGAGTTGAAACATGTGAATGTTTCTCTCTGTCCTGTAAATAAACAATTACAAAGAATTCTACTGTGTTCTGATGTAGCAAATATGGCATTAGGTAGGCAAGGACATTGGAAAGGGGGATTTCCTTTGAAATAGGGTAGTTGGGGAAGGCATCTCTGGGACGTGACATTACAGTTGAGATCTCAAGGATGACCTTGAATTTGGCCTGTTCTAGGAATGGACAGAAGGTCATTGTGTTGGCACTTTTATGTGCCAATTTGAAAGTCACACAAGATGAGGCTGGAGAGGCAGATCACGTCAGTTCTTAGACTTTTTATTTAAATACTTTGATGGCATACAAATCAATTAGAATAGGTTAGGTTATACTAGTGTAACATATGGTGCTCAGATCTCAAAAGACAGATTTACTTCTCACTGATGTCACCTTCTCAGTGGGCCTTGCCTGAAACTCAACTCCACATCTTCACTCCAGGTTCTAGACTGACAGAGCAACCTATCTGGGAAGTGGCTGGGCATTATGGTAGAGGGGAAAAAAGGGAGCACGAGTCTTCAGGCTTCTGCCTGAAGTGACAAATGCCATTGCTGCCCACACATCATTGGCCAAAGCAAAAAAGTCCAATTTCAGTGGGGCAAAGAAGTGTTCTCCTCCCTCAAGGGAAGGAAGTGTCTGTTGGTATAATTATCCCCCTTTAAATCTATATCCTTCTGTGTATCTTAACCAAGAAATAGAGCTACACCTCCTTTCTGCTTTAGTCACAGATTCACTCTAGTTCTTATCAGAGAAACAATAACTTAAAAAAGATTTACACCGAGTGTATTTTGTGTGCACATGTCAAATCGCCCATTTCTCTAAATTTAATAAAACAGTTTTTTCTTATCCTCATGGATCTTTAAGTTAGGGGCAAAATTTAAATCAACTTCAGTAGAAAGGATTTCATATTTCCTACCCAATTGTAAGGATTGCTTATTCATTTGATAGAGACTTGAGCTGGAGAAAGGGCTATTTGCCTACAGTTTTGAATAACAGAATCCAGTGCTAATAAATTACCAAGTACATTTCCAAATGGCAAAGTAGAATATCTTGGCACTTTATTCATGTTTAAATTTGTAAGAGAGTTCAGGAATGTTTTAGTATTTCCATCTTCCAAACCAAGAAATGGAGGTACGTTGTTTCTCAAAGCCCCACACTGGGCCAGAGTTCTGGAAATATAAATGAGTATCATTATCCCTTTTAGTCCTGAGAACCACCAGCAAAGCTAAGCAATGTTCAATGACATCTTTTAAAGGCAAAGGGGCAGAAGTGTTGGGAGAGAAACATAAGAGTGACAGGCAAAGAGATGAAAGAGTGAATGTAGATTTAAATTGAAATTGGCCATACTAGAATCATGTCAAATTATCTTCACTGTCACCTTGAAGCATTTGTGTTGAGGTTGCCCATTGTGAGATAAGACTGTCCTGAGTACAATTTTTTTCTCATCAAACTTGTTTATTATTGGAAAAATGTTCCTTTTGTACAGCAGTTTAAAAAACCTTATTCCTCTTTGACTATTAAGTTCCTGGCTTTGTTGGATAAAGGGATTGACTTTCTTTCTTGCCTTTTAGAACAATACACCCAATAGCACTTCTTCTGTAGGAGATGGAGGAAATTAAATTTGATGGAATACAGATTTCCATTTTCAAAAGAACATTGAGTTTTTCCCATAGCGGTTTTTGTGGATCCATTGCCAAACTCTTAACAATTTTGTAACTCAGTCATAATTCTGTCAACAGTAGGCTGAGGAGGATTGTGTCTGCACTGGCCACATAGCCAGCATGGTGACTATGCTCATAAAACATGCTCAAAAAGAATTCCAGTTATGGATGATGGGTTCCTAAGGATGGGCCAGTGTTCATGGAACCATGGGCTTCATCTCAACAATTTATATCTTGCACCTCAGAGGCTGTTGCTAGGGTAATTAGCTATCTGGTATTCAGAGAAAAATTTCACATTGGGATTTGTGTCTGTTCAAACTACTGTGTCGTTTAATTTTGAAAACATGGCCACAACACTGGCCAGTCTTAGCAGGGGAAGACTATTGGTAAGTTACAGTTGACTTGCAGGGGCAATTTTAAATACACGTATTTGCAACGAGATATCTACTGTCATTAACTGCTCATGGCTAAGGAACAAACTTCACAAAACACAGATAATTCCACCTTATCTTCTCAAACAAATTTTATTCATATTCTGCTCTAACAAATATAGTATGAAGGCAACAGTTGTTTAAGTTTTTTAGTGTATGGCACACATGAAAAGAAACAAACATATTTAGAAGCAGTCCAGTATTTAAATGCTGGTTTAACAAAAGAGGCACATATTATTCTATTTAGCAGTTTATACCAGATCTCAGAAGACATTTCTTTTTCCTTGCAAGCAAAAGACTACATTTATTTGCATTAAGTAAAAACATATCTTGATCAAGAAAATTACTTTTTTTCTGATTTTCGTTTATATCACAAATGTCAGGGTAAGGCAAATCCTTAATGAATCATATGATAAAAACCCTATTCCCCAAGAAAATATATTGAACATATTCTGCTAACTTTGTTATTTGTCAAAGCAAAGCCTACATGCACCACATACAGAGAAATGTCATTTCAAATCAACTGCATCAAGCAGAACTGTATTAATTCACAAAGAGGCTTTTCAGTGTTTCATAGAAAGATGTACAATTAGCTGCAATGACTAATAGGTGACCCAGTATCATAGACCGTGTTTTGGCCACCGCCTTTGTAAGCTTTTATGAAAGAAGGCTTGTCCATCGTCGGAATAGTTACCAGCTAGAGGACACACCCTTTGTCTCTCCTACAACAAGTACCTTTTTCATTAGATCTATTATGTGGAAAGCCTACCTCGATCCCACTCTCCCTGCTGTAAACCCT
The DNA here is from genome assembly GCF_026419965.1 of Kogia breviceps. NCBI lineage: Eukaryota > Metazoa > Chordata > Mammalia > Artiodactyla > Physeteridae > Kogia > Kogia breviceps. The sequence goes on from NC_081323.1 coordinate 33,599,454, forward strand.
CATACCACCTAGCCTGGCTGGATTGTGGTTGGAAACTGACATACAGAATTCATGTTCTGTAGAATTCAGTCAGCCTTTCAAACTTTCCATTGTACAGTCTATGCAATGACAGCACCAGTGAAATAAAGGTTTCCTGTGCTGTGGGTGTCTTCGATCTGGTCAAGAGCTAGATTTTTAATGTTTTACTATTGAAATGGAAATTCACTTCATTATTTGTCCTAAAGCATAAAATGTTACCGCCAAAAAGCAACCCAAAAGCATAATGAGGCCAAAATGAAAACACAATCTAATCATAAAGTCAAGTGTAAACAAATTCTGGCGTGGAGCTGATCATACTTACTCCTCACTCAGTTTCCTGGATACAGAGCTGACTTTCTTTTTCTATAGTTTTCAGGCAGAGCCCTCCCTCCTCTCATTCCTACCCCACCTGCATTGAAAATGAATGATTGGCTATCACTGATGTCAAAGGCAACACCAGGACTGAAGTAATTCTGATCCCTACTGTTCCCACCAGAGACATTAGGTCTCTTTCATCTTTGTCCATTAAAGAAAATCTCCATGCTTCCTGTCCCCTCATGTTGTTTGCAACTTAACTCATTATGGAGCAGGAGTAGCGCTAGCGCTCAGGAGTCATAGGAAAATGTGCTCCCAGAAGATTGTACTTGTCAAGTACTTCACAAGAATGATGGCGACTTTCAGTTAAGTTGTAAAGATGACATGAAATATAGAAACTGTCAGTATTCCCATGGCATCATTTCTTGGATTATTATTATTATTATTTTGCTGTACGCGGGCCTCTCACTGTTGTGGCCTCTCCCGTTGCGGAGCACAGGCTCCGGACGCGCAGGCTCAGCGGCCATGGCTCACGGGCCCAGCCGCTCCACGGCATGTGGGATCTTCCCGGACCGGGGCACGAACCCGTGTCCCCTGCATCGGCAGGCGGACTCTCAACCACTGCGCCACCAGTGAAGCCCTCTTGGATTATTTAAAACGAGGCTTTTCCTTGTTTTTCTACAAAGTGATGTCTAATGGCAGTAGAGGACATATCAGTTTCCGTATCAAACCGTGGAATAATGGCAGAAGGGGAAATGAGCATGTTCTGAAATCAGGAGGTCACTTAAATATTGTCGCTGCTAGGTTGATGAGCAGCTTAAAAAATGGAGGGTGTTAAAACATATTACACAGGTAGAAATACAACTTGTTAATTATTCCAGCAGGCCAAATAAGCCATCCAGAGAGGCAACAAATTCAGAAAGGCCAAAACAAAATTCGTAGGAAGATAAGAAGGTGAATTTTCTTTAGAGGAAAGAGCAAAACTGAAGCACTCCATGGAATATTTAGAAAGCAGAATACCCATTTATTGTAGAAACGCTTGATCTGATCCATTACTTTTCTCCCTCTACAAAGAAAAAATATACAGCTAACTTACTTATAATTCGAAAGCCCTTGTAAGGAAGGTGGATTTAAGAAGATGTGGAAGAAATAGTGCGAGTTGCCACAGAAACAAACAGATTGGTCTTAAGAGCCGGGGAGGCTGCGGGAAGCAGGTGTCTTGCGTCCTGAGGCTTCTGTCCACGTTGGCCCTGGGATAGGCATATGTGACAACTTCTGACTTCCTCCTGGGCCCTTCAACCCTCACGCCCACTGTATCACTGACATCTTGGTCCCCTTCAGTGTGTGCTGGGAGAGGGGACTAGCCATCAAATTAGTCTTGGACTCAGCATGAACAAAAACACACCATGTAAAAGCGAACCAGGAAGCCAGAACTACAAGCAACACCTCTAATTGCCCCTAACTTCAAATGAGAATCTGCTCTGTGGGTCATCAGTCCCTGGGCAAAGACAAGATGTTCTTTTATGAGAAGCATATATATAAAGAGAGATTTCAAGTGGAACTCTTCATATTCATAGGTGGATGCTTGGATCTTAAATGCGGCAGCCCCGTCTCTAAACTAAAATGCCTAGAAAAGTGCCACCCCTTACAATTGTGTCACAAGGAGTTACATCTCCCGGGGGGGCTCCATGTGAAGCACCCAGGAAAGACCTCCTGAACCAGGTGAGCTCTGCTGAAGTCGGTGTCAGAGAAGAACTCACCTGCCGTCCTGCTGCCAAGGAAGACCTGACAGCAGCCAGGGCCCACCTTCCTTGTGATGCCTCCACGCCCTGCTCCGGATTAAGCTCTACTTCCACAATCCTCCTGACAACCACACGGAACAACATTGTATCTTGGGAATCCCTGAATAACACCATTTTTAACTCATCGTCCTGACCTTTTTCCAAGTGATTTCTGATGGTTTTGTCCATTTTCTATCCTGCCTCCTTCATCCATGGATTCTGCTAATACAGGGTTTGATGGTTCCTGAAATGCAGCCTGCAGCTTACCGAACAGTCACCTTCCTTCTCTTTCTTGGAAGAAACCACTGTACCAACCAGCTTTGTGAAATAACCGAGAAAGCAGACAGGAGCCAGGATACACATGTATGTCACACGTGCCACTGGGACCCTGGGGCAGGGTCCTGAGAGAAAAGACAGAAATGACAGGGATAGCGCCTGAAAGATGCATTCATGTGGGTCCCCCCACCAAATAAAACTTATTTTTTTTTCCATTTTTTTTCTTTCTCTTTCTGCCAGTAAACAGAACAAAATGCAGCTGGAGAAATTAGAGCAAAGGATTCCCCATCCTTCCGTGGGACTCGCCTCCCCCCACCCTCCCCCACAGGGCACGCAGGTGTCTTTTTCCATCCCCCCGGGGCCGAGAGGCCTGCAATGCTGAGGACTGTCATTTACTTCCATTTCTTTGTTCCTTTGCTTCATCTTGTGCCCCTGCCAAAGATAAGGAGAAACCATTTGTTAGATTAAAGATAACATATCTTCATAGGTTGAGCAAGGAATATCTTTTTCATACAGCCATTTAAATGCTTCTCACCCCTCAAATGTGCCTAGAAAGATCTTCTTTGACTATCCAAGAGCTTTGGATATCTGAGCTGTAATTGCAGGCAGGGGTATCCTTAAAGAGCATATAAATCACGGCTAATAAATGTACGTGACATTGACAACTTGCTTGGCTGATGGGGGTGATTAACTCAACTCTTAAAGGTATTCTTTGAGAAACCTAATCTTGAACCAAAGTGTCCTCCCTGTTCAGCCCTTTCATGTGCCCCAGTTTCCAGGGCTCATCATAGAAACAATAATAATTTACATGACGCTGATTTGCAAAAGTCATTGATTGTCATCCCACCACTTTGAGATCTTATTAATTAGGCATCTGCCGTGTTCTTCACTTGTGAAAGAACTCTAAGAAGATACCCTGCCTTAGAAGAACCTATAGGGAAATACATAGATCTTAAGTATACTTCAAACTGTTTTGAAAAATGCATTTAACACACATCATTCCCATTGGCCCAGAAAGTTCCCTTTTCAATTATTAACCGTACAACTGATCTGATTCCTATCACCATAAATTACATCTCTTCAAGGAAGAATTGGAGATGATCTCTGAGCTAACTTTCGATTCTAGTATCCTATGAATCTTTAAAAAAAAAATCCTTTGAGGTGTGTGTGTGTGTATAGAAAAGCAATATCATGCTCATTGTAGATAATATTTAAAATATCCAAAAGTAGACAAGCAAGGATCCTGCATAATGCCTCTATTGACAATAACTTCTGTAGTTAATATTATGGAGCATTTCCTTATATTATTTTTCCATATCTTTCATATGTATATACACAATCATACATTTTAATTTTAACAATTAAAATTATAAACAGGAAGAACATTACAATCTTAAGACATATCTAGAATATGTTCACTATCCAGATTTAATGTGTTAATATTTTTCAAATTTCCTTGTGATCTTTATTTTACTTTAAAAAAATAAAACATTATGGGTAAATTAAAGTATTTATAGATAAATTAAAACTATTTCTCTTCCTTCCTAGAGATAGATTACTGAATCCTGATATTAGTGTCAGTCAACAATATGCATGTTTTTACACTTTTACACACATATATATTTACAAATACAGACACAGTGGGAAGTAGGTAGTGTCATCTTGTGTATTATAAAATGCGTGTAAATAGTAATTTTGTTTTACTCTGTTTTTAACCATTCGTCAATTATTATTGTTATAAATATATAATCGATATATATTTTGATGTTCCTTTGTGTTTACCATTTTTCTTGGCTTGCAGTTGTTTCCTGCACACTACTCTTTCCTCTGGGCTCAATTTTCTTCTTACTGTTGTGCCTCCTTAAAGGTATGTGAGTAGCAAGTTTTTCTTTTTTCCTGAAAATGGCAGATATCATTTTCTTTTTTAAAATTAATTAATTAATTAATTAAATTTTTTTGGCTGTGTTGGGTCTTCGTTTCTGTGTGAGGGCTTTCTCTAGTTGCAGCGAGCAGGGGCCACTCTTCATCCCAGTGTGCGGGCCTCTCACGGTCACAGCCTCTCTTATTGCGGAGCACAGGCTCCAGACGTGCAGGCTCAGTAGTTGTGGCTCATGGGCCTAGTTACTGCATGGCATGTGGGAACTTCCCAGACCAGGGCTCGAACCCATGTCCCCTGCATTGGCAGGCAGATTCTCAACCACTGCGCCACCAGGGAAGCCCCTCATTTTCTTAAATGATAGTAAGACTAGTGAAGAACTCTATATTGACAATTATTTTAATCCATGTTTTGAGGACTCAGAATTATTCCATTATCTTCTGACCTAAATTCTTGATCTTAGGAAGCTTGTTGTCTGTGCAATATCTATTTATTTATGGTTAACTCTCCTTTCCCTCTAATTGTTTTAATTTTTTTCTCATTGGTGTTCTGTAGTGCATTAAGTGTGAAATTATTTTAAATATGTCCTTCTTGTAACTTATTATTCTTCTTTTAACTTAAAATTTATTATTTTTATCAATTCTGATAAATCCTTGCCAGTATCTTTCAAATACTATCAACCAACTCCTTTTAGAGCTCTTGTTGAATACAAAATGTCTTGGTTATTCTCCTTCTATCCCTTATGTCTCCTCATGTATCATTTATATTACTATATATTTACTTGCTTCCTACAAATTGTTGTTAATTTTTCATAGTTTGCTTTTTTCTTACAGTTTTATATCTACTTTTTATCTTTTGCTGTCATTTAAATGTATATATTTAATAAAATCTTCAAAATTTTCTACTCTCAAGTTCTTATAGTGCTAATCATCCTGTAATTTTACCCACCAACTCTCATTCATGATGGATCATTTCCTTTTGTGTTTTGTAAGTCTTAAAATTGTAAACTCTCCTTCAGAAATTTAATTCTTCTGTAGGAATTCCAAAGGATAGTTTTACATTTCCATTTGCTAGCTCTCCCAGGGATAACACTGGTCTAAAATCTAATATTAAATTAATTTCTCACTTTGTATATTAACATATGACTTTGAATGGCATAAATTTGTGTTTCAAACGCATGGTGCATATTATGGGAGCCCTTTTCTTTCCCCATGAAGCACCCTGGGCAGACTCAAGTCTCCTTGTTAATTTCTTGAGCTGGGTTATGACTTATGTAGAGCTATCAATTTCAGCTCCTTACCTTGAGTGACCCAAGGTCCCAGGTGGGCATTAAAACCCAAGTCTCTAGCCTTAGAGCCTATCTCTGCATCAACAACCAAACTGCAGCCCTTGGGGCTGCTGGATCTTCAGCTCACCAGATTATTGCTTTGGTGTTCAAATTCCTCTTCACTTCTGACACCTTAGCTTTCATGTCAGCTGAGCTATATATTTAAAAATATTTTTGTTATAGTTTATCTCTCATTTCTAAGCATTTGTATTGAGAGGGGTTTGCATTTTTCCCCACATTTTCAGTCACCTATTGCTACAAAACAAGCCACTCCAAAACACAGTGGCCCCCAAACTCATGATTTATTGTTTCTAATGATTCTGTAATCTGGCTTGGGCTCAGCTTGGTAGTTCATCTGCTCCAGGTGTCATCCACCGGGGCCAGAACATCCATAATGCCCTCTCACTTTCCAGAATCTCTCTCCGTGTGGCCTTCCTCATTCTATAGCACAGCTTGAACTCCTTACAGGGTGGCTGGATTCCAAGAGTACAAAAATGGAAGTTACAAGGCCTCTTAAAGCCCAACCTGGAAGCCACACTTGGCCAGCCATGTTTCTCTAGAATCAAAAGTTCAGATTCTATAACCATCTTTACATGCTCTCAAATACTTGTTAAATTATTTTTCAATTTGCACAGTGTTCTATTGATTCATTGAACTGTTCTCCTGTTGTCATTTATGATAGCCCTGATTTTTTACAATTATAAATTACACAACACTAAACATTCTTGTATTATGTCTTTGAACTCTAATTCTATTTCCATTTTCATGGTATTTCTTTAATTTCCCTGGAGGTATGATGCACAAATCGAAAAGTTCTTTCTTCCTGCTGAACTACCAATAACGTTTACAAACCCAGCTGTGTAAATATTTCTTTGGGAACTGATGACATTCCTTAGGTCATTACTGTTCGTTATGACAACTGTGTTCAGAAATGCACTATTGTTTAGGAAGCAGTATGGTATCATCAAAGAATTTTGTCCTGGAAGTATTTGAACTTCCATTGATCAGCTAAGTGACCCTGTGCAAGTCACTTCTCCTTCCTGGAGTTGAGGGACTGCAGCAAACAGGTAAGGGAGGAGCCATGATACATGGTTTTGCAACAAAGTTAAACTAATTTTGAACTTTAAGTTTTGACAACTTATTCATTTGGGTAAAAGTATGTAGATAGATTCATGTTTATAGTCAAGGATAATATTTTGACATTGACCAAGGAAAACATTTATTTTGGTGCTGCATCTAGATATTGATCACACAGAAAAATAATAGTGTCTGTAAGAAAAATATCTAGATGATAAGTCTATAGTTTGTTGGCAGCAAAAGGGCAAAAGGTAAGGTAATACTGAAGAACTTGCATTTAAATTGTTCAGGTTTAGTCTCACTTCATTACTTTTTTTTTTTTTTTTTTTTTTTTGCGGTACGCGGGCCTCTCATCATTGTGGCCTCTCCCGTTGCGGAGCACAGGCTCCGGACGCACAGGCTCAGCAGCCATGGCTCACGGGCCCAGCTGCTCCACGGCATGCGCGATCTTCCCAGACCGGGGCACGAACCCGTGTCCCCTGCATCGGCAGGCGGACTCTCAACCACTGCGCCACCAGGGAAGCCCCATTACTTCTTTTTTTTTTTTTTTTTTTTTTTTCCTTGGTACGTGGGCCTCTCACTGTTGTGGCCTCTCCCGTTGCGGAGCACAGGCTCCCGATGCACAGGCTCAGTGGCCATGGCTCACGGGCCCAGCTGCTCCGCGGCATGTGGGATCTTCCCAGACTGGGGCACGAACCCGTGTCCCCTGCATCGGCAGGTGGATTCTCAACCACTGCGCCACCAGAGAAGCCTCCATTACTTTTTAATGTAAACTTCTCTACTGTATCATTTCTGCAGCTTAACAGGATAATTTTAAATACATAAACAAGGTTAAAAAATGTTTTATAAGACCATGTTTGTATGAGTTTATATTTTTTAGCCATCCTATGCTATACATGTATTGCAAGAATGCTATTATATTTAGTTTTAAATGATGTTTAAAACCGTGGTAGGAAGACAGCTGCCTGCTTTCACATGTTCTCAAACTTTAGTCTGCCACAATGCTGGAGCTTGAGCAATGTGTCTGCCAGGATGCTGGTGCAACATGGCCTTCTGGGAGAGTGCAGAGGCCTACTGAGAAGATGCAGGGAAGATGAAGGGAGGTGTGAATGAAAAATGTTGCTTGCCTACACTGCCACCCTGATGGTGAGCCCTGAGGAGGCTCAGGATGAGAAAGAACAGGATACAGGATACAAAAGATAAAGACCTCATGCTGTGTAGCCATGCCCATTGGGAAACCCACTCATTTTAATTAAATCTTGCTCTGCTGGGAACACGAATAAGAACTGGCCATTCCATGATCTGAGCACTGTGGTGGTCTTATACCACTAGAGGGAAAACCTAAGATAGGTAAGAGGAGCTGAAACAGCTCTGGGGCAAAACCTAGAAGAGTTAACCTCACAAGCGGCACATTGCCCACCATAAGATCATCGCTAGTGACTTTATTTTGACAAACCAACCTCTGAATGGGGAATAAAGCTTTCAAAACAGAAAGCAAAAGGAACAACAGATTTCAAGCCTCCAACTAATACCCTAGCCAGGTTTATATACCTACAAAACTGACTGACTTACCTGGGAATATCGTGCTCTGATAATGACTAAGAATGGGGCTCTTTTATTGCATATTGAGTTAAGTTAAAAAAACAAAAAAGCCTGCTTGATTAAAAAAAAAAAATCTTTTCAGAATTCTGACTTTACAAAAGCCCTTCTAGGGGTAACTTGCATTTCTCTTCTTCTGTCTTTGAAATGTAAATGTTCTACCTGTTCTTCTTTAGGCCTGTGTGTGTGTGTGTGTGTGTGTGTGTGTGTGTGTTTGGTCTCTAACAACCAAAAGGTACACATATGGTATACATTTGTCATCCAATTGAATAGACTGGGGTCCTGAGCAGTCTTTTTTTTTTCTGGCTGTGCAAACTCTCAGGGGCTTTTTGCCATCTAAACCTTTGGTGCGTTAGCTTGTACAACGAAGGCCTTTACTTTCTTAAACTATTTTGAGGAGTAAACCTTCTGGATCTTGTTTAGGTGGTGTCTTTTGCATCTCTTCTGGGGAAGCCTCTTGTAGCTTATTGGTTTGAGTCACTATTAAGGTATATCTCATTAATGGCCAGATGATGGTTCCTTTAAATTGGACTTCTGAATTGGTAAATTTTTAGAATGCTCATTACAAACAGCCGTTTTACTGGTACTTATTAAAAAAGAAGGAAATTAAAGGGTGGAAAATATATCTAATGGTTAGTTTAAAACAAACAAGAAAAACCAGCTTGTGAACTTTTGCTTAATTATATTGTGGGATAGACATGTTTCACTGGGAAATGCTTCCCCTGCTTGGTATTATAAGACAGGGCATATAGATCTGCCTCTCAGGAAATATTAAACATACTAAAGGAAACCAATAAGGCTACCTGAACTTTATAAAGTAAAAACTGGGAACTAATATTCAAGGGCTAATAATAATAAAATTAGTGATTTTGCTCTGGGTTTTAACTTGCGTACTCAGAAAGAGGGCCTTGTTGAAGGTCTTATGCAAGTTTTTAAAGGCATGATAAATTAAACCCTAAAGTCCTAGAACATAGAACTCTTAAATTTCAGTTCAGTTGGCAATATTCTCACTGAAAAGCAAATTAAATAAAATATAGCTGGGCAAATCAATTTTTAAATATCATTTAGGTGACCTATTCTTTGGGGAATTAAAAGCAACTGTCTTTGCCTTGCATTAAATCTCTACAAATTAGAAATGTAAATACAGCCCACAATGACCTGACACTGAACCTAATCAGCTCAACCAAGTAGAACCGGAAACCAAAGGCAAAAAAAGGGCAAAAGTGGCCTTTTAAAATTCCAACTGTTCCTGAATGCAAGTTTGTGCACCTGGCACACAGTGAGGCCAAACAAACAAAAACGTCAGACTTTGGAGCAGAGAGGTTTATTGCAGGGCCAAGCAAGGAAAATGGGTGGCTCATGCCCCAAAACTCTGAACTCCCCGATGGTTTTGGGGGAGAAGTTTTTAAATAGGCAAAATGTGGGGTGAGGGCTACAGGGTGTATAACTTTCTTCCAATTGGTTGGTGGTGAGGTAACAGGGCGGTGCTCCAGGAATCTTGTGCTCAGCCGGAAATTACCATCCTCCACCTGGGTGGGGGCCTTAGTTCCTGCAGAAGAAACTCAAAGGTATTGTTATGTATTTCCCTTGAAGGAGGAACTAGGATCCTGCTTTAATCTCTGCGCTATTGTTTCTTGACTGCTCCTCCTTTGTTTCTGTGTTGCCTCACTTCCCTGATGAGCAGCTGTTTGAATCTGCCCTTTGGAACAAAGGGAAGGGTCAGGGAGGCTGAATGAAGCTTATTTCCTACAAACAAGAAATGGGGGACATGGAAAGGATTTGTACCCAGGAGGGCCCCACGAGTCCCGCTCAGTTTCAAAACTGCTGGGAAGGCTCTCTCAGGCAAAATCTAATTCATAGCCTCCTTAAGGGTTTATCAAGAATAAATACAAATCGTAAAGCCTTTCCAACAAATAGTAAAGCCTTAATCATCTGAAAAAGCAACTTTAATTTATTCCAGTTGTTCTTTATAAAGTAGTAAGCTTATATTGTATTATTTAACTCATAACTAAGTTTTGAAAGTGAGGCTATGACATCGCCAGTTTTGTCTGTTTATATGTCTGTGTACATGTTATACATATGAGATGTGTCTACCTCTGGAAAATATCAAAATTAAACTTATAAAAGAGCTCTATTTAATTGACTTAAAAGTTTAAGTGCTTACAAACTAAATATTTCTAAATATGAAAGAAACTACCCAGAATGAATTTCAGGTTCACATGATCTAGAAAGTATTAATATTAAATTAATATGTGGTATTAAAGCTAGCTTAAGCTTGCTGGTTTATTGTACCTAGGTTTACTGAAGGTCAATACATGTTATTTCTGTTACAGTTTGTCAACAACAACAAAAAATTAACTTGGTATGATGAAATTCTTATAAGTAGATTAAATAAGAGTTTTTGGGTGAACTCTTTAGAAATAATTATGTTTTAGGAATGTATACTTGAAAATAATCTCTCTAAATAATCTCTCTAAATATCTGGTAACTTGAAACTTTAGAATTGTGCTAAATTAAGTTAAATGGTGAAAGTCTGTTGAATAGTTAGGTCATTCCCAAATCAAATAAGATACTGAAAAAAATTAGTGAACCTTGGCTTCCCTTTAGAGAGTAACTAAAGGTGTTTAGAACTATTAATAAATGGTGCCACACTGAGATATTTTTATAAGACAGCACATGTTTTTTGAAATTGTTATTGGTATTTATGTTTGCCAAACTATAGAGTGCTAATGTAGAAGGCAGTTCATAATTGCTTACTTCTTAGTTTTCACTAGAAATTAAGGTTTTTAAGAGTTGAGGATTCTAAACATGTAATTAAAGCTAATAGAAATAATAAAGGAACCATTTCAGTAGGAAAGTAAGATGTGTGTTGTGAACAAAAGGAGGTATGAAAGATGGAATTGCATTTTGTTAAGGGAAAAGAAAGTAATTTTGTCCTAGAGCTGGTTGTTTCTAGATGTGGGGAAAATTAAGGGGCAAAATAATGTGCATACAGAAAGGGGGGGAAAAGGAACCTTGAGAGTAGAGTTTTCTTCATGGTCAGGATTGGCTGAATTTAGACTGAATTTAATTAGGTAGATGGATGGATTTTCTTGTTAAAAGTAAGCTGGTACAAGACTGGAGTTTCACTTTCTCTGTTGTTAAGAAAAAGTTTTTTTGAAGTGCTACTTTGGTAGCAGATTGTGTGAGCTTCTGTGCCTTTAAGTGATCTGTATTTACTTTTGAAACCTTTTGTCACTTTGGTTAAGTGAACAAGCTGTGATCCTATTTGACCAAGTGTTTTAAAACTTTTTGATATTTTTGACAAACTTCCTATCAAGTTTTAATTAACGGTCTTTTGACCTCCAGCTAACTTTAAAATGCTTCAGAGGGCCCCTAAGGCATCTCAGAGAAGAATATCAAACTAATTGGGCTTATGGTAAGTTAAATTACTTGAGAAACATTGTCAAGTAATTAGAGATGAACCTTAGGTTATATTTTATGGATAAATGTCATTAGTATAGATATCCCAAAAGGTATATGAAATTCCTAAAAATCTGATATGCCCTGGTATGTTATCAGTCATAATTCTAGTTATTATCTTGAAAATGTTGTTATATGTCACAGAAATATCCAAGTTTCTTGTCAATTGAATTGTAATCATATCTTTAACCATGTCATTTTAAATCATGTTGTTTATAGATAATCATTGTTTTACTTCTGATAATTTTATAAAATGAACAGCAAGAAAATTCATAAGAAGGATTTTTAACAAAGATAAGTTTCTGATAACTTTTAGATCATACTGATGAACTGCATAAGAAATTACAAAACTCTAATGGAAAACCTGAAGACTTCATCCAGCTCATCAGGAATTAATTTAAAAAATTTTTTTTACTGTCTCTCAAATTTCTTTGCTAGTGATACACAGAATACAAAAGGAATAGTTTGACAGGTTACAATCAGTTCAGTTTGGGATACATTGGGTATGAGTCTGAAACTCCAAGAAGAGTCCTAGATATAGAATTAAGTTGATTTTTTTCATATAAAATTATCTAGCACAATATATTGATTGATCAATATAATGCCAATTTATAATAACACCAAGTTCTCATTATATATGGGTCATTTCTTGGGCACTCTGGACTGTTACATTGATATACAGTACTTGCCCACTCCCATGCCAACATTACACTAGTTTTGTTTTTAAAGTCTTGTTATTGCATAAATAAGTCTCCACACCTTATCACTACCACATCTTCTTCCTCTTCAAAATTGTCTTGGCTGTTTTCATTCTTTTCTTTTTTTTATACAGCAGGTTCTTATTAGTCATCAATTTCATGCACATCAGTGTATACATGTCAATCCCAATTGCACAATTCATCACACCCCTACCCCCATCCCCCTGCAGCTTTCCCCCTTTGGTGTCCATACATTTGTTTCCTACATCTGTGTCTCAATATCTGCCCTGCAAACCGGTTCATCTGTACCATTTTTCTAGGTTCCATATATATGCGTTAATATATGATATTTGTTTTTCTGACTCACTTCACTCTGTATGACAGTCTCTACATCCATCCACGTCTCAACAAATGACCCAATTTTGTTCCTTCTTATGGCTGAGTAATATTCCATTGTATATATGTACCACATCTTCTTTATCCATTCATCTGTCAATGGGCATTTAGGTTGCTTCCATGACCTGGCTATGGTAAATAGGCCTGCAATGAACATTGGCGTGCATGTGTCTTTTTGAATTATAGTTTTCTCTGGGTATATGCCCAGTAGTGGGATTGCTGGATCATATGCTAATTCTATTTGTCATTTTTTAAGGAACCTCCATACTGTTCTCCATAGTGGCTGTATCAATTTACATTCCCATCAACAGTGCATAAGGGTTCCCTTTTCTCCACATCCTCTCCAGCATTAGTTTGTAGATTTTCTGATGATGCCCATTCTAACTGGTGTGAAGTGATAACTCATTGTAGTTTTGATTTACATTTCTCTAATAACTAGTGATGTTGAGCAGCTTTTCATGTGCTTGGCCATCTGTATGTCTTCTTTCGAGAAACGTCTCTTTAGGTCTTCTGCCCATTTCTGGATTGGGTTGCTTTTTTCATATTGAGCTGCATGAGCTGTTTACATATTTTGGAGATTAATCCTTTGTCTGTTGATTCGTTTGCAAATATTTTGTCCCATTCTGAGGGTTGTCTTTTCATCTTCTTTATGGTTTCCTTTGCTGTGCAAAAGCTTTTAAGTTTCATTAGGTCCCATTTGTTTATTTTTGTTTTTATTTCCATTACTCTAGAAGGTGGGTCAAAAAAGGTCTTGCTGTGATTTATGTCAGAGTGTTCTTCCTGTGTTTTCTTCTAAGAATTTTATAGTGTCTGGTCTTACATTTAGGTCTCTAATCCATTTTGAGTTTATTTTGGTGTATGTTGTTAGGGAGTGTTCTAATTTCATTCTTTTACATGTAGCTGTCCAGTGTTCCCAGCACCCCTTATTGAAGAGGCTGTCTTTTCTCCATTGTATATCCTTTCCTCCTTTGTCATAGATTAGTTGACCATAGGTGCATGGGTTTATCTCTGGGCTTGCTATCTTGTTGCATTGATCTATGTTTCTGTTTTTCTGTCAGTACTATATTGTCTTGATTACTGTAGCTTTTCAGTATAGTCTGAAGTCAGGGAGTCTGATTCCTCCAGCTCTGTGTTTTTCCCTCAAAACTGCTTTGGCTATTCGGGGTCTTTTGTGTCTCCATACAAATTTTAAGATTTTTTTGTTCTAGTTCCGTAAAAAATGCCATTGGTAATTTGATAGGGATTGCACTGAATCTGTAGATTGCTTTGGGTAGTATAGTCATTTTCACAATGTTGATTCTTCCAATCCAAGAACATGGTATATCTCTCCATCTGTTGGTATCGTCTTTAATTTCTCTCATCAGTGGCTTCTAGTTTTCTGCATACAGGTCTTCTGTCTCCCTGGGTTGGTTTATTCCTAGGTATTTTATTGTTTTTGTTGCAATGGCAAATGGGAGTGTTTCCTTAATTTCTCTTTCAGATTTTTCATCGTTAGTGTATAGGAATGCAAGAGATTTCTGTGCATTAATATTGTATCCTGCAACTTTACCAAATGCATTGATTAGCTCTAGTAGTTTTCTGTGGCATTTTTGGAATTCTCTATGTATGGTATCATGTCATCTGCAAACAGTGACAGCTTTACTTCTTTTCTAATTTGTATTCTTTTTATTTCTTTTTTTTCTCTGATTGCTGTGGGTAGGACCTCCAAAACTATGTTGAATAATAGTGGTGAGAGTGGACATCCTTGTCTTGTTCCTGATCTTAGAGGAAATGCTTTCAATTTTTCATCATTGAGAATAATGTTTGCTGTGGGTATGTCATATATGGCCTTTATTACGTTGAGGTAGGTTCCCTCTGTGCTCACTTTCTGGAGAGTCTGTGTCATAAATGGATGCTGAACTTTGTCAAAAGCTTTTTCTGTATATATTGAGATGATCATATGGTTTTTATTCTTCAATTTGTTAATATGGTATATCACATTGCTTGATTTACATATATTGAAGAATCCTTGCATCCCTGGGATAAATCCCACTTGATCATGGCACTTGATCCTTTTAATGTGTTGTTGGAATCTGTTTGCTAGTATTATGTTGAGGATTTTTGCATCTATATTCACAGTGATATTGGTCTGTAATTTTCTTTTTTAGTAGTATCTTTGTCTGGTTTTGGTATCAGGGTGATGGTGGCCTCATAGAATGAGTTTGGGAGTGTTCCTTCCTCTGCAGTTCTTTGGAAGAGTTTGAGAAGGATGGGTGTTAGCTCTTCTCTAAATGTTTGATAGAATTCACCTGTGAAACCATCTGGTCCTGGACTTTTGTTTCTTGGAAGCTTTCTAATCACAGTTTCATTACTTGTGATCCTTCTGTTCATATTTTCTATTTCTTCCTGGTTCAGTCTTGGAAGGTTATACTTTCCTAAGAATTTGTCCATTTCTTCCAGGCTTTCCATTTTATTGGCATAGAGTTGTTTGTAGTAGTCTCTTATGATGCTTTGTATTTCTGCTGTGTCATTGCAACTTCTTTTTCATTTCTAATTTTATTGATTTGAGTCTTCTCCCTCTTTTTCTTGATGAGTCAGGCTAATGGTTTATCAATTTTGTTTATTCTCAATGAACCAGCTTTTAGTTTTATTGATCTTTGCTATTATTTTCTTTGTTTCTATTTCATTTATTTCTGCTCTGATCTTTATAATTTCTTTCCTTTTGCTAACTTTGGGTTTTGTTTGTTCTTCTTGCTCTAGGTCCTTTAGGTGTAAGGTCAGATTGTTTATTTGAGATTTTTCTTGTTTCTTGAGGTAGGCTTGTATAGCTATAAACTTCCCTCTTAGAACTGCTTTTGCTGCATCCCATAGGTTTTGGATCGTCGTGTTTTCCTTGTCATTTGTCTCTAGGTATTTTTTGATTTCCTCTTGATTTCTTCAGTGATCTCTTGGTTATTTAGTAACATATTGTTCAGCCTCCATGTGTTTGTGTTTTTTACGTTTTTTTCCCTGTAATTCATTTCTAATCTCATAGCAATGTGGTCAGAAAAGATGCCTGATATGATTTCAGTTTTCTTAAATACACTGAGGCTTGATTTGTGACCCAAGATGTAATCTATCCTGGAGAATGTTCCATGAGCACTTGAGAAGAAAGTGTAATCTGCTGTTTTTGGATGGAATGTCCTATAAATATCAATTAAATCTATCTGGTCTGTTGTGTCATTTAATGCTTCTGTTTCCATATTTATTGTCATTTTGGATGATCTGTCCATTGGTGTAAGTGAGGTGTTAAGTCTCCCACTATTATTGTGTTACTGTCGATTTCCTCTTTTATAGCTGTTAGCAGTTGCCTTATGTATTGAGGTGCTCCTATGTTGGGTGCATATATATTTATAATTGTTATATCTCCTTTGTGGATCGATCTCCTGATCATTATGTAGTGTCCTTCCTTGTCTCTTGTAACATTCTTTATTTTAAAGTCTATTTTATCTGATATGAGTATTGCCATTCCAGCTTTCTTTTGATTTCCATTTGCATGGAAGATCTTTTTCCTTCCCCCTCACTTTCAGTCTGTATGTGTCCCTAGGTCTGAAGTGAGTCTGTTGTAGACAGCATATAGATGGGTCTTGTTTTTGTATCCATTCAGCAAGCCTGTATTTTTTTGGTTGGAGCATTTAATCCATTCACGTTTAAGGTAATTATCGATATGTATATTCCTATGACCATTTTCTTAATTGTTTTGAGTTTGTTTTTGTAGGTCCTTTTCTTGTGTTTCCCACTTAGAGAAGTTCCTTTAGCATTTGTTGTAGAGCTGGTTTGGTGGTGCTGAATTCTCTTAGCTTTTGCTTGTCTATAAAGCTTTTGCTTTCTCCATCGAATCTGAATGAGATCCTTGCTGGGTAGAGTTATCTTGGTTGTAGGTTCTTCCCTTTCATCACTTTAAGTATATCATGCCACTCCCTTCTGGCTTGTAGTGTTTCTGCTGAGAAATCAGCTGTTAACCTTATGGGAGTTCCCTTGTATGTTATTTGTCATTTTTCCCTTGCTGCTTTCAATAATTTTCCTTTGTCTTTAATCTTTGCCAATTTGATTTCTATGTGTCTCGGCATGTTTCTCCTTGGGTTTATCCTGTATGGGACTCTCATTTTCTCAGATCCTTTCTCTCTCTCATCTCTTTCTGGGACCCCTATACTGCAAATGTTGTTGCATTTAGTGTTGTCCCAGAGGTCTCTCTTAGGCTGTCATCATTTCTTTTCATTCTTTTTTGTTTATTCTGTTCCTCAGCAGTGAATTCCACCATTCTGTCTTCCAGGTCACTTTTCCGATCTTCTTCCTCAGTTATTCTGCTATTGATTCCTTCTAGTGTAGTTGTTTTCATTTCAGTTATTGTATTGTTCATCTCTGTTTGTTTGTTCTTTAATTCTCTAGGTCTTTGTTAAACATTTCTTGCATCTTCGCCTCCACTCTCTTTCCGAGGTCCTGGATCATCTTCACTATCATTATTCTGAATTCTTTTTCTGGAAGGTTGCCTATCTCCACTTCATTTGTTTTTCTAGGGTTTTATCTTGTTCTTCATCTGGCACATAGCCCTCTGCCTTTTCATATTGTCTATCTGTGAATGTGGTTTTTGTTCCACAGGCTGCAGGATTGTAGTTCTTCTTGCTTCTGCTGTCTGCCCTCTGGTGGATGAGGCTATCTAAGAGCCTTGTGCAAGTTTCCTGATGGGAGGGACTGGTGGTGGGTAGACCTGGCTGTTTCTCTGGTGGGCAGAGCTCAGTAAAACTTTATTCTGCTTGACTGCTGATGGCTGGGTTTCCTCCCTGTTGGTTGTTTGGCCTGAGGCAACCCAACACTGGAGCCTACCTGGGCTCTTTGGTGGGGCTAATGACAGACTCTGGGAGGGCTCATGCCAAGGAGTACTTCCCAGAACTTCTGCTGCCAGTGTCCTTTTCCCCACAGTGAGCCACAGCCACCCCCTTGCCTCTGCAGGAGACCCTCCAACACTAGCAGATAGGTCTGGTTCAGTCTCTATGGGGTCACTCCTCCTTCCCCTGGGTCCTGATGCACACACTACTTTGTGTGTGCCTTCCAAGAGTGGAGTCTCTGTTTCCCCCAGTCCTGTGGAAGAGTCCTGTGGAAGTCCTGCAATCCAATCCTGCTAGCCTTCAAAGTCTGATTCTCTAGGGATTCCTCCTCCTGTTGCTGGACCCCCAGGTTGGGAAGCCTGACCTGGGGCTCAGAACCTTCACTCCAGTGGGTGGACTTCTGGTATAAGTGTTCTCCAGTCTGTGAGTCACCCACCCAGCAGTTATGGGATTTGATTTTACTGTGATTGCGCCCCTCCCACCGTCTCATTGTGGCTTCTCCTTTTTCTTTGGATGTGGGGTATCTTTTTTGGTGAGTTCCAGTGTCTTCCTGTTGACGATTATCCAGCAGCTAGTTGTGATTCTGGTGTTCTCACAAGACGGAGTGAGAGCACGTCCTACTACTCCACCATCTTGGTTCAGGACCTCATCAGGAATTAATCAACTGATAAATATAATTCATAATTTTATGACTTTCTGAAATATACTTGTTTTTTTTCCAGAAAAAAAAATCTTTTCTGCTGTGACCTACACGTTGATAAAGTATACCTTTGTAAACAAAAATGAAACATTTATCTTTTTCTCTCTACCTGATCCTTCTAGAATTTGGCTTCTCCAGCTATCTCTCCTGTGGACTTGATGGTTTATTGCAACCAGATTACTACTAGTTATACTAATCATAATAATATATTCTTTTTTGCTTCCAAATGCTGGTCCAATTTATGACCATGGGGAAGCACTGTGAATGAAA
The DNA here is from genome assembly GCF_026419965.1 of Kogia breviceps. Taxonomy (NCBI): domain Eukaryota; kingdom Metazoa; phylum Chordata; class Mammalia; order Artiodactyla; family Physeteridae; genus Kogia; species Kogia breviceps. Next base: position 33,618,093 of record NC_081323.1, read on the forward strand.
AATGTTGCCTGCTATATTCTGTCACTCCATGGTAAGTCGTCAGCCACTGCAGCCACCCCTAAGAGGGGACTCAGGATGGGAAAGAACAGGATACTGGCCCCAGATAGCTAAGCTGCATGTCAAAGGAATGATTCCAAAGAGCCCAGATTCTTGCATCTTCCCATAAGTAGAAAAGGGCTAAATTCATTAATTTGAGATATCTGGTTTTCTTTAATTAACAGTAATCTTTTCATGTTCCGACTACCTGGTCTTTGTTGTAAAACTCCTATAGTTCCTGCTTCCCCCCTTACCTCTTCGGAGCAGTCCTGCAGAGCTATCCTGGGCTTGAAGTCCTCAGAAGGTCCACCAAATAAAACATAATTCTCAACTTTTAGGTTGTGCTTTTTTTTTTTCAGTCGACAGAGGCAAAGGTATCAACACATTTTTGTCTTGCCCTGGATGATGCACAATTCATTTATCCCACAGTTTTTTTTCACAGCTTAGTATTTTAAGCTAGGAATCAGAATAGCTAGGCTGGCTTCTTTTCTCTAATTAATTGTTCTCTCCAGCCCTCAAGATACAAAAAAATGTTACAGACCACTCATTATTCTAGATATACTTCAGTCTTGGCTGAGTGATTTAGAATTTTGGTCTGGAAAAACTCCTAAATATCATCTGGCCCCATTTATGTTCCTGTGGAATTCCCTGAGGCTCATTCAACTCCACAAACCTTTGTGTAGAGGTTCAGGTCCACAGGTAGTGGTGTGAGAGGATGGGACATAAGGCAGGCTTCTATCATCAGCCCAAATACACTCAAATGCCTTTCACATTCTCCAGGGCAAAGATTTAGTGTTAGGCTTAAAAACAGATATACTAAACAACTCAGCAGGTAACTTCTGGAAAAGCAATGCTTCAGAATCAGCTTGGGGTTGCTGAAATAATTTGATCACTCCAGGAAGCCAGGAGGTGAGATGCGTGGAAAAATTTTTTTCTTGTCATCAAAGCTCAGAAAACCAGGGTATTGCATGATCTGGATATGCTGTAGCTTATATTTTTCCTTTAAAGATGGTAAGTTTCTTACAATATGTTATTTGGTATAAAGATTTTTAAAAGTTTAGCCTGAGGCTAAACTTTTAAACGTTTAAAAGTTCTATCCATGGGACTGGATAGAACTGAGGGAAATCCAACATGCCTTTTACAAGCAGTTTCTATGGCTGGCCCATTTAATCAATTGAAAATCTTGTAACAGAGGCAACTTACCTATTAATCTTCTTGCTGACTCTCTGTTGGGTCATTTACACTGTCAACCTGATTATTCATTTCAACTGGAACCAGAAAGGAGAACAAAAAGGTTAAATATTTGTTAAACCCAAATCTCTTAAACATATTAAAATGGCCTGTGAATTGTTACATTCCTGATTTCCTATCTTATACTTCTTTCAGTTTGTTTTCATTCATTCAAGATTTGGGGACCACTCTTACAGATTTTTACTGGTAGGGGAATGGGGAGGGCAGAGTTGCTTCTTTACTAAACTGTAGGAGCTGAGTTGTCATTTCATACCAGATTTTTGGGTTGATATTTTGTGTGTATTTATTACCATCCTTAGGTAAATTCAAAGGCCTTAATAGATGTCTAAGAAAATAAAGAGGAAACAAAGCAAACCAGATCATCGACATGCAGAAAGGTAAGCAGTTCCCTCTAAAACAGCAATGCCAGTAGGCCTGCTTGGTTTGCCAGGTCTTCAATTTTGAAATTCAAAACTGAGGCTGTAAACTTGCCAGTGGATGCACTGGCAGTGGACACCATGAAATAGAAAAGCAAAACATCTAACCAGATGGCACAGCAATGATGAAACGTGTGCTTTTACTTTACCGTGAGTTCTATGTAAGCATTTGCAATACAAATAGCACGCATAATTAATTAATACCATTGTCCAGAAGGAGCCCAGAGCAGGCATAGCAGACACTGGAAATTTTCAAGGGTCAGTAGGTTTAATTAGATTGGTATTTTTAAAGCATCAAAGCCCATATTATAAACTGCAAGACTTATACAGATGAACAATGGCTAGGCCAAACATAATAGAATTCTGACTTCAAACCTTTGTAGCAAGCAGCTCAGAATGGTCAGGACTTGGTCAGTGACTGCCAGCTTTCCTATATTTTACTCCATGCTCCCAACACAGGACCAGCCAGGGAAAGCCAAATATGTTCCCAAACCAATCAGCCACTTCTAGTTAGCCCAAGTGCAGCTTCCCCTTACCAGCAACCTCCAATCAAGGATGCTTGAAGTCTTCCCTCTTGTTAGAAGTTCCCCACTTCCCTCCCTGCCTTTGAGTTGGCCAAACACAAGTGATAATGGCTGTGTGACACCCATGCTTTGGTAAGCTCTGAATTAAGTAACCTCTGTTTGTTCTCATTTGGATAGTCTTCATTTGTTGGAACAAAAGCAACAATCCAAATCTCTTTTTCTTGAACATGAAAACTCGATTAAAGTAAAACAGTGGCAGGTGCTGGATTTCACATTCCAAAGAGACTTGAAAGAAGAGGGAATGACATTGGATGGCAGCCCACCCAACTCTCTCTCAAGGAGGAAGGTTTTAAAAGCAGGTCTCTTTGTTCCTCCTGCAAACTAACCTCGGTTTCTAATGATGTGTGAGCCCATTCTTTACCCCAGGTATAAACTGGCCAGTTACAGGAAGTGTACCTCTAAAAAAAGAATAATGTATGCACTTTCTATCCTGGTCTACAAAAATATGGGTGAGTGTTCCTTTTCTGTTCCTTCCTCCAACCCAAGGGTCCCTAGTTCCCAAACCTAATAAGTGTTAGTATGAAAAGCATTTCATGATCAATAAGTTTGGGAAAAGCAATGTTAAATGATGTTAAGAAGTTTCTTTACAGCTGAGACTTTGGAGAGCCTGGAATGTGCATGGCAAATCTCCAAGTGAGGACTAAAACTCAGTATTTCCCACATTCATCTCCCTTTTATTCATTGAGCATTGCATGGACCTGGTATTCTTTGGAACATGCTCTGCAGAGAACTAGTTAAGAACCATGCCTATAGCGTCACAGCAAGGCTGGGGCAGGTTTCATTCAACTGAGCATGACCAACATGGGGTGGCTTTTAATGGATGAATCTGGGGTTTGACAACATTATTCCCCTAGATAAAGCATGCCCAGGGGTTAAAAAAAAAATCTGTTTGTATTGGGTGTATGATAGGTTTACGGATGTATTGTAGAACATGGGGAATATAGCCAATATTTTGTAATAACTATAAATGGAAAGTGACCTTTAAAAATTGTATGAATTAAAAAAAAATTTTTTTTTAATACTTAATTAAAAAATCAGTTGGTGCAGAAGGGCTTATAATTAAGGGAGGCAATTAAGGTGATGGCAAGCCTTGTAGCAGGGTGGAATGCATGGTATAGAAAACCATTTAAAACCACCAAGTAACTTCTACCAGTGGCTGAAATTTTCCCAAGGTCATTATCAACTCAAAGTAATTGGCTTTTTTTTCCTGGCTAAAATAACCCAAACAACAATATATATATAAACAGTTGATCACTGAACAATAATTCTGGTTCTCTTAAGCTCTGTGGGCAAGTGGAATTAAATCATGTGTGCTCAAATAGTTGTTTTTCTAAATGATATTTCAAAGGGTTTCCAGTATCATTGTGCAGGGGCAAGGCTATAATATTCCTGAGGCTCACAATTTCTAGATGCCTTCAAAGTGAGATGTGACTAAAAAAAAAGTTTTTGTAAATTTATTTATAAAGTACTTTTAAAGAGTCACTGTGTTTTTGGCCAAGCCATCTGATGTGTGATACAGTGAAGTGATGAAGGTCCAAGAATAACCTTAGCCCAAACTCAAGCCAGGGCTCCTCTGAATGCTGAGTGTTTCCATAAAGTTCACCAGCTAGACTTCAGTTTAGCCTTGGATTTATCCACTGTTTCCTTGGTATTGGGAAGTAAGATTAAACTGAGGCACATGCTGTCTTTTTCAAAAGGCTGCCAATTTTGTTAGTTCCCAGTAGAAAATGGTTTCTGAACTTTACCTTTTTCAAACTGAATATGTTGACTCATAGACTAGACAGTTCCCTTAATCCTAGATTACACAGAGAAAATGTCCCAGATTTGTAGTTTGTGTGACTCCGATAGCTCAGAAACTTACCATCAGGACTGGTAGAATTTTCTGTGTCACCAGAGCCTTCGCTTTTCACAGGAACTCTAGGTGTGTCCTCGCCTTGAGCTGAAAAAGAAGATAGTCCTTGATTAATAGAGAATTAGAACAGCCTGACTGCCAATTGTTCTGTCACCCTCCATTGCCCTCTTAAGTTTAAAAATACTCCTGGGATTGAACTTCTTTTGCAGAAAAGCTTAAAGGAGCAAATAGTAGGTTGAGTTGATTGAATACTTTAATGCTGTCATATTCTAAATTCTCTCTAATTTGTGAGATAATCACATACATACATGCACAATTTCTCAAATTAGAAAGCTGGTAGCATGAAAGCAGCAAAACTTGGTTTAATCAGAACAACCCTCAATTTGAATTTGTGTGTGAGGAAATTTGTGTGTGAGTTTATGTAGCTTAAACTTTGAAGAGAATGAAAAAAAGAAAACCTATTTTGCCTCAGGCATGCCTGAAAGCTTCATTCTCCTGGCAGTGAAATTTAAACACAAATGAATGGCTCAGTTGCTCCCCTAGAAGACCTCAGATGCTGCCATTTTGGATTGCTGAGAATCTGTCTTTAGTTAATTTCATAAGGCTTGTCATCCACTCGCTGTGGCTGAAGCTATACTATATAACATGCTTAAATGTAGTTGTAAGGAGACCGTTTTTCTTGATCCGATATTTGTACATATGGAAAAAATGATCACTATAATAAGTCTAGTTAACATCCATATTTCTTATTGTGATAAAATTTACAGATAGTCAAAAGGACAATAATCTCACTTCTTAGTTAAATATCTATTATGTTATGTTTTCACAGCTTGAAGAGCCAGGGCATTTGAAAATAAATATAGAAAGTACTAGACGAGTCCATAACTTCAAAGTTTTTATTATTTCTGTACTTTTTTTAAACAAAAGATTAAATTCAGTTTCATTACATGAATACCTGTTGAGTCCAGAGTAGGTTCAACTTGACCTTCCTGTTAGTGAAGATGAAGCAAGGCTAGGAAAGATCCAGTGTATAATCTCTTCAAAGAAAGATACCTTTAACTTGCACTCTTGGTAATGACTTGCTGAAGCTGAGAATCAGGAAGTAAGACTTAAGAAGTAAGGTGACTAATCTTTGAGCCTGGGTGGATGGAAGGTAGGAAGGTCAGTACTTGACAATATATAAAATAAGCAAAGTGAAGGGAGGTGAAGAGAGTCATTTTAGATTTGAAGACTGAAGCAGAGGGTCATTTAAGTGGAGATGCCAAACAAGTTTTGCATCTAATGCTGAGGAAGAAAAGTAAGAATTAATTAGACATGTGGGGATTTGGGAGATGTCCATGTAGGATAATGTTATATTGTTGATGACATGAGACTGGATGAGAAAAGTCAGGAAGGGGATAACATAAGAAAACATGACTCATGGATACCCAAGTCCTACAAGGACAACATGAAAGTGACTGTGCCCATGAGTTCTTTTCACTAGTTCCTGAGGATGAGGTTGGGAAAATGAAAACAAAACTTGAAACTTCCAGCTGGACTTAACCATGTCATATCTTTTCTTACTCTGTCAATTCTAGAAAATAGACTATTTTTCAATTACTCATCAACACGTTCGTTACAGAAAAAACTACTGATGGAGTTTTCTAAGCTTGGGGAACAGAAATCTTTGCTAGCATGCCTCGAAACAGAAGTAGTTAGAAAAAATGGAACTATTTGACTTTATATAAACACAAACTTATGGGTGGAAAAGCTACCGTAAGAAATGTTTAAAAAAAGAAATATTACCAGTTGAGGAAAATTATTTATACCTTTTATCATAGACAAAGGGTTAATATCTTTGATATATGAAGTACTTCTAAACATAAACAAGATTGACAATTGGATAGAAAATTGAGCAAGAAATCTAACAGGAAGTTAATTAAAAAATAAGAATTGTCTGTAGTTTTGTGAAAATGTGATTCACTTCTCTATTAATGAAAAGAAATGCAAGTTAAAATTACACTGACAGGGCTTCTCTGGTGGTGCAGTGGTTAAGAAGCTGCCTGCTAATGCAGGGGACACAGGTTCAAGTCCTGGTCCGGGAAGATGCCACAGAGCAACTAAGCCCGTGCCACAACTACTGAGCCTCCGCTCTAGAGCCCACGAGCCACTACTGAAGCCCGCACACCTAGAGCCCATGCTCCACAGCAAGAGAAGCCAGTGCAATGAGAAGCCTGCATGCCACAACTAGAGAAAGGGATTTCTGCCTAAAGTAGACTATCATACTGTAGAATAACACTCCCACCAAGAACAGCTAGAAACATTGAACAGATTATTTGAGGAAATTAAGGCACTAGAGAGCCATTAATGCAGCAGAAGCTGGAGGAGGTGAAAAATGGTGAACCTGATATTCCACATACAAAGAAGTTTAACAGAGCCTTCAGATGTTTTTTAATGAGGTTTGGGGGTAGAGGAGAAAAACTTTGAGGTCAGGGCCCACCAAAGAAGAGAAGCTCTGATAAGTACCTTGAGTTTTCTGTGGGTTGTACTTGGGGTGCAATGAACTTGAAATAGACCAGTTCTTAAAAAAAATTGAAGGCCTACTTTTAATCAATTTAATCTCTGATTAGATTTCAGTGCTCTACTCAATCCTACCAGCCTTTCAGAAACAAAAATAAATCCTTTCTGGAAGAAGATAAGGCCACCCAGAGGCTCAAGTTATCTCTACAATTTTTTTGCACATAGTGTCTAGCATTCAATAAAAAATTACCAGTCATTCCTGAGGAACAAGAATGGATCACTGAAAACGAAGACAATAAGACAATATATAGAGACATGTTAGAGATCTATTTGTAGATAAAACTTTAAAATATGGTTAATGTGTTTAAGAATTGGGTGGCAAGAGGGAGAATTCTCATGGCAAAGAAGTTTAACTGGACTAGACAATAAAAAAGTCAGATGTAAATTCTAGAACTGAAAATTATATAATAATTGAAGTTTATAATTAGGTGGATTTGGTGGCAGTTAGACACAGCTGAAGAAGGAATTTACAAACTGAAAGCTAAGTTAGAAGAAAATATAAAGAATAAAATACAGGGGCTTCCCTGGTGGCGCAGTGGTTGGGGGTCCACCTGCCGATGCAGGGGAACGCGGGTTTGTGCCCCGGTCCAGGAGGATCCCGCGTGCCGTGGAGCGGCTGGGCCCGTGGGCCATGGCCGCTGGGCCTGCACGTCTGGAGCCTGTGCTCCGCAACGGGAGAGGCTGTGGCAATGAGAGGCCCGCATAACGCAAAAAAAAAAAAAAAAAAAAAAAAGAATAAAATACAGATGAAAAGAATTAGCAGACATATGAGATAGGGTGTATCCTATGTGTAATGGAGCAAAAGCAATATTTTAAAAGATAATGGCTGATAATTTCCCAAATTGAATGGAAAATATCAAGCCACTGCTTTAAGAGTATTATGATACCCAAGCAAAATTAATGCAAAGCAAACCTTATTCAGGCCAATCAGTGTAAACCTGCAGAAAATCAAGGTTAAAGAAAAAAATATAAAATTATTTAGGAATAAAGACCCATTAACTTCAAAATAGCAACAATAGGAATTATAGATGACATCTCAATAGAAACCATGGAATCCAGAGACAATGTAATGATATCTCCAAAGCACTTAAAGAAAATATCACTAATGTAAAATTTCATACTAGCAAAATCTTCTTTCAAACTTCCAATTTGAAATAAAAAATTTTCAGGGAAAAAATAGAATTTGTTCAGGTGGAAAAACAATAGACCTACACTGAAGGATTTTCACTATATGAAAATATAAATTCCAGGTAGATTATAGAACTAAATTTGAAAGGTAACATGGAAAAAGACCTTTATATCATTAGGCAAAAATTTCTTACACAGGTACAAAACACTGACCATTAGGCAAAAGACTAATAATCTGGAAAACATTTAAATTAGCATCATTATTTTATCAAAACACACCATTAAGAGAGTGCAAAGTAAACCAGAGTAGAAGATATTTGCCATTTGTGTGTGTGTGTGTGTGTGTGTGTGTATACACACACACACACACACACACACACACACACATATATAATATATATCTCACTTACAAAGGACTCTTGTACTAATGTATAAAGAAAACAGTATAACATAGAAAATACAAGGAACCCAACAGAAAATGGGCAAGACACAGACATGTCATAAAAGAGAATATCCTGGCTGGTCACTTAATTTCTTCAGTGACTTTTACCAAATCTCATAGTATTTAAAAGCCTTAGCTTTTTCACTATAAAAATAACTATAAAATGTTCTAACTCCTTGGATACCATCAGAACTTATTAAAATACAACATAATTGTTATATTTCATAAGATATGATTACTATGGAAGGACAGTTAATTGACCTAACACCATTTAATCATTACTTCTTTGACTTTCTCCTTGGGGTCATTGTTTGTGATGGGCTCTAGGGTACCTGTAGCTGATTCTTCCAGGAAATCTCTTTCAAAGTCATTACTCTCAATGGTAATAACCCTGGTGATATTACTATAGAGGTACCTCTCTGACATCTCAGAGAACTTTCTAGCTAATAGACAGGATGCTAGTCAATATAATAATGCTCAATGAAAATGAAGGAGCATACAAAACACTTTTAAGAGCTGGGCAAGAGAGGAAAAAAGAAGTTGAAGAAAGCAAAACCCCAAAGGCAAATCAGACAGTAAATATTTAAGTTGTTTGCCTTATGTTTTGTCTTTTCAACCTCATTATTTTAAAATATAGTACATTTGTTTGAGAAATCTCAGGTTATGCCACCATATTGGCACAGATTAGCATGAGATGTAATGGCAGGTTTTGAGATCCATGACAGAGATGAAAAGAGAAATCATAGTTGTAGCTCTATATATTGCCATGTTCTTGAGCAGAGGTCTCTTAGATCCGCTTTTGAAGACCCTAATGGTATGTTTGGTAGACATTACTCATTTATTTAATATCATGAGTGTGCATGATACATGTGCATGTGGTATGAATATATGATTATGTATGTGTGCAATGGCACGCTTATGTGAATATGCATGTGTATATGTGTATGCATGTCCAAGTGTGTGTGTGTGTGTGGTGTATTTGGAAAGAGGGAGAGAAGAATGACAGATACTTATTACTCTGATGTGTGTGGAACTGTTATTATCCTAAGGGTTTCCCCCCTGCTGGGCAATGCATCTGAGTGCCCCAGAGAAATGATGCCATTTCACACAGACGATAGAGTCTGATCAAAACAAAAATTGCCTCTACAGCCTATTTATTTCAGTTTGCCTGTCCTTCCCTCATTTTGATTGCTGCTGCTTGGAACACAAATGAGGTACATTTCAGGGCTCCTAGCAGGAGATAAAAGGTGCTGAAATAGAAAGAGTCTGGGACAAACAGTGCCATTTTCATTTTCAATTACCAACCTCAACTGTCCTCTTCAAAGCCTTGATTATGATAACCTTTTGTAGGTCAGTTGCATTACATAAAAAATAATAAAATGAAGCAAGTCTCATCACAAAGAAAAGATACTGAAATGCATATAGAATACAATTAACCAGATTTTTACATACATAGACATGAAGAGAAGTTAGAAGATTCTGCAAGTTTTTCTTCTGAGATTTGTGTTGACAAACTCCATGCAACAAATAAAATTACAAATAATTATTTCTCAGAATGTGTAGTTGCATAGGTATCATTACAGCTATAGAAAGCAGGGCCTGTCTGGATTCAATTATATTGAATTAAAGTGGTGTTGAACCAAAGCAAGCATTCATGAACCATCTTGACTTTTGCCATATCTATGTTCCAACTTTACTACTAATGTAATGGATTAGGTAATTGTTTTGAAAGGCTCACTTCCTGTCTTCCACCCCTACAGGAGTTGACTTCACTGTTCCCTGACATTGGGCTTGGTCATGGAATTTGCTTTGGCTAATGGAATATTAGCAAAAGTGAGTCAAACAGAGGTTTGAAATGCATTTGTACAGTTGGGGTTTGCCTTCTTGTACTCCTGCCTTTTGCCCCAAGAAGAACATGCTTTAGGGAACAGCTGATCTAAGGAGGATAAGACCTGAACTCAACTCACAGCCTGACATCCTTCCTGGCCCAGACTATATGTGGTTGATCTTCTCTGAAAAAAAGAATGGATGATTGTTGTTCTAAGCCTCTGAAATTGAAGATGGCTTGTTATGCATCATTATTGTGACAACTAATGCTTAATAATGTTTTTAATTGACTCAGGCCTAACATTGCTTCTTAATTTTGTCCCATAGCAATCGTAGCTATAAAACTGTGAGCTTAATTTTTGCCTAATTTTTTCACACATGATAATAAATATGTTAATTTTGATATCACCTAAAATCATCTACAGAACTGATAGGAATAGAGTAGGATACTTAAATAGTTAAAAAATCCTACTAGGGGTTTAAAGACAGACAGAATTTTAAGGGAGTTTGGGAGACTATTGTAAGCTAATGACCACTCAAAAAAAGAATCTAGTAACCTAGCAACAATCTACACTACCTTGAAGGAAGACCAGGCGCATTCAAGTGCCACGCACACTCAAGCCACAAATCCTGATAGTTAAAAATACAAGACAATAGATATGGCGTCTGAATCTTGTTACATGAAGTCAGGGAGTGAATGGTCCTTGAAGGGTTGCATTCCTGCATGTAGTCAAGACAGGAATGTAAGTGAAAGGGGAAAGAAACTAGGTGAAAGGGGACATTATACTGAAACCTGAGATAAATTACCATATTTTAGTATATGTCATCACCCTTTTGCTAATATACATATGATTAAAATAGCTCAATGACAGGCCCAGTCAGACCACATAGGGTCAAAGGAGGAACTAATGATGTAAACCTTGACATCTCCCCCAAAATGAGGGAGAAGGTGGTCTTCCCCCACCTTCCCTCTGATTATAAAAATGTAGCCCTCTTTGTTCTCAGGGCTGCACTCCCTTGCCTGCCTGCTTATATCTCTCACAAGCATCCTATGCTAATAAACTCATTCTTTGCCTATCACTTTGCCTCTCGCTGAATTCTTTCTGCACTGAGACTAAAGAACATGAGCTTCGATAAGTCCTGACACCAGGTGAGTGGTTTCAATGAAAAGACAAGGGGTTTGAGTCCCCTCCTAGTCAGGGATCCTGGGTTCAAGTTCCAGTCTGACTTTTGGCTGGATTGGAGCCCCATCTGAGAAGGAGTATGGTTTCAGTACAACAAATGGTATCTGTATGAAATTTTGAGAAATGCCAAGTTAATGTATACAGATGAGACGTTCCTTAACAGGTTAAACTCTGTTACCTTCACAATGATACTAAAATGGAAGAAAACTGGTCACAGAGTTTAAGGCGTTTGTCACATATATTTAACTTCCAAGCTCAAATGGAGGAAAGCAGCTATTCCACATGCATAAACATCAATTTATGTTCTTTTAAGCAACTGATTGTTAGGGGAGATGAGCTCCATTAGACCTTACTTTATCCTAGAGTGCCAAGTTCACTTTCTAGGTGTAGAATCCTAGTGCAACTATACCAAAGGAGATCAAAGACCAACTTACAGAGCAAGAACAGAGCGTCAGTGAGAAGGCAGGACTTGAAGAGAAGTTGAGTCTTTGTATTGTTATGATACTTCCCCACAAACTGCTCTTTACAATCAAGGCACCAACAATTTTTAAAATGATTGTAAAAGTCAGTGATGCAACTCCTCTTAGTGATGTGGTTCCAACAGCGATAAACTATATTTAACCTCAAGAAAAAAATTCCAGTCCTTGGTAATGGCTTGGGCTTATCCATTCACATAGCTGCTTGAATAGCAACCAGGTTTCATATCCAGATGTTTTGTGATAATATGCAAGGGTGTAAAGAATAAACACTACTCCTAGGAAAATTCATCCAAAGTGAAGGGAGGCAAAATAAACCAGACAGCATTTAACAGATTACTACCCACCTTCTCGACAACAAATGATACACAACAAACCACAAGTCTAGCCTCTACAAATTTCTTCTCTCCTTTGAATACGCCTTTGTTTTGCTTTTTGTAACTCCCTTTTCTGTTACTCATGATAGATACTGAGCATCAGGACTGTCCATTTCTGGCCACCTTTGTGGGAAGCTCAACATTGGTGAAAGGGGATGGAGTGTAGCTCTCTGGAGTTGGGCACAGCTGGTTTCAAATCCAAGCTCTGGCATCTCTGTGTGATCTTGGATAGGTCTCGTTCACATTCAGAGTCTCAGTTTTGTCACTTATAGATGGAGGTAATGATATCTTCCTCACAACATTTGAGGATCAAAAGAGATAATGATTGACTATAATAAATGCTTGATTAATATTTTTTGGCTGAAACAAATTTAATATCTACTTCTTGATGTCTCTTAATCAAGGATATTTAAGCATAAAAACTTAGCTGAATCACTTCTCTGTATCATTCAAGAATTTATTACATTTTCCTCCTCTTTGCTGTTATTCATTCATCCAGCCAGCCAGCCAGCATATATATTGAGTCCGTGCTATGTATAAATGAAAAGAATTGAATGGAGTAGAAGACTGGCTTAGCTGGATTAATAAATCTCAGAGAAGAAAGCACTAGTGCTGTTCTACAGTGTATTTTTCTTTTATTATTACCCCTCTGCATGTAGGGTGTTGAGATCCTTCCTTCCTTCCTAACTTCCTTCCTAATATCTTTCCTCCCTTCCTTCCTCCCTTCCTCTCTTCTGTCATTTATTTTTATATTTTACCAATTTTTCTATTTGATTGCTCATTTTTTTTCTTATTGAATTTTTTTGAGTTTTAAAAAAATTTTATTGGAGTATAGTTGATTTAAAATGCTGTTAGTTTCTGCCACACAGCAACATGTATTCACACTGTTTTAGATTCTTTTCCCATATAGATCACTTAAAAAACAATATCTAAAGATTTTAGAAGAAAGCACAGTAAAATTTATTTAATGTATCTTAAAGAAAATCTAAAGACAGAAGGCAATCCAGGAGAAAATATTTGCAACATGTTTGACAGAGAGAGGGTTAATTTTCTTAATTTATGAAGACTACATACAGGTCAATAAGGTCATTACTACAGGGTGAGCATGTGACACGTACATTAGCAAGCTACTCCTTTCTCACATTGTCCGTGGAATCGTTTTCTTTGGGAGGGGTAAAGTGGTCACAGCACCTACCACATTCATCGTGCTGGATTCCTCAGCAAGTGTGTCCCATGCCCAGCCCAGGCCACCACTTTGTTGGTACCATTGCCTGTCTCAGTGGGGGCTATTCTTGGGGTTGGATAGTTTTTTTCAATTCAACGTGAGCCTTGCAACTTGTTTTTGCTCTCTTTAAGAACAAAAAAGTCAGCTTGGGCTTCACTATTCTCTTTGCTGTTTTCTCTCTCAGCCTCCAAAGCAGAAGGTGATAAACCCTATGCAAACCCTACACAGACGCCTCAGGGAATGAAGGGGGCTCCTCTTTCAAGAGGGCTTCATCTGGGACTCTCCAGCACCTCCTTCTCTGCTTCCTGCTCACCCCCAAGATCTTGCCTTATTTATTTTCTCTTTTGCCCTCTATTTGGTGAAATTCCTATTTTTTTTTTTTTTCCCTAGAGGTAATTAGATCCGGGCATTTGTTATTGGTCTGCCCTTCCTTTCCCACTTTCCTCCCAGCAAGAAACATTGAAATGGAGAATCACAGCTTGTTTTCCTGTCTCTTTGGGGTAAGGCAGAATAAAGGTGTTCATGGCTGGCTTAATGCGCTTGTGGAAATTTCCCTGGGCTGCTCCTCTCCCAGTTGGGAAAGTAAATGGTAGCTAGTACGACCCTATTCAGGATTATTTCAGAGCCTGGTAGAGCTAGGGAGTAGGTTGGGGGTGACACCAGGCTCATGCCTTCCTTTTGCCGTGGCTACCAGCTCGTTCTTTTAATTACTGTTTTTGTGTTGTTCGTTTGCTTGTTTTACTTATCTGCTTTCATATCATTATGTTTGCGTGAGTGAGATTTGAAATCTGACTTCACCAGCTTAAACCCAAGACCAGATGTGCAGACTTCTTTGATTTGTGGGATGGGGTATTCACTCCGGGTGTCTCACATACTTGGCCTTTGTCAACAGCTGGTTTTAGGAATATTTATCAAAGGATAGTTCTGATCAGACTTGAGGTTATGGACTGAATATTTGTGACCCTCCCCAACAAGATTCATATGTTGACGTCCCAAGTGGCAATGTGACTGTATTTGGAAATAGGGCCTTCATGGAGGTAATTAAAATTAAATGAGGTCAGAATAGTGAGGCCCTAATCTGATAGGACTGTGGCTTTATAAGAAGAGAGCTCTCTCTCTCTCCCTCTGCCATATGAAGACACAGTGAGAAGGGGGCCATCTATAGGCCAGGAAGAGAGCTCCTGCCATAAACCAAATCAGCCAGCACCTTGATATGGACTTCTCAGCCTCCAGAGCTGTGAGAAAATAAACTTCTGTTGTTTAAGCCATCCAGTCTATGGTATTTTTTTTTTATGGCAGCCTGAGCAGATGGGTATACTTGATTTAAAATTAGTTCCTATTTCTTCGGGACAAAAGTACAATTGTAAGCCATCTGCCCCTCATCTAACCTATTTTCTCCCAAAGAACCTCAATCCTAAAGCTTCTCCTTGACCACTCTACCGGTGTTCATCACTTGTAGACACATGCTCTTGGCTCCCTCTCAAAAGTAAAAAATGAATGACTATTCTCAATGGTGAAAAACTGAAAGCACTTCCTCTAAAATCAGGAACAAGACAAGGATGTCCACTCTTGCCACTAAGTTTTGGAAGTTTTTCAATATAGTTTTGGAAGTCCTAGCCACAGCAATCAGAGAAGAAAATGAAACAAAATGAATCCAAATTGGAAAAGAAGAATTGTCATTGTTTGTAGATGACATGATACTATACATAGAAAATCCTAAAGATGCCACCAGGAAACTACTAGAGCTCATCAATGAATTTGGTAAAGTTGCAGGATACAAAATTAATACACAGAAATCTCTTGCATTACTATACACTAACAGTGGAAGATCAGATGGAGAGACTAAGGAAACAATCCCATCTACTATCACATCAAAAGGATAAAATACCTAGGAATAAACCTACCTAAGGAGGCAAAAGACTTGTACTCAGAAAACTATAAGATACTGATGAGAAAATCAAAGATGACACAAACAGATGGGGAGATATACCATGTTCTTAGACTGGAAGAATCAATATTGCCAAAATGACAATACTATCCAAAGTAATCTACAGATTCAATGCAATCCCCATCAAATTACCAATAGCATTTTTCATAGAAGAAAAAATTTTACAGTTTGTAAGGAAATACAAAAGACCTTGAATAGCCAAAGCAATCTTGAGAAAGAAAAACAGAGCTGGAGGAATCAGGATCCGTGACTTCAGACTATATTACAAAGCTACAGTAATCAAAACAGTATGGTACTGGCACAAAAACAGATATAGATCAATGGAACAGGACACAAAGTCCAGAGATAAACCCATGCACCATGGCCATGTAATCTATGACAAAGGAGGCAAGAATATACAGTGGAGAAAAGACAGTCTCTTCAATAAGTGGTGCTGGGAAAACTGGACAGCTACATGTAAAAGAATGTAATTAGAACATTCTCTAACACCATACACAAAAATAAACTCAAAATGGAGTAAACACCTAAATGTAAGACCAGATAAAATAAAACTCTTATAGGAAAACATAGGCAAGACACCCTCTGGCGTAAATTGCAGCAAGATCTTTTTAAGATCCACCTCCTAGAGTAATGAAAATAAAAGCAACAATAAACAAATGGGACCTAATGAAACTTAAAAGCTTTTGCACAGCAAAGGAAACCATAAACAAAATGAAAAGAGGACCCATAGAATGGGAGAAAATATTTGCAAATGAAGCAACCGACAAGGGGTTAATCTCCAAAGTATACAAACAGCTCATGCAGCTCAATATCAGAAAACAAACAACCCAATCAAAAAATGGGCAGAAGACCTAAATAGACGTTTCTCCAAAGAAAAGAAAAAAGCACATGAAAAGATGCTCAACATCACTAATTATTAGAGATATGCAAATCAAAACTACAGTGAGGTATCACCTCACACCAGTTAGAATGGGCATCATCAGAAAGTCTACAAACAATAAATACTGGGGAGGGTGTGGAGAAAAGAGAACCCTCCTACACTGTTGGTGGGAATGTAAATTGGTGTAGCCACTATTGAGAACAGTATGGGGGTTCCTGAAAACCTAAAAATAGAGCTACCATATGATCCAGCAATCACACTCCTGGGCATATATCTGGAGAAAACAATAATTTGAAAAGATACATGCACCCCAATGTTCACTGCAGCACGATTTACAATAGCTGAGACATGGAAGCAACCTAAATGTCCATCAAAGGATGAATGGATAAAGAAGTGGTATGTATATGCAGTGGAATATTGCTCAGCCATAAAAAAGAATGAAATAATGCCACTTGCAGTGACATGGGTGGACCTAGAGACTGTCAATATGAAGTGAAGTAAGTCAGACAGAGAAAGACAAATATCATATGATATCACTTATAGGTGGAATCTAAAAAAATGGTACAAATTAACTTATTTACAAAACAGAAATAGAGTCACAGATGTAGAAAACAAACTTATGGTTACCAAGGGGGAATGGGTGGCGGGAGGGATAAACTGGGAGACTGTGATTGACATATACACACTACTATTTATAAGATAGCTAACTAACAAGAACCTACCATTTAGCACACGGAACTCTACACAATACTGTGTAATGACCTATATGGGAAAAGAATCTAAAAAAGAGTGGATATAGGTATATGTATAGCTGATTCACTTTGCTGTACCTCAGAAACTAACACAGCATTGTAAATCAACTATACTCCAATAAAAATTAATTAAAAAAAAATGAATGACTAAGATGACAGGATCATACTGGTGGAAAATCTGCATGTTTCTGCAAGACACCCCTTTCATGGCAACACACCTCTTCATGTATTAATTGGGAATTTCTACCTTAATCAAAATCAGAAGCTGTCTTTAGTAGATAAAAGGCAGTGGTGGTAGCCAAAGGTGGGCATGAAATCCAGACATATACATATACCTTTTCCTTTTATGTTTAACCAAATGATGTGCCTCCATACAGCCACTTTGAGAATGGTTTGGAAATTAATCATTAGTTATTGTCAGAATAACCAGTCTATAGAAACCCAATATTTGGGAAGAAAACCCCCAAAACATATCCACCAGATACTTCAGCGTCTACTATGTGCTGAGATAAAAATGGATGAGGCATACTGATGTCTTCATGGACTTCACAAGCTAGCTGAGATGGGGGTGGGGGGGTTGAGATTGAGAACATGGACCACCCCCAAGCCACATGTTATGGCATGAACTAGGAACTCTGGAGGCCCAGAGGAGAGTGAGTCACCTTTTTTGAGGCCTGGTGAAGAAAAATCTTGTAGAACAAGGAAATGACATTTAAGTTGGAGCTGGTTAGAGGAGTCAGTTTCAAATGTTTTGCATCCTTGCCTAGCATTGGGATAGGTAGAAATATCTCCTATGTGTAAAAGATCTGGAGGACTCAGTTTCTTATATCTTCAATTGGACCACCTTAGGCCCGACCCGTTTTACTCATCTACCCTTGCTGGTTGTGCTAACCCCCATGGAACTCTAAAAGGCAGTTCCAGCTCCTTTATGTAAGATCACAACCACTGAAGCCTTCCCAGGTGTTGCCACACTTGGCTTAACTGAGCTGGATTCCGATCACATTCTACACGTCTGGCTTTTCTTTCCCTTTTCCAGGACCCAATTAAGCATCTAATTCTCATTCAGCCTCATAATGCAGTCCCCACACCCTCCAGGGCCTGGCAGGAATGAAGGTTACAAGTAGGCCCTTCTCAGCTGGGGGCCACCAGGGCTGGTCTCAGATCAGGGTCTTTCCAGCAGGAACAATACAAACCGGGTGTCTCTCAAATGCCACCCCCCCACACCATCACACCCTCTTTGTGGCTCTTATTTCTCTACAGCGACTGGATAAGTCTGCACAGCAGGGCCCTGGTGAGCACAGAGATAGGGATTTTTTTCCACAGGAATCTCTTGATTCTTTTACTCTAATAGTGTTTTAACTATGTAAGGAGCCACAGTGGGGTAGCTTTGGGCTTTTCAATGATTCTTTATGTGGTATCTTTCATAAGGAAGGAAACTTGCTGCTGGAAATAACCCACGCTGGATTCTTAGAAACTTCATCACACACTTAAGTCTCCTGAAAGAAAGTGCCTCTGACTGCTTGGGTTGAAATCCTGCGTGATTATATACACAGCTCTTTAGTCAAAGAATAATTTAGTCCTATACACTCTTAATTATAGATTCCTTAATTATTTCCACTAGATTTTGCCCTCGTTGTATTTTTTCCTAAATAGCACAATTTATTCAGAACATTTAATAAAATCTAGTGGGTCATCTTTGTGATGACCAAAGTACTAGAAATCAATACCCAGGAAGAAAGCTGTATAACTAGTAGATTTACGGAATAAATAACTAGTAAATTTACAGAAACACCAAAAGACAAACTATCAGAGGACCCTGATCTGGAAGTTAAGTGCATTCAGTTCTGTTAAGGAAATTCCATTTCTAGTCTTAAGACTCTCAATACCAATTCTCTCAACTTCAAAGAAAAATGATAGACATTTTTCCTACTAGGAGAAGTTTTCAAACACACCTGGCATTAAACTAGAGCCCATTTTATATTTAGCTTTTCTTCAGAAAGCCCATTTCACAGATGCCTGGATCTTAATCTTTGAACTTCTTTGTATTTAATCATTTTTATGCCTTCTGAGAGTTTATCACTGCCAGAGCAAACACACACACACACACACACACACACACACACACACACACACAGAAGAGACTGTCTAGGCCACATTCACTAAACATGTAACTAAAACTGCTATTAAACTCAGCCAGATGCCTTTTACCAAAGAGAATTCTAACTTATCTGCAAGAAATTGCTGTTATGTTTGCCAACCCCCTCTACCTAGGGGCATAATTCCCCTCTTAGATAATAGGTCTATCTTGTCTTTTGCTGTCTGAACCAGACTGCTTTGCCCAAGAAATAAAAAAAGATCTTTGACCATATTCCAGTCCAACAAAACCCTTCACAGGTGTGACATTGGGCCCCAGAAAAGTGGCATGGCTGCCCCGGGCCATCTAGTGATGAAGTTGGGGCTGAAAATTCTTCCAAATTCACTCCTAGGCTACTTCCACTTCATCAATCTAGTGACAGTGGTGAGAGAGCCCTACAGAGGCAGGTGAAATGGGACTGGAATTTGGGAATGGCCTAGAATCTTCTTTCACAGGTCTGCTTGGTCAACTCTAATCCATTTGAAAGCAATGGACTTGAAGAATGTCTTCCATGTCCTTAGGATGGCTTGGGGGAGGGAGAGGAACACAGACCTATTCACAATGAAGAGAGTGAGTCCTGTCGAACGCCAGGGACTTCTGTGGTCAGCAACAGCAGGCTCAGTGGTAATGGTGATATGCCAAGGTCTCCCCTCTACAGGATCTTCAGGGCCCTGTAGCATAGACCATACTCCCCTGCCAGATATTTTAGAGTCAAAGCTTGGGGGTTTCATTCTCCTTTTGAAGATGGGTACATGCCATGGCCTCCTTAATCTGCAAAACCAGGTTAATGTCACTCTGAACCTCCTACCATGTGGTTAGAAGTATATGATGGCTTGGTTTGGAGTGCATGGGAAAGAGTCTAACTATGAGGCAGAGTAAGTTTTCATGGCTTGCTTGAGCACCAGAGGATCTGAGAGCTCAGCAGTAACGTGGGTGATCCGTCAACAGAGGTTGGGTCTGTGATGATGTCACCCTCTGGGCTTCAGGGCTCTTCAGGTTTGTGCCTCAGTACCAGCCTCTTGGAGCTGACATGACTGGGCTGCTCAGTACTCTTCCTGATTGCCCCTGGGTGCTGGGCATCTTAACTCTCCTGTTGCTTCGTAGATTGATTGACTTCTGATGGCTGAATTTTGCTTTTGTCTTGACTGATGTCTCCATAGGCACCCTGGTCTCTCCCACAGTCATGAATCTCTTGCTTGTTCCAGAATTTTGACAACCGAGGGATTCCCTAGCCTTCTGTGTGGCTCCCTTTCTGCCTCTTTTCTCAGACTGTCGTAGATACTCCTGCAGCTGTCAAGCTGCTTTCATTCTCTGTGTGGAAACAGCACCTCCAGCGAGAGAATGGGCTCTGACAGCACTAAATAATGGGCCTTGCACCTGCTTTATCTCTTGACTCTTAATCTCTTGGTCTAGGAGATAATTCAAGAAACTCTCCCATAATAGAAAAAAATAACATCCAGAATTTTCCTTTCAGGCAAAGAAATCTTAATCCTTTTTTTGTTCATGTATTTTACCAAACTAGAGATCCTGTCACATCACCTCTTCAGCAAGATACAATTCACCTTTGAGGAGAAGGCAATCCAATTTTGATTTATTGATCTCAGGACACAATGCTTTTCTTAAAAAAAAAAAAGAAAAAGAAAAAGAAAAAAAAAGTGTAGACCCATCTATATGAGATTGTCAAATAAAAGCCTGAAGACCTGGCTTTTTAAAAGGGGAGATACCAACAGAGTTTGATTTCTTTCTTTTTACAGAATTATACAGACATTTTTGCTTGTAAAATAAGTTTTTTGAAAGTTCAAAATAATGCAGCTAGAGGCAGTAACATTTCCCCTGCCCCGTGGCTTCCTTTGGGCAAATGGTAAGAGTATTTCTAAAGGCCATCCTCAAATTTCAGCTTTCTGTTCTGTTGTATTTAATTGGTTGCTATTTGGCTGCCTTCAATAGAATATTGATTATATGTGTGGCTGTAAACCTTGGAGGATGAAAGAAGACAGGTTCTTATATACCAGTAAGTGTCCTCCATTATAAAGAGACATCTATTAGAGATGTGGAGGTGGTGCTGTGCTGGTGGGGTGTGGGGAGGGGGTGGGGGGGGACAGAAAAGGAGTGTGTGTGTGTGTGTGTGTGTGTGCGTGTGCGTGTGTGTGTGTGTGTGTGTGTGTGTGTGTGTCGGGACAGAAAAGGAGTGCTCCTTAAGGTTTTATTAGGCAGGAAATTGATAGTATCTGTTTTGTGGCTAACTTGTTACTACTGTGTTTCCCTGTTTCAAAGACACATTTTTTCCCCCATGTTTTAACATCAGAGAAGTTGAGATGAATCGAATAATCAATGACTCTACAAATGCTATTAACCTGGATTAAAGCCAGGTTCAGATAGGATTTGCATCTGCTTGTTAGTCACTGGACAGCGTTACCAACCCCATATTAGTTAAATGTCCTACTGAGATTTCTACGGACCACACTGGAATATGAATTCAGGGCACAAACCTGTATAATTAGCATCAGCATGTGATTCAACTTTTTAAGAAAGACATTTTTTTTAAACCTTCTTCCATCAATGCCGAAGGTCAGACACCCAAGCCTCCTAGCTTTTTGGAGCAGCTATAGTTGGTGCCTGGGCCACCACCCCTGGGCCACCTCTGAGTCCCCCTGCAGCTGCAGCAGACAGTAGCCCCGTGCCCTCCGACAGTTTGTCCCCTTGAATGCCTGCACCTCTCTGCTTCTCCACTGACAGTGCCAGGGTAGCTTGTTCACCTCGGGACAGGACAGCCCAGCTGTCCTTTGCCAACAGAAGTCTGAGAACATTTGCTTATTAATTGCTCTTCACTAAAAAAATGCTGGGGATCTAACGCCCCCCAGGGCAGCCCTCAACCAACGAGGGAAGGGAGTCATTGGCTAACACCCAGCTTCCCTTGATTCTGAGGTGTGTTCTACATTGGTCTTCAAATTGGTCTTTGGGGGACTAGGTCCATTTGCTCACAGTGTAACTGGCTCATGACCCATACTTCACTGGTTCTCTTCCCTTCCCTCCCTCATTTCCCCTAGTGCTTCCTAGGGCTGTTTCCCAAATAAGCCACCTGCATGAAAGGTGTGACTTAGGATCTGCTCTTGGAGGAGCACAGGCTAAAACACTGTACCCTATTTCTCCTTTACCCTCATCGGAGGGTGTAGCTCTTTTTTGCCCTATATTGAGTTCTTCATCTGGGGACTTTTTCTTCCTCGGTGAGATAGAATAGAAGAGTAATGCTTATAATTGAAGGGATCTTAATTTCAATGACATACAATTGATGGAAAAATAAAACCCTGCTGGGATGACATAAACACATTGAAATTACAAAAATGAGTCATTAGCTTTTCTCCCCAGAATCAGTATAAAGTTTGAAATAGTTGTAAAGTGTTCTGTCCACCCTGATCCAATTAAACTAAGTTGGCACCTAGATGGGTCATGGTATGGGTCTCAGGTCTCATCATATAGTTCTAAAAAATCATTATAGGAAATAATGGCTATCAAGCAGTTTTATTCCAGTTGTAATTTTACTGTTATGTTTTTTAAGATTTCTCATACATGACATGGAGGTTGATTAGCTGATGGTAGCCCCAGTGGTCCACTTGAATTTGTCCATGGACCATCTGCTCTGGACTCACCTGGAGATTGCTACAAAATGCAGATTTCTAGGTTTCTTATCAAATACATTGAATAATGTGGTTGGTGGGGCCTGTTAATCTACATTTTAATAAGCTTCCTCGATGACTTCTGTGTGCACAGAAGTTTGAGAATCATCTGCTTATTGACTACTTTTCACTAAAATAGCATCTTTAGGGCTTCCCTGGTGGCGCAGTGGTTGAGAGTCCGCCTGCCGATGCAGGGGACGCGGGTTCGTGCCCCGGTCCGGGAAGATCCCGCATGCCGCAGAGCGGCTGGGCCCGTGGGCCATGGCCGCTGAGCCTGCGTGTCTAGAGCCTGTGCTCCAAAGCGGGAGAGTCCACAACAGTGAGAGGCCCGCGTACTGCAAAAAAAAACCCCAAACAAACAAACAACAACAACAACAAAATAGCATCTTTAAGGTTCCTGAACTCTTTCTAGTGTGTGCTTAATGCATTGACTACTAGAAATTTTATTCACAGCATAGAAGCTGTAGCTAATATTTTAAAAAAATGAAAACGAGCGTTGGGATAGCATTGTCTTGATAATATGCCCTTTAAAAACATGACCACATTCTACAATTCCACACAGAAATTCCGGAAAATTATTCATTATTCATTATATACAATATAATATACATTATTCATTCATTCAGCAAATTTTTATTCAATACCTATAATTTGCTAGGTTATTTGATTACAAAGATGAATGAAACTCTATTCTAACTCAAAGGCAGTGGCAGTGTAAAAGACCATGGCATCAGGGTTGAAAGCATGAATTTCATGTGTGAATTCTGATTCTGCTACTTATTTGCTGAAAGATTCTGAGCATGTTATTTAACCTCACTGTGACTCAGGTTTCTAAATATGTAAAACACAGAAAGTAACGCTTACCTCACAAATAGGTAACGCATATTATAAAGCACTTAGTGGAGTGCTGGGCTCATAGTAAATAATTATGTAAGCTCTAATTTGAGTGATAATAAAATGCACCATCTATCAGAGCAGGAGAAGACACAGGCAGTATGCAAAGTGGTTACATGCCTTGGATTCTGGAGCCAAATTTGTGGGGTTTCAATCCTGGCTCTGCCACTTCCTAGCTGAGTGACTCCGGGCAAGTGATGTCTCTTCCCCTCTGTTCCCCCTGCACAACTCTGCTTTGTCCCTGTGACTTTCTCATGCCTTCTTCCTCAATAAACTTTTGCTCCTAACTCCATCTAGGTGTCTACATCATGAAGGATGCAACTGACACAACTGGTCTTTGGGTGTGCTTTGGGGGATGGCAGCAGTAGTCATGCTTATAGACTAAGCAGACAGTTAGTAGAGAGAGATGGAAATAACCGATGGGGCCAAGTCCTGTGGGGAAGAGCTCCTACTCACTGCTTTAAAGAAACTTGTTCCTGCTTCCTCTGCTGAGTGAGCAGAATTTTCCACTGCCCAGAGCTTCCTGCACACCTCGGAAACCTCCTTGCCCCTCACCCAGGGATTCTGCCAGGTGGCACTGAGAAGGGGAGAGAGTTCCTCTGGGACTCTCAAGTAAGTACCAGTCACTGGCTGTGTGCCCTGAACAGGCCATAAACCCTGTGCAGAAGACAGAAAGAGCAAAACAACCTGCTTCCTGCCCTGAGAGTCACAGCCAGAGAGCATTCCAAGCAAGACTGGGCAACTTGGAGGATGAATTCGGTTCTCACTCTACTTTCTCATTTCAGTTTGTCGCCAGTTCAATATTTTCTAAACTGACTATAGAATAGACATGTGTCTGGTTTCATTTCAAAAAAATAATTGGGAGCATTGGCAAGGAGAGGGCTCGGAACAGAAGCAATTGCTATGGCTTATTTTCCCATCCCTGTGAAGGGTGTTACTGTATGTTTTTAAGAGAACGTTGTCTGATACAGATGGCCAACAGGCACATAAAAAGATGCTCAACACTGCTAATCATTAGGGAGATGCAAATCAAAACTACAGTGAGGTACCACCTCACACAGGTCAGAATGGCCATCATTAAATTTAAAAATAATAAATGCTGGAGAGGGTGCGGAGAAAAGGGAACCCTCCTACACTGTTGGCAGGAATGTAAATTGGTACAGCCACTGTGGAAAATGGTATGGAGGTTCCTCAAAAAACTAAAAAAAAAGAGTTGCCATATGATGCAGCAATCCCACTCCTGGGCATATATCCAGACAAAACTATAATTCAAAAAGATACATGTACCCCTGTGTTCATAGCAGCACTATTCACCATAGCTAAGGCATGGAAACAACCTAAATGTCCTGACAGAAGAATGGATAAAGAAGATGTGGTACATATATACAATGGAATACTACTCAGCCATAAAAACAATGAAATAATGCCATTTGCAGCAACATGGATGGACCTAGAGATTATCATACTAAGTGAAGTAAGCCAGAAAGAGAAAGACAAATACCATATGATACCACTTACATGTGGAATATAAAATATGACACAAATGAACTTATCTACAAAACGGAAATAGACTCACAAACATAGAGAACAGATTTGTAGTTGCCAAGGGGGAGGAGGTGTGTGGGAGGGATGGACTGGGAGTTTGGGATTATCAGATGCAAACTATTATATAGAGAATGGATAAAAAACAAGGTCTTACTGTATAGCACAGGGAACAATGTTCAGTATCCCGTGATAAACCATAATAGAAAAGAATATAAAAAAGAATGTATGTATGTGTATAACTGAATAACTGCTGTACAGCAGAAATTAACACAACATTGTAAATCCACTATACTTCAAAAAATTTTTTTAAAAAGAGAATGTCTTCTGAGTTTATCATTTTCAATCAAAAATTAGTCCATCAGAATGAGTCATGGCGAAGCGTTGACAAGAACAGGGGACTGATTCATCCAATAATTCAGCTGCCGAGAGATCTCTGCTGTCCCACCAGCACCAGTCAGGTTTATTTTCTGTTTTCTAAACAGTGTAATTTGATTACACTTCAAATACTGAGCTTCCTTATTTTCCTATTTGTTATGTAAATTACGTATGTAAATTCACATGGATGAAGATACACAGACTTTTGTCTGTAGGAAGGATGGGCTGACAGTGACCAGAGCGGGGCTTCAAGTTCATTTTCTGGTGATGGGGAAGGTCTTGGCTGCAGTTTAGGTGCAGTGCTTATCTGAGAAAGACTGAGCATATTGAACTGAATAACAGATTCTGGCCACAGTACAATACAACCAATCAACATTCTCATCTGCAAGCACCCACTGAGCATCTACTAGGTCTCTCTGCATTAATTACTTAGCAGACATTATTTGAGCACCTACTATGGGCCAGGCTCTTGACGGGCAACAAGGAACCAACACCGTGTTAACATACGGTCTCTGCTCTCCAGTGACTTAACGTGATTGAAATTCAAGGCAGTAAGAATTATTCTGGGTTAGGAGAGGGCATCCAACCCAGTCTTGAGGGAGGCACAGGGAGTGGCTTCAGGGAGATGTTTCTGGACAAAGTCACAGCCCAGCTGAGCCCTGAAGGATGAATGGGGGTGGCCAGGAGGAAAGGAGAATGGGAAGAGCAGCAAGTGCAAAGGCCCAGAGAAGAGGGCAGGTGGCCGGTAAAGGACCAGCGGTTGTTATTCAGCATGACTGGGGTCTCGAGTTCAAGGGAGGATGGCAAACCATGAGGCCAGAGAGGCAACAGGGACCAGTCCTTGGAGGGCTAAGAAGTCATTCAAAAGACTATGAGACCCGTGGAGGTTTTAGACAAGGAATGAGATAATTGATTCACCTTTCAGGAACATTAATCTGACTGACTGCTGAGGGGAGAATGAATTTAAGGGAGAGACTAGAAGTAGGAAGAACATTTAGGACGGGGGAACTTTTCTTCCTGGGCACAGAGCTGGACTCTGCGTCCCAGCTTCTCAAAAGGCCTCAGAACTGAGTCACAGCCGGTGGACTGTGGGCAGAAGCAGGATGTGCTACTTCTGGGACTGGAACTTAAACAGCCTCCTGTGTGACCTGCATGCTCCCTGCCCTCATCTACCACTCCTTGGTAGTTCTCAAACTTGAGAACAGCTTGTTAAATATGTATCTCTGGGTCCTAGAGCCAGAACCTCTTATTATCTTATTTCTAGGAATTCAACCAGTTCTGCAAAGGCCACATGATACCTCAAAATATTCTTTACAACACCACCAAAAAATGATTGCTGGCAAGTATCATTCATCAATTATTCAATAATCATTTATTATGCACCAGCTAAGTATCAGACACCGTTCTGGGTGCTGAGGATTCAGCAGCTGCAAAGTAGAAAAAGTCCTTGCAGTCATGATGCTTATATCTGAGTGTGTGGGGACATTTCAAGTAAAGAAGAAGTAAATGCAAAGGCCCTGAGGCAAGCGCATGGTTATGTCTGAAGAAAAACAAAGACATGAGTGAATGAAGAGAAACTGACAGCAGAGAAAAAAACTCTTGGGGGTGGGGTAGGGTAGTGGCGGCAGTGGATCAGGATCACGTGGGTCACTATATGGATGCTGGGTTATATTGGGAGTCACTGGAGGATTTGGAGGAGAAGTGGGACATTAGATTCATATTTTGTAAAAGGATCACTCCAAGGAGACAATAACTATAAGGAGCCAAAGATGAAGACAGGGAATCAAATAGTTGTGGTGATAACTGAGGTGAGGTGTAGTTTTGGCTGGGGAGGAAATGGGGAGATGGGAGATGTGACCATATCTGGGTATATTTTGAAAACAGAATGATAGGATTTGGGGATTAATTGGATTAGGAGCTTGATGTAAACAGGAGAGTCAAAGATAACTTCAAAATTTTATATCTAACCATGAGGAACAATTGCCATTTGCTCAGATGAGGAAGTCCGTACAAACTGCAGCTAGGGAAGCAGATACTGAAAACTCAGTTTTGAAAAGTCTAAGTTGGAGTTGCCAATGACAAATCCAGTGGAGAGGTTTATTAGATAAATCTAGAGTTCAAGGGAAATGTTAACAAATGGGTAGAACAGGATAATCTCTAAGTTCCCTGATACGTCTAAACTAAAGATGAAAAATCAATAGCCATAATATATAAAGGACTCTTATAAATCAGTAAGAAAAAAAAGATGAATATTCTGTTAGAAATATGGACAAAAGATACATACAATTCTTAGAAAGAAAAGAAAAAGCAATAAGTAACCCAAAAAAGTTCTGGTACTCAGATTCAATTGTAAGACTAAATTAAAAAAAAAAAAACTATATAATAGGAACAATAACAATAAAATATTTTAAAATAAACTCAAAACAAGAAATGTATATAAAGGGAAATTTTAAATTCTATGGAGGATTCATAAGAGAGGCTACTTTCGTAATGAAGACTCACTGTAAATAATGAGCCTAAATTGAGCTTACTCCCAATATAAGTACTCATAGTAGAATAAGAAAAACTAATTATGAAATTTGTATGGAAAGATGAACATTCAACATTTATTTTCCATGTAGGAAAATTCTCTAAATGAGCTCATTCAACAGATAGTTCTTTTTGCTTAAAGCAGATGAACAGAGCTATAACATGAATTAAGACTGGGATAGTTCAATTAAGATCAATTAGTTCAGTAATAAGCAATTGGATGTGGAGCCTCTTCCAATTCCCCAGATCACCACTGTTTTATTTTTTACAGAGATGTCAAAAATAGTAAAATCCTGTATGGGCATCATTGATATTAAACTACTCAGGACTTTATTTCTAGAAGACTTCCCTAGCGTTTCCACTTGGTGTATACTTAACACGTGGTATTTCAGTTGGACATGTGGTCTGCTTAATTTCAGTGGTTAAATCACCAGTAAGAAACTTTGTGACAAAATAGTTGAATAAAAACCAAGAACCAGTTGTCTAAAGACAAACAGGTTCTTCCTTCTTAGTTTTCAAGGCCCCAAAACATATAAGTTAAAAAAGAAATCCCCTTTGAAGGACTGAAGAACTATTGTTTCCATACTAAAAATCAGGAAACTGTGAAGAGTAAGTGATGCCTAGCAGCAAATAAATCAATGCCATTTGGATATAGTCCTCCTTTCTTGCTTTTTCTGCCTGTCCTTCACCTTTCTATAGGCCAAAGATGAGAATATAGGACTCAGTTTAATGGATTATTAGAGTGTTCTAACCCCAACAAAGACAGAAGATGCCCAAGTCAAGGAACTCTAAATGGTGACCACTGTTACCTTGGGAGGTAAAGGCGGGGTCCTTACCTGGCCAAAGGGAGACCTGTCCCCATAAGAAGGTCAAGTGTATTGAACACTACAGCAGATGTTTAGGCTAGTGAAAATGGCCAGGATCAAAAAATGGGCAGAAGACCTAAATAGACATTTCTCCAAAGAAGTCATACAGATGACCAACAGGTACGTGAAAAGATGCGCAGTACTGCTAATTATTAGAGAAATGCAAGTCAAAACTACGATGAGGTATCACCTCACACAGGTCAGAATGGCCATCATCAAAAAGTCTACAAACGTTGGAGAGGGTGTGGAGACAAGGGAACCCTCCTACATTGTTGGTGGGAATGTAAATTGGTGCAGCCACTATGGAGACAGCATGGAGGTTCCTTCAAAAGCTAAAAATATAGTTATGATATGATCCAGCAAGCCCACTCGTGGGCACAGATCTGGAGAAAACTATAATTTGAAAAGATGCATGTACCCCAATGTTCATAGCAGCATTATTTACAATAGCCAAGACATGGAAGCAACCTAAATGTCCATCGGCAGATAAATGTATATAGAAGATGTGGCACATATATACAATGGGATATTACTCCGCCATAAAAAGAAATGAAATTGAGTTATTTGTAGTGAGGTGGATGGACCTAGAGTCTGTCACACAGAGTGAAGTATGTCAGAAAGAGAAAAACAAATACCGTATGCTAACACATATATATGTAATCTAAAAAAAAAAAAAACAGGTTCTGAAGAACCTAGGCGCAGGACAGGAATAAAGACGCAGACGTAGAGAATGGACTTAAGGACACAGGGAGGGGGAAGGGTAAGCTGGGACGAAGTGAGAAAGTGGCACTGACATATACACACTACCAAATGTAAAATAGCTAGCTAGTGGGAAGCAGCCGCATAGCACAAGGACATCAGCTCGGTGCTTTGTGACCACCTAGAGGGGTGGGAGGGAGACGCAAGAGGGAGGGGATATAGGGATATAAGTATACGTATAGCTGATTCACTTTGTTATACAGCAGAAACTAACACAACAATGTAAAGCAATTATACTCCAATAAAGATGTTAAAATAAAAAAGATGTACATATACAATGAAATACTAAAGAATGAAATAATGCCATTTGTAGCAACATGGATGGACCTAGAGATTATACTAAGTGAAGTAAATCAGACAAATATCATATATCACTTATATGTGGAATCTGAAAAAATGATACAAATGAACTTATTTACAAAACAGAAATAGACTCAGAGTCAGAGAAAACAAACTTACAGTTACCAAAGGGGAAAGGAGGTCAGGGGAAGGATAAATTAGGAGTTTGGGATTAACAGATGCACACTACTATATGTAAAATAAAAAAACAAGAAGGACCTACTGAATAGCACAGGGAACTATATTCAATATCATGTAATAACCTATAATGAAAAAGAGTCTGAAAAATATACATTTATATATAAAAAACTGAATCACTTTGTTGTATACCTGAAACTGACCCAACATTGTAAATCAACTATACTTCAAGTAAGGAAAAAAAGCTATAACTGTAACTTTTGTATATTCTCTTGGCATCCTGAACTTCTGTATATCACATCATGTTAACATATGTATCTCCGCCCCGCTCCCCCCAAAAAAGGAAAATAGCCAGGGATGGGAAAGGGACATGGCCTGAGGATATCTAATCTGCTATCCTTTTATCTTTCCTGGCTTCTATTGAACCCAGATGGTAATCAGATTTTCCCCCAGCACACAGACTCTGTGTAAGAATAGAAGGCTTGTTGCTTTGCAAATGAGGAAAATGGGAAAATCTGACCTAGTTATTTGCAAACTCACTCTGGACTTCTCTTTGTGAGTTTATGGCAACCTGTCTTGCAATCTAGGGAGCATGCATTAGGCTTTTAGTGCTATCTTCTTCTTCAGCATAACAAGCTGCCATTTACTGAGAATCTTTTTGGACTAGAAAGTATATACATCAAATTCTAATAGTAGTAAACATCTGATTTCCATATTATAGGTGAGGAACTGGGGCTTAAAGAAGTTAAGAAACTTGCTCAGGGTCATCCAGCCAAAAAGTGATGGAGGGACTTCCCCGGTGGTGCAGTGGTTAAGAATCCACCTGCCAACGCAGGGGACACGGGTTCGAGCCCTGGTCCAGGAAGATCCCTCACACTGTGGAGCAACTAAGCCCGTCACCACAACTACTAAGCCTGAGCTCTAGAGCCCACATGCCACAACTACTGAAGCCTGTGAGCCTAGAACCTAGAGCCTGTGCTCCGCAACAAGAGAAGTCAATGCGATGAGAAGCCACGCACCGCAACTAAGAGTAGCCCATTTGCCATAACTAGAGAAAGCCCACGCACAGCAACGAAGACCCAATGCAGCCAAAAATAAACAAATAAATAAACTTATATACAAAAAAAGTGATGGAGCTGGAATTTGATTCCTCTCTATTTGAAGACAAAGCAAGTTGCTGTCCTTCATAACAGGCAGGCTCATATTTTAAAGCTCAACAGAGGTGGTAGAGAAAAATTCAAGACAGCCTAGAGAGAAACACTGACACTTCCTATTCTAGAAGAAACCCTTGATGTGCAAAGAATTAGGTGGGAAGGGAACTGAGAACTTGAGTCGGGGGCCCTCATTCTGCAGACGTTCCAGAAGTTAAGTGACACATTTGAGGATGCAGAACCCACTGGTGGCAGGTACAGCTTGAATGAGACCTCACAGCTCCTCTATTTAATTCAGTGCTCTATTTACCTGTGGTCTATCTCAACAGATATTTCTCAAACATCTAAAGGCACCTAAAGGTAAGGGACACGTAGGCCAAAACCATCTGCTAAAACCTCTGGCCCTAATAGAATGCCATTGCTTATATCAATAGTTATGGTCAGGAGAATCCACAAGGGAGTAAATTGGAATGTTGCTCTGCAGATTCTCTGTAAATGTCACTTCCTCTAAATCTCTCTAGGGAGTATATAAAATGTAAAAGACTATAAATGTTACAACTCTGTAGTCCTTTTGAACTAACTTCAAAAGGCTTGGCCATGGAGAATCAGTACACCACCACCCAAGCATGTAGCACTGCTGTGAGCAAGGACTGGGGCACTAGCATTCCATCTATGCAGGTGGTGGGCTGTGGTTACCATCGACAAAATGGCCTTGACTGGGGATATATTCTCAAACCATCTCTTGATACGCACCATAGTATGGAATCCCAATTTCATTTATTAATTTATTTTTAATCTGTCATTTTTGTTTGATGTATGAACAAGGTAAAACTTCAGAAATACTAAACTCTTCTCTATTCCAGACCCACCCCTAAGAGACAGCCTTTACACTGGGTGGTCACCTTCTTACCTTCTAATAACATGGAATTAAGCTGCTATTTGTATCTATCCTTCTTAGGTGATAGTTATTGACCCTTACAGTGACCAGTGGTGATATGGTCATATCTTATGGCAACACTTATGGCACCCTCTCTATTGCTGGATTTTGATGGCTAAAATAATTTTCTAGCTTTTCTACTGGCTAGCTTTGAATCTTTAACTAATGCACCTAAAATATACAACCCTTCCCTCAAGTTTCCCTTACTCTCTTTACACTTCCCACCTCTGCCATTTATTTTCTCTTACTTTGTCAAGAATAACACTTATATTCTGTTTTATAACCATAATAAACCAAAATAATTGATTACAAATGTTAAAACTAAGAAGTAACATTTTTATGAGAAAGGCTGCAAGCAGATAATATATTGAAAATATTATTCTGATTATGCTTCATTCCTCTTCCCTACACATCACATTTTCTAGCAGCTAATGACCATTTTGGCCACTGGAAAGTGGGAAGGCCAGTCACACCCCTGGAAGGAGGGAGAATGTAGAGCAGGGTTTCTCAACCTTGGTGACACACTGGAATCACGTACAGAGCTTTAAAAAATACTGATGCCTGGTTGCCATCCCAATAGCATCTCATATAATTGGTCTGGAGTATGGCCTGGGAATTGGGATTTTTGAAAGCTCCCCCCACCAAGGTAATTCTCATTTACTATTAAAGTTGAGAGGAAGTACTGGTCAGAAAGGAAAGTAAATGGAAGTCTACCCCTTATGGCACTCCCTTTCAAATATGAGCGAAAGGCCAAAGACCCAGAGAGAGGAGGCATGCAGGTAGGTTGAGGGGAAAGGGGAAAACTGATGAGGGGCTTTTGTTCCACTTCTCATTTGGGACTTAGAACATCTGTCCTAGGGAGGTCTCCCCTGCCACCCTTCTGCATAAGCTGAGAAAAGATGGTGCCTCCATGTGATTAGGTTTAGCTCTCCAGAATCTCTTCATGCCTTGTAACCATAAGTCCCCACATGCCCTACGGGTAGGGTATCTAGGATGTAGTTGATGATGCTGTGAGTTTACTTGGACAGCCACCATAGTGGGGAGCAAGCCACCCTGAGCAGGACCACCACGTGAAGATGAGTAATGTGGCATATTCTGGCACATTTGCAAGGGGCACTGATGTCAACTGTGCCCCTGGGAGTTGTGAGATGTGAAGGCTTGATCCTGTCACTGACAAGTGCAAGATGAACCACCAAGGGAGAGAAAAGACTAGGAGTCACACTGTAGGGACAACTGAGGTCCAGGGGTGGTGTCATCAGAGAATCACCAAGCCTTGATTATATTAGAAGAGACCACAGATTTTGGTGTTAGATGGCAGTAGGTTGCACTGGGGCATTGCCAAGAAGCCAAGGGGCAATGAAAGGGGAGAGAACATGAAAGACTGAGAATATACATGAAAGGGATTAATTCCCAAAGATACTTTAAATGGTTGGATCAAATTTAATTTCCTTTAGAAGTTGAAGATGATTCAAAGAAATGGAAAGATATCCCATGCTCTTGGATTGGAAGGATTAATATTGTTAAAGTGGCCATACTACTCAAAGCAATCTACAGATTTAATGCAATCTTTATCAAATTAGCGTGACATTTTTCACAGACCTAGAACGAATAATCCTAAAATTTATATGGAACCATAAAAGACCCAGAATTGCCAAAGTAATCCTGGGGAAAAGGATCAAAGCAAGAGGCATAACCCTCCCAGACTTCAGACAATACTACAAAGCTACAGTAATCAAAACAGTGTGGTAATGGCACAAAAATAGACATATGGATCAATGAAACAGAGCCCAGAAATAAACCCACACCCCTACGGTCAATTAATCTTCAACAAAGGAGGCAAGACTATACAATGGGAAAAAAGATAGTCTCTTCAGCAGACTGTTGGGAAAGTTGGACAGCTGCGTGTAAATCAATGAAGTTAGAACACAAGCTCACACCATACACAAAAATGAACTCAAAATGGCTTAAAGACTTAAAAATAAGACATGACACCTTAAAACTCCTAGTAGAGAACATAGGCAAAACATTCTCTGACCTAAGTCATACCAATGTTTTCTTAGGTCTCTCAAAGCAATAGAAATAAAAGAAAAAATAAACAAATGGGACCTAATTGAGCTTACAAGATTTTGTACAGCAAAGGAAACCATACATAAAACAAAAAGACAACTTATGGACTGGGAGAAAATATTTGCAAATGATGCAACTGACAAGGGCTTAATTTCAAAAATATACAAACAGTTCATACAACTCAATAACAAAAAAACAAACTACCCAATGGAAAAATGGGCAGAAGACCTAAATAGGCATTTCTGCAAAGAAGACATACAGATGACCAACAGGCACATGAAAAGATGTTCAACATCACTAATAATTAGAGATACGCAAATCAAAACTAAAACGAGGTATCACCTCACGCCAGTCAGAATGGCCATCATTAAAAAGTCTATGGGGGACTTCCCTGGTGGCGCAGTGGTTGGGAGTCTGCCTGCCAATGCAGGGGACACGGGTTCGTGCCCTGGTCCGGGAAGATCTCACATGCTGCGGAGCGGCTAGGCCCATGAGCCATGGCCACTGACCCTGCTCATCTGGAGCCTGTGCTCCACAATGGGAGAGGCCACGGCAGTGAGAGGCCCATGTACTGCAAGGAGAAAAAAAAAAAGTCTACAGGGACTTCCCTGGTGGTCCAGTGGTTAAGACTTCACTTTCGGGGCTTCCCTGGTGGCGCAGTGGTTGGGAGTCCACCTGCCAGTGCAAGGGATGCAGGTTTGTGCCCCGGTCCAGGAGGATCCCACATGCCACGGAGTGGCTGGGCCCATGAGCCACGGCCACTGAGCTTGTGCGTCCAGAGCCTGTGCTCCACGACGGGAGAGGTCACGGCAGTGAGAGGCCCGTGTACCACAAAAAAAAAAAAAAAAGGAAGACTTCACTTTCCAATGCAGGGTGGGGAGGGTTCAATTCCTGGTCGGGGACCTAAGATCCCACATGCCTCATGGCCAAAAAACCAAACGGTAAAACAGAAGCAATATGGTAACAAATTTAATAAAGACTTTTTATAAAAAGGTCCACATTAAAAATATTCTAAAAAAAGAATGTCTACAAATAACAGATGCTGGAGAGGGTACAGAGAAAAGGGGACCCTCCTACA
The DNA here is from genome assembly GCF_026419965.1 of Kogia breviceps. Lineage (NCBI taxonomy): Eukaryota > Metazoa > Chordata > Mammalia > Artiodactyla > Physeteridae > Kogia > Kogia breviceps. The sequence goes on from NC_081323.1 coordinate 33,653,516, forward strand.
TTGTTGGTGGGAATGTATATTGGTGTAGCCACTATTGTAAACAGTATGGAGGTTCCTTAAAAAACTAAAAATAGAGTTGCCATATGATCCAGCAATTCCACTCCTGGGCATATATCTGGACAAAACTATAATTCGAAAAGATACACGTGGGCCTTTACTGGTGGTGCAGTGGTTAAGAATCCACCTGCCAATGCAGGGGACATGGGTTCAAGCCCTGGTCCGGGAAGATCCCACATTCCGCGGAGCAACTAAGCCCGTGTGCCACAACTGCTGAGCCTGTGCTCTAGAGCCCGCGAGCCACAACTACTGAAGCCGACGTGCCACAACTACTGAAGCCCACATGCCTAGAGCCTGTGCTCTGCAACAAGAGAAGCCAATGCAATGAGAAGCCCACGCACTGCAACAAAGAGTAGCCCTCGCTCGCCACAACTAGAGAAAGCCCGTGCGCAGCAACGAAGACCCAACGTAATCAAAAATAAATAAATAAAATAAATTTATTAAAAAAGAAAAAAAGATACATGCACTCCTATGTTCACAGCAGCACTATTCAAAATAGTCAAGACATGGAAACAACCTAAATGTCCATTGACAGATGAATGGATAAAGGAGATGTGGTACATATATACAATGGAATACTCCTCAGCCATAAAAAAGAATAAATAATGCCATTTTCAGCAACATGGATGGACCTGGAGATTATCAGACTAAGTGAAGTAAGTCAGAAAGAGAAAGAATACCATATGCATACCATATGATATCACTTATATGTGGAATCTAAAATATGACACAGATGAACTTATCTATGAAACAAAAACAGACTCACAGACATAGAGAACAGACTTGTGGTTGCCAAGTGGGGGTGGAGGGTGGGGAAGGGATGGATTGGGGGTTTGGGATTAGCAGATGCAAACTATTATATAGAGAATGGATAAAGGTCTTACTGTATAGCACAGGTCCTACTGTATACCACAGGGAACTATATTCAGTATCCTTAGATAAACCATAATGGAAAAGAATATGAAAAAGAATGTACATATAGGTATAACTGAATCACTTTGCTGTGCAACAGAAATTAACACAACATTGTAAATCAACTATACTTCAATAAAATAAATTTAAAAATTTAATTTCCTTTCTTTGTTACACAATGGGATAGAGTTTTAAGGATTAATGTATCTACCAGTATCATACAATCTACAAATAGATTATTGTAGCTATTATTTGCATTTCTGAATCAGTAAGTATAAATTGTTGGCCATCTTACAAAATAATACATATATTGTTTCCAGGTAGATCAAGAAGAGCACTGTAGTTGTGGATCTTCTCTGCAGAATCAGTGTTATGGCACTCAATAGGCAATGTTCATGGCATCAAAGTCAAACTGATTAAAATGGTACCACATTTTAGTTTGCATCATATTATAGCCAATTTTTTTGGATAGTATTTTGTTTCTCTTCTGGGTTGAATATAGTGTTTACTGGGTCCCCTGTTTTCTCCTATTTTGGTTTTCTCACTCATTTTGTTGGTGTGCTTCCTCAAGTAATTTCCTGAGAAAAAGTGTTTTAGAGGTAAAAATGCTGAGGCTTTGTGTATCTTTAAATATATTTATTCTCACTATACACTAAATAGAGAAGGATATTCAAGTTCAAAATCATCTTTTTCCACAGAACTTTGAAAACTATGTTCTGTTGACTTCTAACCTTCAGAGCTGCTGATAAAAACTGTCTTGTGTGAGACTGATTTCTGTGGTCTGTTTAATTGCAGTTTTTCTAATCTGAAATTTCATGATGATGCATACAGTGCATATCCTTTGTCATTCATACATTTAATACTTACTGGGCTCTTTCATTCACATTTCAGCTCTGGGAATTTTTTTTTCAATTTTTTCAATTTTTTTCTAATTGATAATTAGACTTTTACATTTCTCTTGTACTTTCCATTTTTTGGTCTTTTTACTCAACTTTATCTTTCAACTTAGGTATTAGTTTTATGTTTAATTTTGGCAATTTCATTTTACATTTTAAACACTTTTTACTTTTTAATTATTGCTTTTCAAATTACATCTCTTATTTTGAAGATGAGCTTTTTCCCCCAAGAGATTACAAATTATCATATTATTATGATTTTTTGTTTCTTGAAATAGCTGTTTTTAAAATGACTTCACTGAATTATCTGTTTCTCTTATCTCTGTTTTTCAGTCTCTCTTACTTTTTCCCATCCACAATGCTGGATTTCCTATTGTATTTGCAATTCGAGGTTGCCATTCACATTCAGGAATGAGAAACCAGGGTGATACAGGCTTCCTCTGATAGGGCATGGGTCTGTCTCCCTGCCCATTGCTCCCATAAGGAGGATTTCTGATGGGGTTGGGGGTTCCATGTGAGTGAGTGGTACGTGTTGATGGACAGGTTTTACCTTAGGGTAAAATGACAAGGAGATAGACGTCAGGCCCCTAAATGCCAGAATGAGGGGGCATTAATCTTAGATGGTAGCATCCACATGACCAGCACTCCTCATTTTATTTGCTTGAGTTCTTTAGAATTGAGCTCCCTGCTTCCTTAGGTGCCATGGTGGGGAGGCTGACTGCTTTGGCTGTTCTACAGAGAACTTCAGTTAACCCCCTCTATCCACCTCCTCTTAGACTTGACCTCCATATTGCCTTCTGACCGGATGTCCTAGTTTCCCAGCATAATCTCAGGTTATACCTCTTGTCCTACCCAGTGAAATTACTGGTAGTCTCACCTTTTACTTCCAGAAGTGTCCTAGTTTAGAAAATAAACTGTATGGTTATTCTACTGCTGACCACCAACCCTGAGCTCTGTGGGTCCAAAATGGAAAACCTAGTTCCTCCTTCTCTGACCTCTCAGTGTATTCTAGACTCTGCTTCATCTTCCACAGATTTCCATTTGCTTTTCAATATTCACAAATTTGTTGGAATCCATTGTCCATCTCCTGATTTCTTTACTGTTGGAGCTCACTACAAATTTATGTTTCTATACTGTTATCCTAGTTGGGTATTTTGGAGGGATGGAAGTGAACATATATGTTCATCCTGAAACCTTGATATCCTGTTTGGTTTTAAACCACACTGAAAATGTGAGTTTGAAGGCCTCAGCCTCTGTTCAATGTTGCAATATTTAGGACAACATTAGTTTTCAAAATACATCACCACTGACCCAGTAAGCATACAATTTACCAATGATCTGAGTTTACTGACATCTACTATCACCAAAGGCAGAGAACACAGAAGCCAGCAAGCTCAGTTTAATGTTCATTGTAAAATGTATGTTTCTTAGAACAACTGGAATTAAGCGTATAATAGCCATGGATATAGTCTTCACAGCAGAGGAATGACCAGGGATGAATTTTACAGGGATGAAAATACTGCTGTCCATGTGAAAACCATTATTAATAACATTATTGTTCCCCATTTAACTCAACTTGACAATACAGGGGAAAACCCATACTGCTAAAATTTAAATTATGTTAGAAATATGGTTGAGCATTAAAAAAAAGTCATACATAGATAACTGCATTCAATTCAAAATGTATCCATTATGATATGGAAGTGAAGTTTTTATACTCCCTTTTCATTTCCTTTTCTCTGGATACTATTATACTTCTGATACAACCAGACATGCATGACATTCTCCAAAGGTGCAAAGATGATAAAGCATGTAGGTGATACAAAGTATCTGGCATATTTTGCTCCCAAGAGCATTTCCATAGGCACCGCTAGTTCTCTTGCACACTCTAAGCATGATCTCTAGTGACCTGAGAACATGAATATGTTCTCCAGATCTCTGATGGTCAAAGGTCACTTGGCTACTAAGAGCATGGGCTGCTGAGAGCATGTTCCAGAATGAGGTACCAAGACAATAATATAGCGAATCCAGTAATTCTGATGTTCTTGTGTCCAAAAGGGAGGGATCATTGGCATCAAAACCCTGGAATGTAAGCAAAGTGCTTCATAACTATAGGGGCAGTGAATTGGGCTGCTGTTCCCCAAAACATTTCTAGCCCCAATTGAGAGGGACAGAACACACAGAGGAGAAACTTCCCTGAGCAAAGCTGAGAACTACTTTGGGAACTTGGGGTCAGAGAAGAGGGAACAGAAGCTCCCCACATTCTATGTAGAGTGTGAGGAAAGTGAGGGAAAAAGAAGGGTGTAAAGTGAGGGGCTGCTCCAGGACTCTTCTGACCTTTGGTCCTTCACGTCCATGCAGGGTAAGTTTGGTATGTGGGGCTGCCCTGGGGTGTCTCAGGGAGGAATTCTCTGCAAAGCCTGGGTCTTGCTTTTCTTGCCACAGTCATACAGAGTGGAGCAGGGACGGTGAGTATTGAGTAAACTTGCCCATGTGACTACAATTAGGGTTGACTTCAGAGCGCTCCGTAACAGCATACGAGTTGCCAAGGCAATTGTTTTGAAAGACATTTCAGTTACTTTGGATGCTTAACATTGTGTGCTTAACTAATTTATTGGGTAGTTTATTTGGTCCTGAGTTTTTAGAACTCCATGTGGCAGCCAGAAGAATGTACCTTGCAAACCTGAAGTTACAGGGAGTGCAGTAACTGACCACTGACTGGGGCCCCAGCTGTTGGGCCCTGGAATCCATCATTGCATTTGTCCTGAGGCCATGCTTCCCCCAGCCAATGACCCAGGGGAACTCAGACAAGTCATTCTTGGCTGAATTTGCCTCAGGGAATCCCAGATGCTTTGACACAACTTGCTTCCACTGCACACACCCCCAACCTTCCTTCCGTATGTCCTTCTCTCGGGGGTCACCCTTACATGCGGTCTCGGGGCTCTCCTTGCCTTCAGCAGTCCCCTCCTCCTCTGCTCTCACACAGGCAATTCCCTTAATAAATCTTATTTTAGCATCTGCTCCCAGGAAGACCTAGACTCATACTCTGCACCTCGGAACAACTTGCAGCACTAAGAACCACTGGAATCTGCTGGTATTTCAACTTATGGTTCAACTCTGGACAATTAGGACTTTGTATCTGCATCAGAGAACATCAGGCAGAAGCCAGTTCCTGCCAGTGGTTATTGTTTTGGCCTTGCAAACTCTGATCATACACAGCGGGTACCATTTCATCCTGTCGGTAAATTCTGACGGACTTCAATAAGCGGGTGTCACACCCTCAGTGTTGGGTCTCACAACCGTCCCTGCTCAAGAGGGAGCAGACTGCCAGAATCTGGATTCAGACACACTTCTTTCAGAGTCCCGGTTCATGGCCCTTTCAGTGACACCAAACATCTCTGCTCCCTCAACACAGCGCCAGCCCGCGTCCACCCATCCCATCCTGTTTCCCATTTAGGGTAAGATACTCAAAGTGCCGAGCCTAATGGGCTCATTTTGTTTGCGGAAGCTCAGGGAATGTTTGAAGTGCCTTTCTGTATTTGAAAAGGACTGGCTTAGTTTTGAAAAGAGAGACTGACAATTAGAGAAAAAGGTTTTGGTTTTGATCAGAGCCTATACAACTGTGTGTTGAGAGGGTACAGTCCCAGTCTTTATTCCAGTTACTAATTTACCAGAATCCAAATCATGAGGAATTTGGATTCACAGCGGCCAAAATGTGATTGAGGATAAGTGATGGCCAGGGGCTGCTGGTCTATCCCTATGAAAGATGGTGGGGGTGCTAAGTCTCCTGACATGATTCTCATACCCTAAGCTCTTAAAAACCCCAAGGACCATAACCCAGGAGCAGCACGTCTGGGAGACATGCGGATGAGCTGCCCACAAGAGCTTTCAGAAACCTCCTGGTAGCCGAATACACACTTTAAAGAGGCTAAAGCCCCAAACAGTTTGATATAATAAGGTCATGATATCATAGTGCTATATTTCCCCATTTTCTAGAACTGCTTGTATCATTCCAATATGGTTGGTACAAAATATAAATTCTCAAGGGAAAATAAGATAAAATGGTAAGAAGACAAAGGACCGCTCTTTTATATTCTGTCCCCTGGTCTTGGTGGCTGTGATCACTGGCATATGCTGAGATAAGAGGTGAGTGCTGGTGGGGCTCTGTAGCCAGCACAAATGTCACAAGATGCTGGTCCTGTGGGAGGCCTTCAGAGAAGGAACTGTGAAGGTCAGCTCTCTGCAGTTAGGCTGTGTGGTGTTGCCTAGGTGACCCAAATGCACCAGGACCTACATCACAAGCTCATCTGGTTCTCTTTCTCTCTCTCTCTTGTCTTTTTCTAAGGTGAGACTTTCCTAATCATTAATAATCTTAATAAAGACACCGATGAGAATGTAGCTTATATTAAGCAAGGACCTCAACCCTGGCAACTTAAAATCGAGTACAGCAGAGGGGAAAATTGGACTTCTGCCATTATAGTCTAAGATCGAACCCATCAGGAATGACCTAGAAGGATTAAAAAGTTACCACCGTGTCTCTCGGCAACTCCTTACAGTTATTGATTTGCCAGAGTCCACGTTTCTGTTTGTCCTCAATTCAGTACTCCTGAGAATGTGGCTCCTTTGGGGCTTTTATGTTTCTTTATAGGATGGGCGCTGGAGGGAACGATACAGAGTGAGGTGGGGGATGTTTCTGTCTCCTGCTTGATAATATGTTTGATTCCAATGGCAACAGCTGGAAGAAGTTCTAGTTAAATATAAACCCCCCGAACAAGGAACTTGAATAAGGAAGTGGTTTCCATGCTCCTGTTTCCCCGCTTTGCCATGTTTCTATGCAAATGTCCACCATGACTCTACAGTTGTGTTATATAAGCTGCAGAGTTTATTCTTTGGTGGCTGAGTAAAAATAATGTCACTGGGAGCACACAGATCTCCCTTCATGAATGTTTTATTCCTTAAGTTTGCTGGCCCATTTTTACCAGATTTTGGAGTTGTTTGCATGGCCCCTTCATTTCTGCTTGGGGACAGGAGCATCTGTGACAGATGTATTCTCATGACACAGCACATCTGCCAGAAGCCAAGGGCTGCTGGGTGTATTTCTAGATCGGCTGCATCCCTTTCATTGGGTCTCTTACTATCAAAGGTGTCAGCAGCTAAAGGGAAACTACTGGACTTCTAGCTGGGGCACATTTGGAGGATGAAAGTAGCTGCACGTCTCTCAGGGCGCCCTTGTGGTCCCACATCATGCTTGTAGCAACCAAGGGAGTAGATTAGCCAAGTCTTTATAAGGAGGATGGTAACATTTGATCCCATGCTCCTGTAGTTCTCAGATTTCTCACTGTTCATCACAAAAATGTGAGGATTCTCCTTGGCTTGGAGTATGGGCTTCTGTTCAGAACAATGATAAAAACAATAATATTAAGACTATTAAGAGTTTACTATGTGCCTGGCACTATTGCTAGAACTTTACACATTTGAAATCACATGATCCGTATAAACTATCCTCTGAGGTAGGTGCTATTGTTAGCTCCATTTGCAGATGGGGAAACCAAGTCTAGGATAGATAACTTGTTCCTGGCTCATTAGAGAAGAGCCTGCCTATAAGCACAGAGAGTCAGGCTGCAGAATCAGGCTGGGATATGTCATCACCCAGGGAGATATTCATATGCAGAGTTGCCAGGGCTTGAAGGAATTTCTTTAAACAATAAATCTCTAGCTTTTGATTTGACAAATGAAGGTTGGGATCACTGTGTGCAATCTTATACACATATTTTGAGAGAGAAGTTGGAAAATCTAGCTTGCTTAGAGGGACACAGCCAAGATGATGAAGGGTTTGAAGAACTTGTAAGACAAGAGGTATCTGGAATAAATATGGAATGAATTAAGTGACTAACAAAAGACACAGGAGGTCGGTCTGCAAACTGCCTTCAAATACTCAAGGGGTTCTTGCCATATGCGCTGGACTCACTTCAGTTCCCTGTGCAGGACAGAACTGGGAGGAATGAACAGAAGCCGTAGGAAAGCCAAGTTCATTTCTTTCTTTTCTTTTTCTTTTCTTTTCTCTCCTTTCCCTCCCTCCCTCCCTCTCCCTCCTTCCCTCCCTCCCTTCCTTCCTTCCTTTTCTTTCTAACATCTTTATTGGAGTATAATTGCTTTACAATGCTGTGTTAGTTTCTGCTGTATAACAAAGTGAATCAGCTATACATATACATATATCCCCATAGCTCCTCCCTCTTGTGTCTCCCTCCCACCATCCCTATCCCACCCCTCTAGGTGGACCCAAAGCACCAAGCTGATCTCCCTGTGCTATGCGGCTGCTTCCCACTAGCTATCTATTTTACATTTGGTAGTGTATGTATGTCCATGCCACACTCTCACTTTGTTCCAGCTTACCCTTCCCCCGCTCTCTGTCCTCAAGTCCATTCTCTACATCTGCATCTTTATTCCTGTCCTGCCCCAAGGATCCTCAGAACCATTTTCTTGTTTTTTTTAGATTCCATATATATGTGTTAGCATACGGCGTTTGTGTTTCTCTTTCCGACTTACTTAACTCTGTATGACAGTCTCTATGTCCATCCACCTCACTCTAACCAAGACATAGACTGGCTGAATGGATACAAGAACAAGACCCATATATATGCTGTCTACAAGAGACCCACTTCAGACCTAGGGACATATACAGACTGAAAGTGAGGGGATGGAAAATGATAGTCCATGCAAATGGAAATCAGAAGAAAGATGGAGTAGCAATTCTCATATCAGACAAAATAGACTTTAAAATAAAGACTATTACAAGAGACAAAGAAGGACACTACATAATGATCAAGAGATCAAGCTAAGAAGAAGATATAACAATTATAAATATTTATGCAGCCAACATAGGAGCACTTCAATACATAAGCCAAATACTAACAGCCATAAAAGGGGAAATCGACAGTAACACAATCATAGTAGGGGACTTTAACACCCCACTTTCACCAATGGACAGATCATCCAAAATGAAAATAAATAAGGAAACATAAGCTTTAAATGATACATTAAACAAGATGGACTTAATTGATATTTATAGGACATTCCATCCCCAAACAACAGAATACACTTTGTTCTCAAGTGCTCATGGAACCTCCTCCAGGATAGATCATATCTTGGGTCACAAATCAAGCCTTGGTAAATTTAAGAAAATTGAAACCATATCAAGTATCTTTTTCGACCACAACACTATGAGACTAGATATCAATTACAGGAAAAAAATCTGTAAAAAATACAAACACATGGAGGCTAAACAATACACTACTTAATAACCAAGAGATCAATGAAGAAACCAAAGAGGAAATTAAGTTCATTTCTGAACACTCAGAGTCATCTGGGGATGGAGGAACTGCTATGAAAGGGTGTGAGCACCCCATCAGGGGCGTCCTGTAGCAGAGGCTACAGTGTCTGCTGGAAGGAGGTTAAACTGGGTGAACTCCAAGACCAATTCCAACTGCAAGATTGACAGTAGGATTATTTTACCATTTCAGAAAGGAGTTAAATTGAAATGCAGTAGTCACCTCCTGGAATATCATTCTCTATCAGCCACAACCCCTTAGAGCAGTGTTGGGGCCCAGGACAGGCCACCCCCAAATATGGCTCAATGGCATATTGATTATTTTGATTTAAAATTACTAAGAAACGGCCAGTCCAAGAGGGCCACTTTGACCCTCCTCTCTGTTTCCCTGATAGCAGGAAATAAATCTCTCATATGAAAGGTATATTCCCTGCATGTGGAGGTAGAAGGACAACCCTTATTGCCAGAGATAGGGAAATTCGGGCAGAGAAGCCTGTATAAACAAACCTTGTTACTTCTTTAATTTATTACCTCAAGGCCAAACTTTGCTTAAATTCCTTACTAATTAAGAACCCAAACCTAAATTTCTTCATCCTGTCAATTCCTCTCAAATGTATTCTTTCTTTGTCTAAAAATATATCAAAGCTGGGACTTCCCAGCAGTGCAGTGGTTAAGAATCCACCTGCCAATGCAGGGGACACGGGTTTGATCCCTGGTCTGGGAAGATCCCACATGTTGCGGAGCAACTAAGCCCGTGCGCCACAACTACTGAGCCTGTGTTCTAGAACCCACGAGCCACAACTACTGAAGCCTGTGTGCCTAGAGCCCGTGCTCCGCAACAAGAGAAGCCACCGCAATGAGAAGCCCGTGCACCACAACAAAGAGTAGCCCCTGCTCGCCGCAACTAGAGAAAGCCTGCACGCAGCAGTGAAGACCCAACTCAGCCAAACATAAATAAATAAATTTATATATATATATATATACACACACACACACACACACACACACACACACACACACATATATACATAAAAGCTGCCTGCTTTGGCCACGTCTTAGGTACTTTCTATGAGATCTCCAGGCGCACAAATTAGGATTTGTCTCTTTTTTCCTGTTACTGTGTCTTGTGTCAACTTTATTATTAGTCCAGCCACAAGAACTCAAGAGGGTTAGAGGGGGAATTTCCTGCCCCCCAACAGCAGCTCATAGAGGAAAGATGAGGTGGAGAGAAGGCTGGGCCAAAACTTAGACAACAAACGTCGGTCCTGGCACCCCCAACTGCATGTGTAACCCCCAGGGACACTAACTCTGCACACCCTTAATTTCTATAACTTCAAAATGGAGGAAAATGAATACCATCATTTTGGAAATTTCCAAAATAGACAGGCTGGCTTCAAAGTTTTCTGATCAAGCGTCAGCTATTTGGAAAATGGAATGGACCAAAGTTAACCTGCCCCCAGCACTCTCGCTAATGACCAAGCTGTTGTATAAGATGCTTCAGAAGAGCATTTCTGCATACTTTCTGCACATCAAGTTTGCTGATCATCCTTGTATCTCTCTGTATCTTGTTATAAAATGAAGGTCTTGCCAGCAATTTCCTTTCCTTTTCTCTTTTTCTTATTCATTTTTCACCCATACAATCAGTTTCATGAACCAGAACTGTCCCCCTGGCTGGGATAGTCTAGTTTCTTGGGCGTACTGTATTCTAGGCAAAGACAGTGCAGCTTTACTGTAATTAAGTTTTCATTCTTCTATGCAAGACTAACATTTATGAAAAGCTTCTGTAAAAGACCAAGTTCCTATTTGTCTACCTTCAGAAAACTTCTTCCCTGCTTACATCCTTTTTGTAAGTCCATTTTTACTTTAAATGTTATGTCCTATTTTGGAGACAACAGTAAGTCCATTTATAAGTGTTTGGGGTCTGCCTTGTAAGCCTACTCAGTGTAATAACACTGCTCAGAACACACTTCCCATGTTTTCAAAGGAATTGTTCCCTAAGTCGTGATTGTCATGCCCTCTACAGATGTGGCATTCACATAAAATCTTCCTTATAGGCACATGTCCATAGCTATGCATCACTACTGAAAAAGAAAAAGCTAATTAGTCCACCTGAGACTAAAAGAAAAAGTCGTTCTAATCAAATGTTGGCATTAGTTCCTTTTATGTGAAAAAGATGGTAATGGATTTACAAAGAATAACTCCCTTTTACCCAAATCTTGGTAATGAGAAACTGACAAGAGACCACAGTTAATCATCCTACCACCAAACACCTGAGGCTTGGAGACTCCCACTTGAGTGCTTGGGGAAAATACACATCACACAATTCAAGAAGGAGCCCATGCCCCTCTCCTAGCAGCCCACGAAAAATCTGTGCTTCACATGCTTAGCCTAAGTGCTACTTCACTCCATTTAAGTAAAAATTGAGTTTAATTTGGTCTCAAAAACTTGCTTTCTCCCAAGTATGGGGGGAAAGAGCTTGGGCTGTGGGATCAACTGCAGTGGTACATGTGGCCATTCAGAAATAAAGGGGGTTCAGCATCCCTCAAAGGCAGGGTGCAAATCTGGATTGCGGTTAATTAATTTAGCCTTCATATCAAATGCTCAGAACTACAAAGAAGGCTTACCAGCCAGTTTCCAACAACCAAAGTATAAAAAACTGAATGAAAAGGCTAAGAGATTTAGCAAACAAACTGTTTGCCATTATTTAAGGGCTACCCAAAAGCGCTCCTTGATTGAAATCCATTAAAAGGAACCAAACATTGACCTCGAGGAAGAGAGCTTAGATATACCACCTACCCAATAATAGTCCCAACAGAGCCCCAAAGTCCTGGGAGGCCTCATGAATATTCTGGAAACTTAACATGCCAAAAGGAGGAGAGATGGGGAGGAGGAGAGAGGTCTTTGCTTCTAAAGAATAACGGCTCTCCCGTGGTTATGCCTCCCCTTCCAGGATTCCTTTTCAAGCTCTTTATTGAAATTGCTCAGGTCTTTAACTGAGCTCCCATGAGGGCTCAAAAGCCTTAAGCTAATTACATTTGGCTGAGATATGCTTGATGAGATGGGAAAAATATAAAGCTATTGAAACGGTGAAAAAAATCTCTAACCATCTGCTGGTGGTGTTGCTAAAAGAACAATAGATGAAAAGAAAGAGGGCAGCTAGCCAGAGTGGAAAGGTACGGGATTTCTTTAATTACTGGGTCAATGAGGCTATTACTGCTTGGAATGTTGGGGAAGGCAGGCCAAACAGGCTTAGAGGACTAAGCAACTAGACCGTGTTTAGCGAATAAACAAAGCCAAACAGCAACACCGAAAAAAGGGATGCATTTTTTTTGAGGGAGAAAGGGGAATTAGGTCAGCTTGGTTTAGCAAAGCATTTCTAATTCGAAATCACAGGTACTTTGTGGAAAGGAGAGAAAGAGATGCTCCTAAATGGGAAGTAGGTTTCAGCCCAACCTCTGGACTTCTCTCCAGGTTATCTGTGGTCCTCAAAGATGCAGCCCTGGCAAAGCACGTTCTCTCTGATGCTGTCAGCCAGACAGTTGTTCTGTTATACTTGTCCATCCAGGTGAGCAGCCTGCATTAAGTTTCCAAATCAGTGCCCCAGGTGTTGATTCAATATGGCAAAGAGCTTATGTGCATTGCTCTAAAAGCCCTGTTCAGTTTCTCCTTTTATTTAAAAAAAAAATAACGAATCCCCTCAAATTCAGCTGAGAAAATGTTAGATTTTGGAAGACAAACTGACAAATCAGAAAGGGGACTGCTAAATCAAAGTTTATTTTTACTTTGTGTACAGTAACTCCTATAAGTTGAGCAGCAGTTTCTGCCCCCAATCCTATTTTTCCCCCCAAACTTTACAGATGGAATGCCATTTTCTTTTGTGTTTCGTTGTCTTGATTCTGTATCTGAAGGTGGGTAAAACTACTAAACTAATGGCGAAATGTTTTTATTTTCTTCATTTTTCCCTTTTCATCAAAACCAGGAAAACATTTTTCAGATGCACAATTCAAATGTATTCTCTGGATGCTCTTGGTGCGCCTGGGTCTGCTTCCCAATGGACAGAGTCCTCTCCCTCACCTTCCTAACCTGGGCATGCAGTCTCTGTGCCCCCTCTTCCACATGGCCTCCTAGACCTACCCTGGGGGAAAGATGCACTGTATCAGTGACCACAAGGAGGGCACCGGTGGGAAGAGCGGCTTACAGGCAGCTGATCTCAGACAAACAGGGGTTTGAGTTGGGAAGAGGTCTCCATCTGTCCCCTACCCTGGGGGAAAGATGCACTGTATCAGTGACCACAAGGAGGGCACCGGTGGGAAGAGCGGCTTACAGGCAGCTGATCTCAGACAAACAGGGGTTTGAGTTGGGAAGAGGTCTCCATCTGTCCAGTCTCCCAGCAGCAGGTCTGGGAGTCCAGGATGATGCTAAGAGACCCTTTCCTCTCTCAGTGCCTGATGTGAGACAGCTAGTGTGGATAATGAACGAGGGCTTTGCCAGTGGTTCTCAAAATATGGTACCTGGACCAGCAGCATCAACATCATCTGGGAACTTGTTAAAAATGCAATCTCTTGCTTGCTCATCACCACAGACCTACTGAATCTGAACTTGAGGTATAGGGTCCAGCAATCTACCCTTTAACAAGGCATCCAGGTGATTTGGAGCTACTGAGGAGTATGTTCTATATCACCTGTCTGTCTATCTATCCATCCATCCATCCATCATCTTTGCCATGTTTAAACATCCCACCCTCCAACAAAAATAAGGCAGAGGCAAAGGTCTAAGGGATTTTTCAAAAAGAATTGTCTAAATTTGGATGCAAAATACTACAGTAGTGGTGCCATTCAAAATGTGGTCCACACACCAGCAGCATCACCATTACCTAGGAGCTTGATGGAAGTGCAGGTCACAAGCCCACCAAGACCTACTGTATCCAAATCTCTGGGGGTAGGGTCCAGAAATCCATGTTTTAACAAACACTTTAATTCTTATATACACCTAAGTTTGAGAGCCATTGTGCTAGAATAACACCTGAACAAGGATTAGGGTCAAGAATGTCTCTATTCACATTTTGTGATATTAGTCAGAGAGAGCTCAACTGGAACATTTGTTGGACATGAATTTTATATCTCCTCCATTTCCAAAAAGTATTGGTTGGATATTTACTTTAATTATTATTTTTCCCAGGCCAGAAAATAGAAACCAGCCTTTTCTCTTCCTTCTACCCTTTTTCCTTCTCTCCCTCCTTTCTTCCTATCTCTTTTACTTCTTTTTGCTCGTTCCCTCCTTCCTTTCTTCATTTTCTTACTGCCTTTAATTCCTTTTCTTTTAATCTCCTAGAGATCCATAACTATTCTACTGGCACTTACTGTGGATGCAGTGATTAGATTTACCAGAATTAAATTCCAGTTGTGCAACCAGCAGAGACTGACATTAAAAAGGGATGGGTCCCTAGAAAAATGGTACAGATGAACCGGTTTGTAGGGCAGAAATAGAGACACAGATATAGAGAACAAATGTATGGACACGAAGCGGGGAAAGTGGCAGGGGGTGGTGGTGGTGGTGGTGTGCTGAATTGGCAGATTGGGATTGACATGTATATACTAATCTGTATAAAATAGATAACTAATAAGAACCTGCTGCATAAAAAAGTAAAATTCTTAAATTAAAAAAAAGGGATGGGTCATGATAATAAAAATGCTGCCTAATTCAGCAGAGATTATAGAAGGAGGGACAACTTTATGGTAATTCCCAACTCGAGCATGGGAAGATACTGGAGTCTCTCCTTTCTCTGGGGATCTATTTAAGAAAAGCCTAAATTTTTCAACATGGTTTGGAGAAACCATGTTGAGGGGTAATGTATTAGTTCCCTATTCCTGTTGCAACAAATTACCATAGAGTGTGTCTTAACATAACACAAATTTATTATCTTATAATTCTGGAGGCCAGAAGTCTGAAATGGGTCTTATGGGGCTAAAATCAAGGTTTCAGCATAATTACCTTCCTTCTGGAGGATCTGGGAAGAATCCATTTCCTTACATATTCCAGTTTTTAGAGGCTGCCTGTATTCCTTGTCTTACATGGCCTCCTTATTCCATCCCCAATGCCAGCAACTTAGCACCTTCACATCTCAGGTGCTTGCTGGTTCTCTCTCTCTCTCACTTATATACACACACACACACATACACATTATATCTGTATTTATCTTGTCTATTATTATCCATTAATTATATTTAATTTCTACATTTTGTGCAAGTTTTGCTTTCTGATTGCTTAAGGTTGTCTATAATAGATATTTTGTTAATGGGAAAAAAGAGTAATGTAATAGTATGAAATGACTATGTTAATTTTGAAGTGCTCCTTTCCGTTGAAATTACATGTCTTAATATATTATGAACTGCACACCTCTTGATCCTAAATATTATTTTATGAATTATGCTCAATATTATAAGAAAAATGAAGGACGGGTGAACTAAACTTTGTGTGTATTTGAGAAATAAGCTAAATACGATAAATGGAAGTAAACATTCTCCTTTGAAATATGTGTTTAAGAAGAAATATCCAGTTTTTTCTCTTTCATTCCTATTTCTCTGTAGTTTTTTTCTGTTAGTTTCAAATAAAATCCGAGACTAATAAATTATGACATTTCTGAAAAATGAACAGACGTGTTTCTATGTCAAAAATGTAAGCTCTAACTACAAGTGATATTTATTGGTTAGAAACATGACTGATTCATCTCAACATTTCTTTTGAAGATTCATAATGAAATAAAGCGATCACATACAATCAACCCAAACCCCTTGCTATTGTTAAAATGCCTACCTCCTTTTTTTCCTTTTTCTTTTTTAAAATCATTGCAGCAGATGCCATAAAATGAATGTAGTGAAACCTTCAAGCAGCAAGCTCCCTGTTTCTATCTTGATTATGAAAACACATTGAAAGGTAAATCCTCACAGTGAAATAAATGAAAAAAATAATTAACATTCAAAGTACTCCTTACACCACCTGTTCTTTACATACTGTGCTGAAATGAAGGCACCTGATGTATAAAGAGTAATGAAAAGAAATTGAGTTTCTTTCTAAAGCAGAAAGAAAAGTAGCACTTATATTGCAAATTCAAATCAGAATGGATGTACCTTTTGTACAATCAATAAGGTCCAGAAGTTCCTTCATCTGATGAGTTGAGTGAAGTGGTTAAGTCTAAACCCAGGTACAGTAAATATTTTATCCAATATATATGACATAATATTTTGTGGCTATTTGTTATTTTTAAAAAATCCTTTATGTAAGTAGATGGTGAACTTCTGTGGTCTTTGAAAGCAGATACTCCAAATAATATCTGACTTTAAGGTTCTGTGTTAAAATTTGTGTTGACAATATTTTGGTCTTTACAACAAAATGTGTAAATGAACATATTTACACATCCATATTATTGCAATCCCTAACTATCCAGCCCAGTCAATTTATAGATTAGACCTGCATTTGTTAGTTCTGTTACCTAGTGGCCTTTTTGTGTTCTTCAGGTGGAAGGATATTGATCCCAGATGGTCAAAGATGAAGGAAGGAATTATAAGTGAGGTAAACGGTAATTATTGGATAAGTCTAAATGAATAGTGATGATACAAATCCATTATGATTATAATAAGAATAATGTATTGTGGGAGCTAAGATACACTTAGAATTAAAATATATTGCAATAGTGGCATTTATTGGGATGAGGCAAATTAAATTTAAGTATGCTAATATTTTTCCATTGTCATGGAGAATAAAAGTACCAATTCATATTAAAATTTGGTAAGTCTCAGTGATGGCTGAGAGTCAGGAAGTGAGCTGAGCCTTGTGGTTGTCCCCACTGACTGTCTGGAGAGACTTTCCAGGCCACAGTGCACAACCCAGAGGACTCCCTGAGTGGAGGAGACTGAGCTGAGAGTCTTGGAAGGCCAAGGCATCTGGTGTTTGCAGGGCAGAGTATTGAAGATTATCTGAATCTATAACGGTGTTACTCCTTTGACTTTCTACAACTAGACTGTTTTACAAATCTGTAGGTGTAGAAGTTACCTTATAGAAAACTTATAATAATGAAAATGAGACTTCTTCATAGCAGTGTAAATGCATTCTGTTTGGTGGAGAAGAAAGAATACATTTTACTGTCCTATATGATATTAACCAGTCTTTCAAATGTCAGTATTCCTGAATTGTGGGTGTAGGTGTATATGTATGGATATATTTGGTATTCCTCATTGTATGTGTATTATAGAGATATACATATACATTTGGATATACGTATATATATTATTCTTTCTTTTTTTTTTTTTTTTTTTTTTGGTATGCGGGCCTCTCACTGTTGTGGCCTCTCCCGTTGCGGAGCACAGGCTCCGGACGCACAGGCCCAGCGGCCATGGCTCACGGGCTTAGTTGCTCCGCGGCATGTGGGATCTTCCCGGACCAGGGCACGAACCCGTGTCTCCTGCATCGGCAGGCGGATTCTCAACCACTGCGCCACCAGGGAAGCCCTATTATTCTTTCTTGAACCAGTTTTACATCTTACTGGTCCCCTTATTAATTAATGATTTAAATAAAATCTTTTACATGTATTTATGGAAAATCATGAGTCATGATTTCATCTTTCTGAAAATTACAGTTTAGCATTATTAAATATCTTGGAGAAGAGGGCAGATATAATGAACGTGTCACCAAACATTAACAATTAAACTCACTGTTTTTCAAGGAGGCTAATTTTCTGGACTATTTAAGGATAGTATATGTAAAATAATGTTTAGATGCAAATAAAAACTACTCTTTTCATTAGTTGTGATAAGAATTAAAGTACTTCAGTGTTCTTGGACTGGAAGAACCAATATTGTTAAAATGTCCATACTATCCAGGGCAATCTACAGATTTAATGCAATCCTTATCAAAATACCAATGGCATTTTTCACAGAACCAGAACAAAAATTTTAAAAATTTGTATGGAAACACAAAAGACCCTGAGTAGCTAAAACAATCTTGAGAAAGAAAAATAGAAATGGAGGAATCAGGCTCCCTGACTTCAGACTATCCTACAAAAGTCATCAAAACAGTATGGTAATGGTACAAAAACAGACACATAGATCAATGGAACAGGATAGAAAGCCTAGAAATAAACCCATGAACTTATGGTCATTTGATCTATGGCAAAGGAGGCAAGAATATGCAATGGGGAAAAGATGGTCTCTTCAATAAGTGGTGTTGGGAAAACTGTACAGCTACATGTAAAAGAATGAAATTAGAACATTCTCTAATATCATGTAGGAAAATAAACCCAAAATGGATTAAAGACCTAAATGTAAGACTGGATATTATAAAACTCCTAGAGGAAAACATAGGCAGAACACTCTGACATAAGTCACAGCAATATTTTTTTGGATCTGTCTCCTAGAGTAATGGAAATAAAAGCAAAAATAAACAAAAAGGACCTAATTAAACTTAAAAGCTTTTGCATAGCAAAGGAAACCATAAACATAACAAAAAGCAAACGTACAGACTGGGAGAAAATATTTGCGAATGATGCGACTGGCAAGGGACTTATTTCCAAAATATGCAAGTAGCTCATACAGCTCAACAGAAAACAAACAAACAACCCAATCAAAAAATGGGCAAAAAATCTAAATAGACATTTCTCCAAAGAAGACATACAGATGGCCAAAAGGCACATGAAAAGATGGTCAACATCACTAATTATTAGAGAAATGCAAATCAAAGCTACAATGATGTATTACCTCACACCTGTCAGACAGGACAACATCAAAAAGTCTACAGATAATAAATGCTGGATAGGGTGTGGAGAAAAGGGAACCCTCCTACACTGTTGGTGGGAATGTAAATTGGTGCAGCCACTATGGAGAATAGTAGAGTTTCCTTCAAAAACTAAAAATAGAGTTACCATATGATCCAGCAATCCCACTCCTGGGCATATATCTATAAAAGACGAAAACTCTAATATGAAAACATACATGCACCCGTATTCATAGCAGCACTATTTACAACAGCCAAGACATGGAAACAACCCCAATATTTATTGACAGATGAATGGATAAAGAAGATTTGTTTTATATATATATATATATATATATATATATACACACACACACACACTCACACACACACACACACACACACACACACACACACAATGGAATACTACTCAGCCATAAAAAAAGAATGAAATAATGCCATTTACAGCAATATGGATGGACCTACTAAATGAAGTCAGATAAAGACAAATATCAAATGATATCACTAATATGTGGAATCTAAAAAAAATGATACAAGCGAACTTATTTACAAAAAAGAAAGAGACTCACAGACACAGAAAACAAATTTACGGTTACCAAAGGGGAAAGGGGAGGGAGGGATAAATTCGGAGTTTGGGATTAACACATACACACCAGTATATATAAAATAAAAAGCAAGGTCCTACTATATATTTTAGGGAGCTATATTTAGTATCTTATAATAACCTATAATGGAAAAGAATCTGAAAAAGAGTATATACATATATATCTCTATCACTTTGCTGTATACCTGAAACTTATACAACATTGTACATCAACTATACTTCAATAAAAAGTTGTTTATTTTGAGAAAAAAAAAGAATTAAGGTACTTCATGCACAGAGAGTTGCAGAAGTCTAATGTAGCAGAGAGAAATAAAATGTTCAACACCTAGAGATAGAATTCCACTTAAGGAAGAGATCTGTTTTATCTTTGGAAATTACTTTGATAAGCCACGAGGCTATAGGTCTTGGGGCAAAACCAGACAACCTAGGCTTGATACAAAGTTAAAAATAAAAAAAAGAAAAGAAAAAGGGGATCCAGAAACAAAGCTGGATGCTAGAGAATTAGTAGAGATGGTCTCTCAAAATTCCCCAGACAGGGATAGACAAAGGATTACAAATTTTGATCCTAATGTCCTTTGAGCCTACACATATTACTTGGGTTTGTAGTACTTCCTCCCTGACATGTAAAATGGAGGTTCAGGGAAAGTTTTTCTAAATCTTAAAAGACAAGATGACGATAGCCTGCTGGGGACGTGGCCACATTCAGGAGGCCAAGTATACTTTCTTCTTGAGAAGCCACATATGAGGTTTACACATGTTTAATCTAAATTTACACACTATTACATTATGGGAACCAAAATTATTATTGCTGCAGTGAATATGCTTTTTTTCTGTTTTTTAACTTTAAAATTATAGGTCAGTTACACTTTTATTGGAAGAAACCTGAAGAAAATTCGTACTTTAAAAATAAATTTTAAAAAATGTTAAATGTGAAATGAAACATTCTATCTTTACTTCTTATATATTCAGTGTATTTAACAAATACAAGGAATTTCATTAAACACTTAAAAATATTCACAAAAGCTGAACAGGCACCAGCATTATTAATTTATCTTATATTCTAAAATAAAATTTTGGTTGACAAATTCCAGCTACAAAATATGATTAGGAAAAAAGACTGATAACAGAAAAAATCATTTGAAAATGAAGCTGCCCTAAAAACCCTAAATTATAATGCTGCCAATGTGAATTATGCAGGATTACTAAAGTTGACTTCATTTGAAAAGATAAGATACAAGATAAGATAAACACATATGAAATCCAGTAAAATAACATCATTTAGGTTAATAACCAAATAGTAAAGTAATCTTATAGGTGATCTCCTCTAAAAAGATCTCATATTTTAGCATAAAATATGACTTTAGCCAGCATTAAAATGTTTTTTCTGAAGATTTCTATTTCTAGTGGAATTCAGAAATATTTCATATAAAATCTTAACTAGATCAACATTGTATTATTATTATATTACATACAAGATATGATATACAGGATAAGATTTCAGAATATATAAAGTTCCAGTAAGTTAATTAATCAAGATGAAAGTTCATATAGTATTTTTCATGAATCAAAAATGTGCCTGGGGTTTCCCTGGTGGCACAGTGGTTGAGAGTCCACCTGCCAATGCAGGGGACATGGGTTCGTGCCCCGGTCCGGGAAGATCCCACATGCCACAGAGTGGCTAGGCCCGTGAGCCATGGCCACTGAGCCTGCGCGTCTGGAGCCTGTGCTCTGCAACTGGGAGAGGCCACAGCAGTGAAAGGCCCGCATACCGGAAAAAAAAAAAAAAAAAAATGTGCCTGAACCATGATTCTCCATAGCAAGGCACATAGACTGAAGTATGAAAGCCTGAATGTGAATGTGTGTTTGTGTTGTTGCTGCATTGCTGGTGTGGAGGCTGATTTTCAAGTACAGGGGAAAGGGCTGTGTCAGTGATGTACGAATCCCATCAATAATGGAAAACACCAAGGGCTTGTAGTGGTGTCTTGAAGACAAAATAAAACCCTAAGGGATTTGATTAGTAGGAGCAGAAGAGAAAGTGGTTCACTCTGTGTTCACTGAAAGATGAAACAGTGAACGGAGGAACTACAAGAAAAGAAGTTTCTCATGTGGACTAAAAAAGGTGGGTGATGTAAATCTAGCCTGGTTCTGAGCAGAGTTTGTGGGTCAACCTAATTTGAGCTAAAAGGCACGTTTATCCCATTTAAAGTATCTTCCGGGAATCATTAGCTGTCCAATTATTGGTTAAGTCCTGAAATAAAAGAAGTTAGTCTGGCTGATCTTTTTGTCTGGTCTAGAGTCCCTCTGCATTTTTATCAATAGGATACAATGAATAAAACTGAGTAAAACCTACAGTTTCAGCTTCCTCAGTGTATTGATGACCACTGGCTCCCATCTCATCACCCATTGTTTCATCAAGAATGTGGTTCTTCAGAGCTGGCCTTCCAAGAAAGTTTATAAAATTGGACAACCTCATCCCTGCATTAATGAGTTCATGCCCCTCATTTTACTACCCCAGAAACTGGGATTTATAAAAGGTAAAGAATTGCCAGAAACCACATAGCCAGAGCAAGAAGCCATGGTTCTCTGCACACTTAGTCTCATGGTCCTCCTCGTCAGAGGCCAAAACATGAGCCAAAGGATGTGATAATTTAAACTTGTTGCCGATTTACACTTCACTTCCTACTTGCATGCCTGTCAATATCCATCTTTTTCCAAGAAGACCTTATACCATAATATACTTTAAATCTCCATCAACATTTTGATCAGCCCAAGATAAAGGATTTTTATTCCATATTATAGTTATTGCTGGATCCAAGAAAAATAATTGGAATGCATGCATTCCGTATAATACTTGGAAAGTCCAATGTACTTCTAAGAAACATAAGTTAAAATTATGTGATATAATAATGATACAATGTTGATTTAGTTAAGATTTTATAGGAACTATTTCTAAATTCCACTAGAAATAGAAATCTTCAGAAAAAAAACACTTTAATGCTGGCTATAGTCATATTTTATGCTAAAACATGAGATATTTTTAGAGGAGATCACCTATAAGATTACTTTCCTATTTGGTTATTAACCTAAATGATGTTATTTTACTGGGTTTCATATGTGCTGCAGATCCTGCTGGGAAAGCATAAAACCGGACTCATTTAGGAAGAGGCAATGTGGCTATATGAGAAAAGCTGCCATATGTGGAACCTCACTTTATGCCTGTTGAAATTTTTGTATTTCACGTCTCCTAGGGAAATGTCCATTGTGCTATTGTGTAATTTTATCAGCATGAACTTCTGCTGAATATTTTCTCGTCTCTTCAAAACCCATATTTTGGTAGAGCTAACTTCAAAACTTAATGTTATAACATCTGTGCCCATACACCTGGGAGCCATCGAAGACATATCCTAAAGATTATCTACATTTTCTAATCTTATATAGAATGCTGTGAAATGAGACAAAAAGGTTATACATTTTTCCCGGTCTGGAATTTTTTGAAAGGAACCACCTTCTGTCTCCTTAGAAAGATTCTCAAAAGAGAACCAATATTTCTAAGGCTGTAAAGAATATCCCTACAAATTTAAGAGAGTACTCATTTGTCTGTTTTTTCTTTTTGCAGATAAGAGTAGCTCTTAATGCTTATATGCAACTTTCCATTAAGAGACACTATGAATATACACAGACCCTGGAGCTATGTTCTCAAAATATTTTCAAACAAGACTCTTCAGTAACTATAGGAAACAAAAGAAAGCAAAAGAACATTCTATGACTTTGAATTTATTTACTACTTTTATTCTGTGGATCTACCAATAAATCAATGGCATCTTCTTTTAAAAATAAAAATTATGGTTGAATCAGCATTTCTCAAACAGAAGATTGAGATCTTAACCAAAAAAAAAAAAATTCTGAATATACAGAAATGTCTCCCACTTCACCTTTCATTAATTGTTCTATCTTTCTGTATTAAATACATGTTGAAACAGCCTGCAGGATATGGTACTGAAAACAAAATGGGCAGAACAATTTGCTGCTGAAGGATAATGTAGACTATACGAAATTTTTATGGCTTCAAAATAGTTAGGAATGGACTTGGGGAACTCCACACGTGGATTCTCTTGATTTTGTCATCAATTTACCCAATTATGATAAGTACTAAACACTTAAAGTGTGCTTTTTACGTGTCAGGTATTGTTGGAATTGCTTTTACATCACTTTACTCATTAAAGTTTCATCACAAGCATATCTGTCATCACCCTCTTACAGATGAGGAAACTGAGGCATTGAAAGATTAAATAATCTGCCCAGGTCACCCAGCTTGTCAGTGAGGGGCAGGGCTGCTGCAGTGCACCCCAAATCTACATTGCTCCCTTTTCCTTTGGTTACTTTCTTTATATGTAAGAGAATAGCTTTTAACTCTTACTTTGAAGCAACGAATAACATGATAAAGGTGGTTAATTTTAAGTTATTTCGAATTTAAACAGAAATATTCAAGGCAGGGCCAAGTCAATTATCTCTGGTAAAGAAGGGAAAACTCAGTTAATTCAAGCCCATAAGCATTATTACTCTCCGACAGTGAAAAGTCAAATTTTAAACAAAGAAATTCAACTTAAAAGTTGCTGCAAGCAAGAGGCTTCCCTGGTGGTGCAATAGTTAGGAGTCCTCCTGCTAGTGCGGGGCACACGGGTTCAAGCCCTGGTCCGGGAGGAGCTCACATACCGCGGAAAAACTGAGCCCGTGTACCTCAGCTGCTGGGCCTGTGCTCTGGAGCCCGCGAGCCACAGCTACTGAAGCCCACGCGCGTGGAGCCCGTGTCCCGCAGCGGGAGAAACCGCAATGAGAAGCCAGCGCACTGCAACGAAGAGTAGCCCTCGCTGGCTGCAGCTAGAGAGGGCCTGCGCGCAGCAATGAAGACTCAATGCAGCCAATAAAACAAACAAATAAATAAGTTAATTTTTTAAAATGTTGCTACAAGTAAGTAGCGGACTTTGATCTTACTTCTTTCCCACATGCCATTCCTCCATTTGCAGAAGAGGATTGGCATTCTGAAGAGAATTGAACTCTTTAGTAACAAGAGGAGTCCTACATGCTGGAGAAGCCACTGGGAGAAGGATGACAAGTCAATGTGTGCTGAACACGAGCTTTTTCCCTTGTAGGTCAAGTTAAAAAGGACAATGTACCAGTTGTTTGATGTTCCTCATTTGCATGTCCTGAGGCACAACGTACAAAGTAAATAATTTCTGCTATAGAGAAATTAAGCAGGCACATGGGATATCCTCTATTTTATATTTTACAAGTACAACTGAATGTATAACCAAGCAGGACACTAAGGGGCCTTCCTGGAACAGACCCCTCCCCATATCCTCCTCTGTAGCTCCTCTCTGAAGTACCCAGATAAGACTATCTCACGCATATTTCCTGACTTTTTCAGATGCTAAAAACCACCACCAAAGGGAAGAAATTAACTACTTGCTGATCATGAGCGTGTAGCCCCCAGACCTTCTGGAGCCTAAGGACTGATAATGTTAACTCCTGCTGACACCACCCTGTTACCTCACCATCAACCAATCAGAGAATTGTGCAGCAGCTGATCACAGACCCTTGGATGCCCCTCCCTCTCTGGTCTTTAAAAATGCTTTGCTGAAACCCTTCAGGGAGTTTGGAATGTTTTGAACAAGAGCCACCCATTCAAGGCCCTTGATAAAACTTTCTCTGCTCAAAACTCTGATGTTTCAGTTTGTTTGGTTGGCTTCACTGTGAGAGGGGAATATGAACTGGTGTTCAGTAACTAATGAGCAAGGCTATGTATCTGTATTTCAAGTAAGGGTTGTATCAATTTTCTATTATCATCGTCAGACATAAAATTCTCCAATTATACCATTTACTTGACTTGCCAGGAACATGGTGTCATGAAGCTGAACTAGGATTTGCAATTAGAGAAAAGGTCATTAGAGGCATAGCTATAGAAGAACATTGGGCTCTAAATGCAGTGGAAATTTAAAAAGGATGTCAAAATCACTAACATGACTTAGTAATTAAACTGTGTCAACGCAGCTGCCAAAAAGAGTTCATAATTTGGAAGCTGTACTTACTATTGACCTGATTTTACAATTGAGATCATGTCCGTGTTTTCATTTGAAAACAAAATTGATCACTGTGTTCTGTGAACAAGGCCTGTCAAGTTATTACTCTGTAACTACTCTGCAAACACATCTTTATTTAAGACCAGTATGATTTATGATACAGCAGAAGAGATAAATTATTTCCTTTTTAATTTCATATTTTAGCTCCTTTTGAGAGATTGCTTTATATTAGAAAATGAAATTCTTTAAGTTCTTTAATAAATAATAAATTTCTTTGATAATTTTTTAAAGACTTTTTAAAATGTCCACCTTTACTCTAATATATTGACTTCTTGCTCCAGATGCTGCTTCAAAATTTACCAAGTGTTCATTCTTCTTATGTCCTCTGAAATCATTATAATGCTCACTTATTTTTTTAAACAGTATTCAATATAATTGTACCCTAATATAAGTGGACAAACTTATAATTTAGAAGGTTCATATAATGTGCTTATTTTACACAAATTGCTTCCTTTGTCACTACCGTATGAAGGATGACAGAATGAAATCAATACAAAATGGTTAATCTATTTGTTTTAAAGCCATTTCAGATTTTCTAGGACTTTTATCTGTCTAGTCCATAATTTCTATTTCTTAGAGGCTTTCTCAAAACTGTGATTTTTAAAAATTGAATCTAAATGAATAATAAAAACATCCTCATATTCTTTGAAAGGATGAAAAACTGTTACAAGTATCTTCTTTTGCTACTTCTGGATTTTATTCTACTTTCAAAAATAGGTTTAGAATTAAAGAAATGTTCATTTTGCCCCTTGACAGACTGCAATTTCATGAGGATAACTCTGATGGTTGAATTCTAGGCAGGAATCCAAAGAAACTCTCTATTCTTGATGGGTTAATTAAAGAGCAGTCCTACCTTTTTCACCTTCTTTTTCTTCTTGGTCATCTGTTAGTGGAATCACTTCTTGCTGCTCCACGATTGTGGTATCTTCTTGGTTCGATGAAAGCTCTAAATAGAATGAGACAGAAGGATACTCAGGGATGTTTTAGTTGGAATTATTGAGAAAACAGTGACTAAAGCACAAAGTTCTTTTTTCCCCTCCAAGTTTCAACAGGCATACAAAGCAGAACACTACCGCCATTGTCTAGTAATCACTGCTGAAAGCATACACGCACCCCACTCATACACACCAGTATATATAGAAGTCATGATCCACAGTTTCACATCATTCTCAGATAACAATATATTCTGGTTTCAATACCTTCTGTTTCCATATATGAGCTCTGGGACTCTGCCTCAATTTTTATTTCATTCTTCATTGAATCATTCTTTTGTCCTGTTAAGAACAGTGATTGAAAAATAAATGTGATATGCACGACCATTGATTTATTCCCGGTTTAAAAAGGCAAACATTTCAGAAACCATGCTTTGATCATGCCTGGAGAGGTAGACAACAGTTTTGAACCAAAGCGGAGGGTGAGGATGTCATTTTGCAAATCGTCAAGATTATATCAATTATTTTATGAGAAATATCCAGATAATATAGGCAAAAAACTCTCCTTTGAATTGACTAGTATAATTAATATTTAGCTTGTAAATACACTGATCATCAATGGATACAACCTGGCTGTTTTGAAATTTTAAATAATTTCTGGGTTGCAGGGGTTACATCCAATTTCCCTTTATTATATAGATATTTCCCATCTTGAGGATTCCTAGAAAATTAAAACACTGCTTGTACTTTCATTCTTCTATCAAGAGAGCATAATAAAACTTCAGTAATGTGAGCACACAGGGATGGGGGTCACCTAACAGCTCAACCATTCTCATAAAACACCTACTAAATATACTAAAAGTCAGGAGAGAATTCAGCTAGCTCTTGATTACTCCAAGGCTGATTATCTAGGAATGGTTTTACTTTTGCATCCCCTGGGTACTCCTCCTCTCCCCTGTGGCTTCTAGAACATTTAAGTGCTAAGAGAAGAAATTGAAATCTGTCCACTTTGCATCATTTTAATGAAAGATTTTATGCTAAGGATATTTAACTGTTGAATTAAAAAAAAAAAAAATTCCAGAGCCAGAGGTTACAGGCGCAAAGGTTAAGCAGACGTGTTTGGGCTCTTTGTCTGGGTCTGTCCCTGTGGGAGATGTATCACTGTTCCAAGTTGTCTCTAATTCTGTAAGAGGATCCTCATTCCCTGCCTGTGACCATGTGACCTGCACTGGCTCCTGTGAGACAAGAGAATGTACCCAGCCCATATAAACAGAATATACAGTGTGTGCTCTTTTGTATCTTATTTTTTTATACTTGTTTTCTGTAAGATTAATCCTAGTCACTGCATGCTTCAATTGTCCATTCTTTCTCACTAATGTATATTCTTCCATTGTAGGAATATGTTTCAGTTGGGGCTAAATGAATAACACTGCTAAAAACATTCTTGTACATGTCTTTTGATGGACATATGTACTCATATCACTTGGGTATAAACACAGTTTGTTCCATTTTATAGTGCCACCAGAAATGTATGAGAATTCCATTTGTGCCCTTTATTCTTTAGTAGTTGTGATACTACTTGTCACAAAAGTCTTTATATGGAGCAGAAAGCCATCTTCCCCCCAAAACCCATTTCCATCCTTTTCACCTCTGGGTACCATATAGAGTGATCACATCTTTGCATATTGAGTCCCTTTGCCTATTCACCTATTTATTATTCTCTTCATCACAATGTAATATAGCTGTATCTGTGCTTGTTTCCCTTATCAGGGTATGAGCACTGTGAAGACATATGTTTTATTCATTTCTCTTCCTAGCACCTACTAATAAGGAGTGATCCAAAAATGTCCATTTAATTGGCCCTCTGTTATAGTATGCATCAATGTCTCTAAATAGTAATTAGCGACTCTAACTTACTTCCTGTTGTACCTTTAGCAACAAAGCACTAAGGCTACTAGAAGCTTCATATGCTATGTTTATTGCAAAGAACCTTGGAAGAAGAATTGAATGTTTTAGGCAAATCACAACCTCTCTGGGCTTCAATTTTATTATCTTTAGAAAAAAAGGCCAAGAAACTAGATACTATCTTAAATTCCCTCTATCTTTGGCATTATATAAGGATACGTCTCCTGGTAAAGTTTCTAGTCATCCCTGACATTTGTTTACTGGGAGGATGATGTGGAGGGAACCTTCACTGTTTTGAGTGAGCCTCAATCTCTATCACTGTTGCTGGGGAACTGACCATCACACCTCCTCCCAGGCACTGCTGGGACCTTAACTCATTATCTGTGATCTGGCTTTGTACAGCGATGGGGAAGAGCAGGGCATTCAGAAAGTGGAAGCAGCCACTTTACTGCAGTGTGTCTCCAGTCCCCAGTGCTCCATTCCAAACATTTTCAGAGGAAGTCCATAGGGAATAGGAAGATCGCAATTCACCAGGGCCTGGGGCACCGCAGATTGGGTGGGACCACATGGCTTTGATGAATACTAGGGATTTTCTCCCTACCAGTAAGGTCTGGCACTTCACTTTGAGGATAAGAGGCCATTGCAAAGCTCTTGGAATATTCCTCTCCCCTCCCCTTTTCACTTGCCTCACTCTTCATCTGTTTTCACCTGTGTGCTTTACATATTTTGGCAATCTTCTCTTGAAATGAAATTGCATATTTTTTTTCCTCATTTTTCTGAAACTAAGTTAGTGAAAAATGGGGAAAGCAAGGAGGTTCTCAGCTTTGAAATCCAAGAATGTTCATACTTGCTCATGCCTGAGCCACGCCAGGATTTGGCATATTGTATGGAGGAGGTATGTGTAAGCGCCGTGCTCTGCACCCAGGCCTGCTGTGTGTTAATGATGACTCAGCCCATCTGCCTTTCTCTTCAGCCTCTCAGAAATACCACATTCCATACTGCTTTATTGACCCCATGGGGGCATGCTTTATGTTTGACTCTCTACATTCAGTCTGGTTGAATTCCACCCACTGTCCTTTGCCCTAATCCCGCCTGGCAGAAGAAACAAAAGAACATAAAGGATCCCACAGTTTATAAGTATATTTTTTATACAGTGAACTCAATCATCCATACTAATGGGAGGGGACCATTAGAATAGATAATCCAAAAATCCATTCACTTTTCTTTAGAAATAGATCACATGATTATTTCTTGGAGGCCTGGTAATTAAGTTTGGCTCAAGCTAATGCTTTAATTAATTTGCATAAAAATCGGTCTGGGAACATCAGTCTGTAATTAAACATTTCTAGAGGAGGATAAACTTAAACTCACTTCATAAATGGAGTGTTTTTGAACAATAGCAGCAACAATATAGTTTTGTTGTTTATAGGTTATTAGATGCTCAGATCTTCTTAAGAACAAAGACTTTGTTTCTTTGATGCTTCTCTTAAATAGAAATTATGTCCTTTTGTTAAGGTTGCAACTTGATTGCTGCTATTATTCAAAACTCTGCTTGTCTAAAAATACCCCAGATTAAGAGTAAAGTTAAACCTAGGTTAGTGTGAATTTGATTATCTTCTAAGCTATCCTTAGAGTTCTCCTAGGGCCAATAAAATTTACTTTCCTAATGTAAATTATTTCTATGATTATTCTTTTTTGTAGTTACAAAAGTCAGTTTTCTTATAGAAACACTTAAAAATACTTACAAATATTGAGAATTATGAATGATTTTACAACTAAGGGATTTCCACTGTTAATACTGTAAACTGCTATCATTCTTTTGTACGTGTGTATGTACATATGCACGCATGTATTATATGTATACAAATATATTTATCTGTATATAAGTGTGTGCCTTTGTGTATGTCTGAATGTAAAAAATATGTAACTATACACACACACTTATATACGCACATACATTCACAATATACAGAAATATATAAATGTATCCTGGCATTGAAATGAATTTACACTTTGATTCTTGCTTTTCTAGTTTACATTTTTATAAGTAGCTTACACTGTCATTACAATTTCTTCAGAAATCTTATAAGATGCATTATATTCCATGTTATGGGCATATTTTTGGATGTTCCCTTTTTAAAAAAATTTTTGCCAACAAACACAGTACTACAATGAACATTTTTGTGAATACATACCTCTCTACTTTTAGTAGGTGTTACTTTAAGATAAATTCTTAAAGCATAATTTTTGGATCAAAGTGTAAACATTTTACCCTTTTATTACATTTTGTCAAAATTGCTAATGAGGAGGTTATGCCCTTTTATCTCCCACCAATGGTGTGTGAGCATGTTTGGATACCCTCTTCATACCAATTCTGTGTATTTTCAATGCTACTTATTAAACATCTGATATTCAAAGGAGAAGACACTGAAATCATGTTTTATTTGTGTCTCTTCAAGGAATGAAGAGATAGGTCATCTCTTCATGTTTATAATAACTGTATTCCTTCTTCTGTGAATTGTGAGTCCTTTGCCATTTTCCTCTTGGGTTATTTTTTTTTCTTATTGATTTATGAAGTCTTTATTTTTGTAATAAGAAAATTAATTCTTTGTCATTTAGGCTGAGAATACTTTTCCTAACAGTTTTTCTTTAGAATTTGATTACAAACTTTATTTATCATGTCAAAATTTATATATTCAGATTTAGCCACTTTCCTCTTTTATGACATATATGGACATATGAACACACATAGTGCAGATACATATGTATGTGCATGTATTTTATAATACAGAAGCATACAATCATGTGTCTGTTTGTATATATTCACATTTCAAAAAGCAGTCCTTATTTCAAGATAAAAAAAACATACACCCTTTGGTTCTTTTAGTCTAGTATTTTTATAGTTTCAGTTTTACATTTCATCTTTGCTCCTTTTGGAATTTAAATTGGCATAAAGAATGAGATTGGGATTCAGTTTATTTTTCCAAATGGCCAAATAGTTGTCTTAATGACATTTACTGAGTCATCTGTCTTTAAAATGTCAGCCTGAATATGTACTGAAATCTCAGATTGGCTGCGGTCTATTTCCAAATTCTTTATTCTGTTTCATTGATCAGCCTGTCCATCCCTCCAGTAGGACTACACTGTTAATCACATTTTTCAAAGATTCCATGTCATTTTTAGTATATTTATTCTGTCATTGACTGATAATATCATATCTGTGAATTCCCCATCTCATTCCCAATTGGATTTTATTCATATTGTATCTTTCTATATCATTTGACACATAAAAACCCATCATTGTTATATTTAATCAGAGATTTTAATTTTTATTGATATAAAATGACCAACTCTTTCTCACTTGAGATTTTTTTGCTAGAATTCTAACTGGAGAGATTCTAACGTAGTTTTCCATGTTTTCTTTTGATGCTCATTTCCCAAATATACTTTTTTTCTAACTTTGCATTTTTAAAGCTTTATGATTTTATTGAAATTAATTCAATCTGAGTGGTTTTTACACTCAGTAAAGTAACCTAATTACATTTACTGTCGTAATTATTTGCCTGTGTTTCTGTCATCTTCTTTGATATATTGTGTTTCTGTTATACTGCTACTTATTTATTATTTTTATTTGCATTACTGAATGTAACCTCATGTTTGGTATGATCTTCAGGGAAAACTAGAAAATAAGATTTATTCATTTCATTTTGTGATTTAATTCTATTTGTAATTATCATAAAATGTTTCAAAGTTATTCTTTCTTCTTTTATAAATTTATTTATTTTTAAATTTTTGGCTGCATTGGGTCTTCATCGCTGCACACAGGCTTTCTCTAGTTGCGGCGAGCAGGGGCTAATCTTCATTGCGGTGTGCGGGCTTCTCATTGCAGTGGCTTTTCCTGTTGTGGAGCATGGGCTCTATGTGCATGGGCTTCAGCGGTTGTGGCACACGGGCTTCAGTAGTTGTGGCTGTGGGCTCTAGAGTGCAGGCTCAGTAGTTGTGGCGCACGGGCTTAGTTGCTCCACGGTATGTGGGATCTTCCCGGACCAGGGCTCGAACCAGTGTCTCCTGCATTGGCAGGCGGATTCTTAACCACTGTGCCACCAGGGAAGTCCCTCAAAGTTATTCTTAAACCTAACTTATATTGTCAGAACCCATAGCACAGCAGGACTTTTAGTTTTTTATTATCTTTATTGAAGTCAGCATTGGCTGCAACCCTCCCTGCTCCCCACTAGAGTCTTTGTTTTACAAACTCTGCTACTGAAATTTCCTTTCTTTACTCTCTCCCTTATTTCCTTCCTTATTTCCTCCCTTTCTTTCTTCCTCTTTTAACTATTGTATCAAAATATGACATACGTACAGGAAAGTACACAATGTGCAGAGCTCAATTAAATAACCAAAAGCAGGTAGAAAAACTACATTCTTATGATAACCATCCAGCCCAGAAGCCCAGCTCACAGCTCAATCAGTATCTCCTCCCCAGTCACCCAAGTTCAATCAACATCCTGACTGTCATAGTAATCACTACCAACATTCTCTTTACCATTTTATTGCTTAAGCACATCTTTCTAAATATTAGTTATTTTTCCTGCTT
The DNA here is from genome assembly GCF_026419965.1 of Kogia breviceps. Classification (NCBI taxonomy): domain Eukaryota; kingdom Metazoa; phylum Chordata; class Mammalia; order Artiodactyla; family Physeteridae; genus Kogia; species Kogia breviceps. Next base: position 33,686,645 of record NC_081323.1, read on the forward strand.
TTCGAAGTTGACATAGATGAACTTGTACAATATACATGCTTTTGTACATTCTTTAGTTTAATATAAAGCTTGTGAGATTCATCTGCGTTTTTGCCTGTAATTGTAGTTTGTAATTTCTGGTGAGATGTCTGCTTCATCCTTATATTTGTTTCTCTGTATGTAACTTGTTTTTTTCATCTGATTGTTTTTGAGATTTTTCTGTTTATCACTGGTGTTGAGCAAGTTGATTGTGATTTGCTTAAGTATAATTTTCTTTATGTTTCTTGTGCTTTGGGGTCATAGAACTTCTTATATATGTGAGTTCATAGTTTTCATAAAGTTTCTGAAAAATTTCAGCAACTACTACTTCAAATATTTTTTTCTGTCTCCCTTTCCCATGCCTTCCTTGAGAGATTCCAGTTCATGATTATTGTATTTGGAATCACTCTGGAAGTTGTTCCATGGCTCACTGATGCTCTTTTCATTTCCTTCAGTCATTCATTCTCTCTGTGTTTGAATTTGGATAGTTTCTACAGCTATATCTTCAAATTCACTAATCTTTTCTTCTGCACTGTCTAATATGCCATTATTCCCGTCAAGTATAATTTTCATCTCAGACACTCAACAGAGTGAATTGAATCTTTAGAAATTCAATTTGGGTCTTTTTATATCTTCCATGTTTCTAATGAACACGGTGATCCTTCTTTTAGCTTCTTGAAGATATGGAACACAATTAATAATTTTTAACATGCCCTTTCATATTATTACCCCTTCTGTGCCATTTCTGGATTGATTTCTATTAATTGATATCTCTTCTCCTATAGGTCATACTTTCCTGTGTCTTGTCAAGTAGGCCAATTAACAACCCTACAACAGACTCTGAGTGTTCAAGTAAAAGGAAGAGTCACACATCTCTCACTTAAAATCAGAAACTAGAAATGATTAAGCTTAGTGAGGAAGGAATGTCAAAAGCTAAGACAGGCTGAAAGCTAGGCTTCTCGCACTAAGCAGTTAGCTAAGTTATGAAGGCAAAGGAAAAGTTCTTGAAGGAAATTAAAAGTGATTCTCCAGTAAACACATGAATAATAAGAAAGTGGAACAGCCTTGTTGCTGATATAGAGAAAGTTTTAGTGGTCTGGATAGAAGATCAAACCAGCCACAACATTCCCTTATGTCAAAGCCTAATCCAGGGCAAGGCCCTAACTCTCTTCAATTCTATGAAGGCTGAGAGAGGTGAGGAAGCTGCAAAAGAAAAGTATGAAGCTAGCAGAGGTTGGTTCATGAGGTTTAAGAAAAAAAAAATTCACCTCCATAACATAAAAGTACAAGGTGAAGCAGCAAGCGCTAACATAGAAGCTGCAGTAAGTTATCCAGAAGATCTAGCTAAGATTATTAATGAAGGTGGCTAAACAACAGCTTTTCAATGCAGAAGAAACAGCCTTCTATTGGAAGAAGATGCCATTTAGGACTTTTATAGCTAGATAGGAGAAGTCAATGCCTGGCTTCAAAGGACAGCCTGACTCTCTTGTTAGGGGCTAATGTAGATGGTGAATTTAAGTTGAAGCCAATGCTCATTTGCCATCCCCCAAATCATAGGACCTTTCAGAATTATGTTCAATCTACTCTGCCTGTGCTCTATAAGTGGAACAACAAAGCCTGGATGACAGCACATCTATTTACAACATGCTTTACTGAATATTTCAAGCCCACTGTTGAGACCTACTCCTCAGAAAAAAAGATTCCTTTCAAAATATTACTGCTCATTGACAATGAATTTGGTCACCCAAGAGCTCTGATGGAGATGTGCAATGAGATTAATGTTGTTTTCATGCCTGCTAACAAAATATCTATTCTGCAGCCCCTGGGTCAAGGAGCAATTTTAGCTTTCAAGTCCCATTATTTAAGAAATACATTTCCTAAGGCGATAGCTGCCATAGATAGTTAGTTCTCTGATGGATCTGGGCAAAATAAATTGAAAACCTTTTGGAAAGGATTCACCATTTGAGAAGCCATTAGGGACATTCATGATTCATGGGAAGTGGTCAAAATGTGAACATTAACAGGAATTTGGAAGAAGTTGATTCCAACCCTCATGGATGACTTTGAGGGGTTCAAGACTTCAGTGGAGGAACTAACTGCAAATGTGGTAGAAATAGCAAGAGAACTAGAATTAGAAGTGGAGGCTGAAGATGTGATTGAATTGCAACTATTTCAGGATCAAACCTTCAGAGATGAGGAGTTACTTCTTATCGAAAAGCAAAGAAAGTGATTTCTTGAGACGGAATCTAATTCTGGTGAATGCTGTGAAGACTGTTGAAATGATAGCAAAGGGTTTAGAACATTACACAAACTTAGTTAAGAAAGCAGTGGCAGGGTTTGAGAGGATCGATTCCAATTTTGAAAGAAGTTCTACTGTGGGTAAAATGCTATCAAACAGCACCGTATGCTACAGAGAAATCGTTCATGGAAGGAAGAGTCAATGATGTGGAAAACGTCATTGTTGTCTTATTTTAAGAAACTGCCACAGCCGCCCCAAACTTCAGCAACCACCACCCTGATCAGTCAGCAGCCATCAAGATACAGGCAAGACCCTCCACCAGCAGAAAGATCACGACTCCCTGTAGACTCAGATGATAGCATTTTCTAGCAATAAAGTCTTTTTAAAATTAAGGTATGTGTATTGTTTTTTTAGACATAATGCTATTGCACACTTAATAGACTACAGTATATTGTAAACATAACTTTTATATACACTGGGAAACCAAAAAATTCATGTGACTTGCTTTATTGCAATATTTGCTTTATTTCAGTGGTCTGGAACAGAACCCACAATATCTCCAAGGTGTGCCTGTACAAAGACCCTTGAAAAGATTGGCCAAAACAAAGGCAGTAAGGGCCTCTGCTCATAAAACATGCAGGAACACAAGAGCTGCATGGAGATTTGTTTTCCAATACTTCTTTTCATGCCCAGTAATTTTGTTGATTACTCTGTTGGATGTGAGTTATGTTTCTATTTCTATAAATGTTCTTGAGTTTCATTCTAGGATCAGTTAAGTTATTCAGAAACAGTTTGATCCTTTTAAGTCTTGTTTATAAGCTGGCTTGAGGAGGACAAGAGCAGCATTTAGTGAATTGCTAGTTTTGCTCCACTATTGAGGTAAACCCCTTCTGAGCCCTCTTGAGTTTTTAGGTTTTCCAGTCTGCCGGGTGGGAACAGGCACTCCTCTCAGCCCCATGGAAGCTCCAGGTATCATTCTCTCAAGTCCTTTAATGTTCTTTACCCAGCTTCATACGCATGCGCAGATCAATACTCAGCCAAAGACTTGAGGGATTCCCTCTGTAGGTCTCTAGAGCGTTCCCTGTGTGGAGCTCTCTCCTCTCCAGGACCCTGCCCTGGAAACACTAGATGCTTGGCCTTCCAGGACTCTCAGCTCTGTGTCCTCAACTCAGGGAGTCTGCTGGGCTGGGCACTGTGGCCTGGAAAGTCTCTCCAGACAGTCAGCAGGGACAACCACAGGCCTCACCTCACTTCCTGACTGTCAGGCGTCACTGAGACTTACCAAATTTTAATATGAATTGGTGCTTTTATTCTCCATGACAATGGAAAAACATTAGCATACTTTAATTTACCTCATCCCAATAAACACCATTATTATGGTATATTTTATTTTATTAATTTTTTTACAGAAATTTTATTCTTATATATTTATTTTTTAAACTTTTTAGTTTATATTGTAATATAGTTGATTAACAATGTTGTGTTAGTTGCAGGTGTACAGCAAAGTCATTCAGTTATACATATACATGTATCTCGTCTTTTTCAAATTCTTTTCCCATTTAGGTTGTTACATAATATTGAGCAGAGTTCCCTGTTTTAATTCTAAGCATCTCTTAACTCCCACAGTACATTATTATTACAGTCATTATTATTAATTTGTACCATCAATACTCATTTACATTTATCCAACAATTACTATTTACCTTGCTTTTAATTCTTTCCTTCATCTTTGATATTCTTTCTGGGATCTATGTCCCAACTGAAGAACACCAGAATTTTTTGGTGGTGAAGTTTGCTTTGTTTGGTTTGAAATGTTCTTAATTAACCTCTATTCTTGAAACATACATTTTGTCTGGGTTTAGAATCCTTGGTCGGCAACTATTCTGTTGTACTGTCTTTTTATTTCCATCCTATCTTTTGCAAAGTTAGATATCAGTCCAGTTGTTTGATAATTGCTTTTGGATGTTCTGTTTATCTTTGGCTTTCAGGAACTTTACTATATGGGCCTGGTTGTAGATTTATTTTGCTTGGAGTTCAAAGGACTTTTGGAACATGTGGCTTAATATCTCTTCTTACCAGAATTTCTTCAAGTATTGCCCAATTCCCTCTCCCTTTTCTGTCTGGGATTCCAATTACATGTGTAATAGACTTTGTCATTGTATCCTCCATATCTTTTCCCTTTCTTTAGTTTGCCATTCTTTGCTTCTCTCCTGTTTTTATTTTGGATATGTTCTTCTGATCTAACTTCTAGTTCACAAATTCTCTTTCATCTGTGTCTAATAAACCATAAACCTGCTCACTGAATTCTTCATTTCAGTGTGGCATCTTTTACTTCTAGACTTTTTTTTTTGTTTTGAATTCTCAGTTCTCAGCTAAAATTTTCACTCTTGTCTTTATCCCCCTTAGAGTCTTTGTGTTTTATACTTTGTAACACTACTATTTTCAGCCCAAGTGGGCTTGCCACCCTTGACTGTTTGTTTTTCATGTTACTTCCTTTCTTTATTTTTTTCTGGCTATATTTTGTCTGTGTGAGCTGGACATTATATTTAACAAATTGTTTATATAAATGGTTTGAAACTTAGAATACGTTTTTTTCCCCATCTAGTACGTAATTTACATTTGTTTTTCTCAGGTACCAAGAGGGACTGGTAATCTAGGTTGATCTTAATATAATTTAGGGATTGAGATGATTTGAAGCTGAGCAGCAGTCTTGCAAGAGGCTGATCTACTGCTGTTTCATTCTTCCTGCTAAGGTATACATCTTTGGAGTTTCAACCCCAAACACAGGGATTTACCAGGGCCCTTTGCCCTTTTGAGCAGTGGGACTTAAGATGCCTTTTGCAGAATCAGCAAATGCCCTAAGGTAAAAAACAGTTTCAAATTCTGTCTCTGTATGTCCATTTTCATTTTATATATATATATATATATATATATATATTTTTTTTTTTTTTTGGTGCAGCTTGTCTAGTGGGAGTAATGGTCTAAATTATTTAGATTCTCATTGCTGAAAGTGAAAGTGTCTCCTTTTTCTTTCTCATTTAAAATAATATACTAGAATTTTCAAAGGTAAAAGCAACCATTTAAGTAAGCTCTTTTGATACTAATTTTGAAACAATTATTTCAATGTTTTCATACATTTAAATGAGTCTCTTACCATGTAGTCCTTTCCAACTGTGCTCTTCTTAGTCTTGAATGTTTCCTTCCTTTCTGTATTTATTGTTTCTGCACAGGCCTTTTGTTAGTTTCTTCAGAAAGGAGACTTGGGTGGCATATTTTCTTAATCTTTCTATTCCTGAGAAAATATTACTCTTGACTTCATGCATGAATAATAACTTCACTAAATATAGACATGGTGTCCTTTACAGCTCTGGAAATGACACTCCATTTTTTTTTTTTTTTGAGGATTTAGAGCTGTGGAAGAAGAAGGCTAAGGCTAATCTGATTTTGGTGATTTTGCTTATAACCTGATTTTGAATTTCCTAGATGCTTTAAAAGCCCTCCTTTATTATTGATCTTCAGAAATTCCAACATGTACTCTTGTGTTTTGGGTAGAGGAACTGGTTTGCATTATGAAAACTATTTTTTCTGTTATTTTTCTAAAGACTGTTTCATTTCTATTTGTTCTATTATCTCTTCTTGGTATTCCAAGGAGATGTAGATTTAATCTCCTGTATACACTGTCTCCATGTTTCACATTTATTCTCACTGGTATCATATCTTCCTTCCAGTAGTTGCAAATCCAATGTCTACAGAGTTCAGTCAGGTGACAAAAATAAATGAAGCCAGCCAGGTACAACATTAATGAGTAATGAGGATTATGGAGAGCAAACATTCCTTCTAAATGTGGCAGCTACCAATCAGCTGTTATTTAGCTCTAGTAAAATACAGTTGACTCTTGAACAACATAGGTTTGAACGTGTGCAGTTCACTTATAGGTAAATTTTTTTCAACAAATATGTACTACATAGTACTACATAGTCTGTGGTTGGTTGAATCCGTGGATGTGGAACCACAGATACGGAGGTCTGACTATAAAGTTGTTCACCAATTTTTGACTGTGTGGAGGGCTGGTGCTCCTAATTCCTGAGTTGTTCAAGATTTCTGATTCCATTTTTCCAGAAAAAGTAAAATCTGGGTTTTAGAAAATGCAATATTCCAAAGCAGAAAAAACAACAACAACAACAACTGAAAAAGAATCTCACAACTTACCATTGGGATGATCTTGGCCACATACAGAATGATCTGTTACTTCATTTTCTTTTGTAATATTGTCATCCTTTGCAGAATCTGACATCACAAACAAGCAAAATCCCTAGTCAGCATTTTTAACCAGGAATTACAGCAGCCTCCAGCACTAAAAGAATAGATCTATGTTTTGGGGAAAAAATCTATTATTTTTTAAAAATGCCATTAAAATACTTAAATATCTTCATCAATAAATAAGCTTTTCTTAAAGTACTGCATAACATGTCTGCACAAAGTTCACAAGGTAAAAAAGGTAAAGATTCGGCTAGAACATCTTTTTCACAACAAGGAAGAAAATATAAGCAGGCTTTATGCATCTGTGCAAATCTTAGGAGAATTGTGCAAAAGGATATGAAAAGAAGGCAAAATAGAGAAGATTAAAGGAATATAATTTTAATGTTCTTAATGCTTCCATTACTGTCGTTGTGCGTATATTGGAGCCTTGAGTCCTTGAAAAAGGCAGATATAGAGCTTTGAAATCCAGTGGTAATTAAGTTCATCTTCCTCAGGAGCTATACCAGTAGAAAGATAGCAAAGGGGGAACACAAACCTTCTGTTTTGTGCAACTTCACCCTTTCTCTTGTGTAGCACATTTAAACGTGGGATCAGCTTAAGTTCATCATTTTTTTTATCGTATGATGTATTTTACAGGAAATATGTGGCTAAAAGGATTCCAGTGACTTATGGACTCTCGCAAAGCTACAAAGGGCCCCCTGTTGGATGTTGGAGACCTCTAGGGAGGCTCTTCAAAATCCATTCGAAAGAGCATGTGAGTAGGTCAGCAGAAAGACAGAAAATAGATCTTTCATTCATTCCACAAATATTTACTATGGGACAACTCTACGCCAGGCACAGTTCTTGACACTGGGGAGTCAACAGTAAACAAAACAACAAATCTCTGCTCTCATAGGGGTTACAATCTAGTGGATATTTTTCATGTGGTTAAAAGGGTGGTAATCCAAAGATATCTAAAAGTTATGAGCTAAGCTTGTATGCATGTGGCCATGGAGAGAGCTGGGGATGGTAGACCAGCACGTCTAATACAAATGGGTTCTCTACTGAGTTCATATTCCTCAGCTGTGTTTTAACTCCCTAACAGATCTGAATCAGATGGAATCTAAAATAAATCATTCTTGCTTTGTTTCCCTTACCCATTTTTCTCTCTCCCTCCTCAAACTGGGAGATAGCTTTAAACAATATGCTTTAGAATATTATAAGAGAGTCTGTTTCTCCAACTTGCCACAAGCAACATTTGATGGACAAGTGAGAAACCTGGGTAGTTAACATAAGATTCAAATTTAATAACCAGTGAAGCAAGTATACACCCAAAGTGTATGGTTTTAATTGACTGCAAATAATTCCCCCAAGGCAAATGTTTAATTATCTGCACTGTTTCTTATTTCTTTCTGAGACTGACAGTAAGTTTCAAAGTCCAAATTTGGAAGCAAAACTTGAGCACAGACACACTTCCCAAACCGTTAACTCACTCAAGTCAAATTGTTTTAAATCAGCTCCCATTAAAATATGCCTTTTTAATTTTAAATCTAACATGTGGATTAAAAAATATCATTTGAATACTTTTTTCCACATGAACACTGAAAATGAACAATGACTGAAAAAAGGTACTATGTGAACCAGGCTAAATTTTAATTTGGAAAGTATTTTAGTTCTACTTGTTTATAGAAAATGGTACCATTTGATATGTAGCCTTGTACAACACTCATTTCTTTCAAGATTATCCAAGATTTTGTATGTAGTTAAAATTTATTCATTTACACTTAACAATAATTAATTATACTTTCTAACTTACATAAACATTGTTTCATGTACCAAATATGACAGAAATGTCTTTTGAAAAGTGATTTACACTGAGTTTACAAGTTTATGGTCCAATGAGTCATGTGAGATGGGTGAAAGTACTTAAAAAATTAATCATTAGTCTACACCTGTTTGTCACCAACATCTGTGTCTTTGGTAAGTTAAATGACCCTTTAATTTCAATTTCCTTGAGGAGTTGCTGTAACATTGCTAAGATACCTTCTGATCTTCTGTGCTCTAATATATACGATGTATTTCACTGAATCCAAGATACCATCAATTGTTATTTGCACTATTATTTTGTGTAGAATTTAAAAAATGAGACCAAATGAACTATAACACACTATAAATTCTAAGAATGTGTCCTGGCTTTGGAAATAAAATATATAAAAGACTATGCATCCGAGAAATATGATGATTCAGTATATTGTGTGTGTGTACAGAAATATGCCTTTATGTGATGACAAGGATTTCCCATCAATCTGACCCATCACCAAAGCTACAAGTTCACTTTGTCTTGTATGTGAGCCTCTTCTCCAGAAATGTGCATACCTATTGTATGTACAGCAATAAAGCAAGATAAAAAGTATAAGCTCATGATAGCATGCAGAAATAACCAGGTGGCTACAGAAGACTGTTTCCACTATAGTGTCTCTATTAAAAGGGCTATGTGAATTTCCAGTCTCATGAACTTTAGCAGGACTGGTTTTGATCCTGAATGTTTTAAACCATGGATCCCATTACATTACACTTAGTCATGGGTTTGAAATGACTGGAGATTTTCTGCTTGGGAGGGGATGGGATGAAAGCTGCACTATATATGTATATAAAATCATTATTCATAATGAGAAAGAAGGAAAATATATCCTGTATGTATTGTCATTAAAAGAGGCTATGGTAGTTTCATAGTAGTTCCATAAACTACCATGAAAACTATAGTTGTATATACGAAATTCTTGAATCACCTTGGATTCACATTTTATTTAATTCTAAAAATTATCATTTGGTAATGTTCAAAAAATCTGAAAGAGTTATCACCTAATTCTGAGACTCTGTCAATGTTCTTTTAATAGCAGAGAATTTGAATTAAATTTATATGTAGATCCTGACTTTCAAAATCCTTAAGGTCAATGTCCTATTAGAGAATTTTTTTCAAATGCAAATATTAAATCAAATAGCCAAGCCAAAGTTCTAAAGACAGAAATTCTAAACAGTAGGTCATTTTTAATGAGTTCAGTTACATATGTCTACACAGGATAGTACATGTATAGAATTAAGCTGTGATGATAAATGATGATACTATTGAATATTTAATAAACATATCTAGACTATAAATCAAAATAAATGTTCTCTCTTTTGAAAATGTTCCCTTAGAACAAAAGTTCTTAACCCTAGAGCACCAAAATATACTCTAGGGGTCCACAAACCTTTTTGAAATGATATGCAAATGTGTGCTTATATTCATATGTTCATTTTTCTGGGAGGAGATTGCTTCTGTCATATTCTTGTAGGGATCCATGACCCCAACAAGGTTAAAGATAACTATAGAAATGTATACTCTAATGCCAGTGACACTGCCATTTTTTAAATAAATTTATTTAGTTAGTTTTGGCTGCATTGGGTCTTCGTTGCTGTGTGTGGGCTTCCTCTAGTTGAGGCACGCGTGCTTCTCATTGCGGTGGCGTCTCTTGTTGCGGAGCATGGGCTCTAGGTGCACGGGCTTTGGTAGTTGTGGCTCGCGGGCCCTAGAGCGCGGGCTCAGTAGTTGTGGTGCACAGGCTTAGCTGCTCCGCGGCATGTGGGATCTTCCTGGACCAAGGCTCGAACCTGGGTCCCGTGCATTGGCAGGAGGATTCTTCACCACTGCTCCACCAGGGAAGTCCGATTAACTATCTTTGAGGACATTTTCAAGCCAAGAGGTGAACAAAATCCATTTAGTAAGAGAGGTAGCCCCTGACTATTATTCAGAGTAGCAGCAAGAGGTCACTTGGGTGTAAAAGTTCTAATGGGTCTGAACAAAATAAATGCCATGTGTGAATGCCTACATGTAAAATATTCTTGCTCTGTAACGTGTCAACATCCACATGTGAGCACCTTAGCTTGATGCAAAAGTTGCACAGAAACACAATCACTTGGATTGCCTTTGATTCTTATAAAATAGTTAAACCAAGCAAAACATTTATCCTGGTCTGTTCATTTAGCTGGTTTAATGTGTGAAGCAATTAGAATAAAGTAATTTTTCTTCCAGCTGAACAGTGTGATAATTCACAATAAACTAGAGTCTCTACAGCCGATTAGGGTCTCCTTGAAGATTTGCAGTGATGCCTCCATACATGAAGGAAAAATATATCCTGCATTACATTCCCAGAGGATTCAGATGGCAAAGCTCAGAACTGTGCTTGGTCCTCGTGACGCTGGACACACAGGCTGAACTATGTTTACCTGAAAAGGAACTGGGTCCACAGGACAGGACATGGCCCTGGGCAGTGAGAGCTCAGCTACGGTTGGTCATTTGCCTCCACTCTGCTCTCATCAACCCCCATTAAAAGGCAGAGAATCACTCCCAGAGCTGTGGAATTTGGGTACTAAGTGTCTTTGAGACACACCTGGGAGAATTACCATCATGTATACTAACTTTGTTTTTATAAGAAAACATATTCCAAATTCTGAACAGTACCCCTGGGTAAACCAGCTTATTCCAACACTGGAGGTGGTATTCTTCTGCAGGTTGTTTTTGAAAATATAAGCAAATAAGAGAATCAATCATGAGTGGATGGGCACTAGGTTGGAGGTGTGATTCTAGGTTTACACCTACAAGCTTCAGAACTAGGAAAATCCATTCACTTTACATGCTTGCAGTTTCAGCATCTAGGACCCGAGGGTGTCAAGGCAGATAATCCCTTTTATACACTTTATAACTCTAATCTGCTGACTTGTTCAAATGATCTCTTCCTTCCAGACAACACTTCTCTGTAAACCTTTCCACTCTTCCCTCATTATCTGCCTACCTGTGTTGGACAGTTCTTGCACTGAGATTTTTTACTGTCTATTTATAAAATAAAGGTTAATAGTGGGGGGAGTGATGCTGTGTGACATCAGTGACACACTGGCCACCTTTAATTCTGCAACTCGATGAAAAATCATCACAATGCAAAACAGAACAGTTGGGTATGAAGCCGGGCTGGACCACGATGGAAAAAGAATACTTAATTACCCCTTCCATCAAGTTAATTTTTTCCCTTTGGCGATGTAAACAAAGGCAAATCTGCTCTTGTTGGGTTGTCTGTGACCTGCTATCCTTGACCTCCATCCTCTGATGCCTTTCTGTTCTCGCCTCCCTCTCCCTTGCTGAGCCTTTGCACTGCAGGCTCTCTTGAAATCATTAAAAAAAAAATCTGACCAGGCCACAGGCATGAAAAGTAGCTATGGTTCTAAATACAAACCGACTTGAAATTCTATTAAAATGTTCATCTATAAATCAGGGAGAAGACAAGTATTTTATTTACACTTTGGTTTAATTTGATCTGATAACTACTACTGAGAGGACTGTCCCCTTAGGAGAAGGGAGAAGGGATTTTTTTGACCCTTACTTGGAGCAGGGTCAGAGCTGAACAGCTGGCCGCTACTTCTCAATTATTTTACTTCATTGAGAAGTTGAGGCAATAGGCAGAATCTATCTCCAGATTCATAGCTGCTTCAACTTCTGGGCTCAGGCTGTTTTCAGCCAGGTGCTTGGAGAGAGTGGCTAAGATCCAGGGATTCCTACAGTCCTCAAGGACCCAGTCATAACCCACCCTGTCGGAACACAACTTAAGTCTCTTTTCCAAAGTGATGGAAAGGGACATATTTGGAGACTAAGATATGCACCTGGACCCTTTGTGGGAATTACTTATTTTACATGAGTTTCAAAGACCTAGATGACTTCTTAGCATCTCTTTGTTCCTCACATCTAGAAAGATCCAAAAACCCATTCAAATGAAAATGGATGTGTTTACTTTTTTCTGTTTTTTTTTTTCCTTCAACTTTCCCACATGCTATTGAATATAATTCTATAATTTGGATGGCTGAAGAATGATTCATTACGTGGATCTACCTCAAGTGATTTTACTATTGCCTCCATTATTGGACATTCAAACTGAATCCAAACTTCAGCCATTCTAAACAACCCTATGCTTTTATTGTATTGCGTGTCCCAAGGCTGGATTCATTCCACTCTTCTTTCTCTTACTTCTTCTCAGCCCACACCCATCTCTAACATTTAGAGAGGATTGATCTCTTAGAGTAGCTGGAATAGAAACAACCCAGGTCAGCTAAGTGTTACAGCAGCCAGGCATGCCCCCATTCCATATCTCATGGAACTACCCCTGAGATTGCAGCAAATGGTTCCAGGAGATGAGCTGCTTTCTGAGACACTGACTGAGGGCATGCTTGACCCAGCTGGGCCAGAAGCACCCAGGAGCTAATGTCCAATTCCAGACACCCAAACGATGCAGGAGGTAAGACTCCAGTTTGCCCACCCCTCAGGGAGATGATACTGTTCACTATACAGCTCTCAGAGGAATGGAGCCCCAGTTTCCCCCAACAGTAAGCTGTTCATTAATGTACCCCCTATTGGCTGTCCTCCCAACCCTGCTCTACTTCCCCAAGCCTCACCTATGCTTCCTGGGACCACCTCCAAAATAAACCATTTGTACCCACATACTTGTCTCAGAATTTGCTTTTGGAGAACCCAAATTAAGACAGCCAAGACAGTCAATAACCTGTTTTTCCATGACTTAGTAGCAAAAATGTGAATGCTCCCCCTATTTTCCCAACTTACAGCTCTCTTATGCCATGATGCCTTTCATTAGGGTATGCTGAGGCAAGTGTCTGCCACCTAACTAGGGGAAGTTGGGAAAAGAGGTTGCTGTGTTTTGTACCATTTAATCCTGAGCGCTGGACCATAGGTGACTGATGAGGTGACTGATCAGTCACCTGTAGGGTGACCAACAGACATTAAATTAAGGTGGTCTGTCATGAGACCTCGACCTACCAGGAGAGAACTCATATAAGACGATGATTAAAGGAACCCACCAGCTCCTTTGACTTGGAGTGTTTGGTGGTAAAATATACAGAGAAAGTTTCAAAGCATAGAGTGGCTTAAAGGCAGAGATTCACTCAAGGAGAAGGGAGGAAACAGAAGCCATGGATAGGGTAGAAGAAGCATTAAGAGTTACTTGGCAACATTAAGAGAGCAGAAAGAGGGAAAGGAGGTAAAGTCTCGGATGCTCCCTGAGTGCATGACTGTTGAGTTTCTAGAAGAACTGGTGGAGGGGCTATTGCCTCTCGAATGACCCAGTTCTTGAGGCTCATGAAATGTTTTCCTCACTCTCTGACTTTCTGACCAACCAAGGTAAGAGTCTGACTCACATTCTGGACATTGCAAGTTCATTTTCTAATTTTGATGTGTATATACTTTAAACATTTCAAAAGTGCTTTATTACCAATATTATTTTAAGAAGTATGGCACTCTTTTAGATTCATTTTTTAAAACATTCACCTTTCTAGTCATTTCCAATGTATAGCATCCTCATGAACCTTGTATACAGATTGAAAGATACTGGACCAACACCTTATCTTTGATAAAGGAGGCACGAATATACAGTGGAGAAAAGACAGCCTCTTCAATAGGTGGTGCTGGGAAGGCTGGCTACATGTAAAGGAATGAAATTAGAACACTCCCTAACACCATACACAAAAATGGACTCAGAATGGATTAAAGACCTAAATGTAAGGCCAGACACTATCAAACTCTTAGAGGAAAACATAGGCAGAACACTCTATGACATACATCACAGCAAGATCCTTTATGACCCACCTCTTAGAGAAATGGAAATAAAAACAGAAATAAACAAATGGGACCTAATGAAACTTAATTTTCTTTTGCACAGCAAAGGAAACCATAAACAAGACCAAAAGACAACCCTCAGAATGGGAGAAAATATTTGCAAATGAAGCAACTGACAAAGGATTAATCTCCAATGTTTACAAGCGGCTCATTCAGCTCAATATAAAAAACAAACAAACAACTCAATCCAAAAATGGGCAGAAGACCTAAATAGACATCTCTGCAAAGAAGATATATAGATTGCCAACAAACACATGAAAGAATGCTCAACATCATTAATCCTTAGAGAAATGCAAATCAAAACTACAATGAGATATCATCTCACACTGGTCAGAATGGCCATCATCAAAAAATCTACAAACAATAAATGCTGGAGAGGGTGTGGAGAAAAGGGTACATTCTTGCACTGCTGGTGGGAATGTAAATTGATACAGCCACTATGGAGAACAGTATGGAGGTTCCTTAAAAAACTACAAATAGAATTACCATATGACCCCGCAATCCCACCACTAGGCATATACCCTGAGAAAACCATAATTCAAAAAGAGTCATGTACCAAAATGTTTATTGCAGCTCTATTTACGATAGCCAGGACATGGAAACAACCTAAGTGTGCTTCAACAGAGGAATGGATAAAGAAGATGTGGTACATATTTACAATGGAATACTACTCAGCCATAAAAAAGAACAAAATAATACCATTTGCAGCAACATGGATGGACCTAGAGATTATCATACTGAATGAAGTAAGTCAGACAGAAAAAGACAAATACCGTACGACATCACTTACATTTGGAATCTAAAAAAAGGGTATAAATGAACTTATCTACAAAACAGAAATAGAGTTACAGATGTAGAAAACAAACTTATGGTTACCAGGGTGTAAGGGGGGAGGGATAAACTGGAAGATTGGGATTGACATAAACACACTACTATATAAAAACCAGATAACTAATAAAGCCATACTGTATAGCACAGGTAACTCTCCTCAATACTCTGTAATGGTCTATGTGGGAAAAGGATCTAAAAAAGAATGGATATATGTATAACAGATTCACTTTGCTGTACACCTGAAACTAACACAACATTGTACATCAACTATACTTCAATAAAAAAATTTCAGGGCATATGGTCACCATATGAACCATAGTGAATTCCTGGTTTCTTTATATTTGATGAAAAAGGCAGACTGTTGGGTAGGAAGCATGGCTCATAGATGAGAACAGTTAAGTAGGAGGAGGAGAAAGGATGAGTGGAGATGGAAGAATTGATGCTCATAAACTCAGGAGACACTCTTCCTGGGAGTGAAGTGGGAGCAGAGTCTGATGTGCTGTTAGCTCAACCTTGGGTGAAGCATGGGGGGAAGAGTTTGGGGGGGGGCTTTGACCTTGGACAAAGAATGTTGTCAGGAAGAGGAGGGTGTACGTGTGGAAGCGTAGCCTGACCTCCTCCTGCTGATCCTGGCAAACATCAGTGTTAGGTAATAAATACGTAGCTGCAGATCCAAGTTCTCTGGATGAGTCTACACCAGGACTTCCAGTTGGAAGGAAGCTCTGACAAGCAGAAAGCAGAAAACTGTACGATGAGAAAAGATGGTTGCTTATTTTCCTAAAACTGAAAAGAAAGATTCGGAGAAGTTCAGTGCCTGGTGCTTGGAGTAGTCTCAAGGTCTTAACTGTCAACAGAAATGTTTGTCTCATTACATGGTTAGGATAGAGTTACTGAGTGAATATTTAGTAATGACTGCTTCAGAACGTGGTTGGCACAGACAGCATTTATGGATGGTTTAGATAAACTGTAACAGTTTAATGGCTTTTGAAAAACATGTCTTTGGAAAGACTTAGATCTTTATGAGTCTCCCAGTATCACAAAAACATCATAAATCAAAGATCAAGCTGGGAGAAATCTTGTCTTGCAGATTCATGTTGGGTCTAAAACAGTGTCTAAAATCCCAGTCTTCCAGTCTATCCCTCCCCCCTTACACCCTGGTAACCATAAGTTTGTTTTCTACATCTGTAACTATTTCTGTTTTGTAGATAAGTTCATTTATACCCTTTTTTTAGATTCCAAATGTAAGTGTGTTGTTTTGTGTATGCAAACGTGTATATGTGAGGGTTACTGTCCTTTTGGCCTGAGAAAGAAGGCTAATTTCTAAATGAAATAGAAAACTTTCCATTAAATGCCACCAATGTTTGTTAGGAAACCTTGTCTTTGTACTTGATTAAAAAATGTTTGTCTTTGCCACTAGCTAGCCAATTATTCTTTTCTTTTTGTTAAGGAATGCAGCAGTTCTGAAACATTCTCTGTCTCTCTCATTAAATATACACACCCTGGGAACAGTGGTGGGAAGAAGAGATGACAACAAACATCATTAGGAATGAGGCGGGATACACATTTCTGCTCATGGAAATCTAGTGTCAAAAACTGAGAGGCTACATCATTTTCTGAAACTTGGGAGAATATTCCCTCAACAACACTGTGCCACAATGGATTTAAGAAACTCAGTCTCCATTTTTTAACAGTTATTTTACTATTGCTTATTTTTATTATAACAGTGATTATGAGTTATCAAAAACAAAACTTTAAACTATATTTTTAAATTCTTCTGGATAGGAAGTGAGATTGTTTCCCAAACTATAATTTGTTGCATTAAAAATGTTTTATATATGAAAAAAATGACAAACAAAACAATTTTTAAAATAAGATTTGGTCAATTAAAATCGGAAATGGCACATGCTTCAATCTCCCCTAAGCTTCTCAATGCATGTCAGCATGTTGAAGGCTCTGAAAAGTCCTGCAATGTGGAAACTACTTGTCTAAACCTGTAGTTTCTAAAATGTTTTGGCTGCTGAATTCTTTTATCATTCATTTACACTTATTAACATCCTAATGGATGCTATACAACTTTAAACATGGGAATATCTGATCAAGAGCCCCACCACGTTATGGATCTGAAGTGAATTCTTTTACATTGCCTTTCTCCAGGGTCTCTGCCCAGTCAAAATATGACCACATGCCATCCTACATGAACAACTGTCATGGTCTCTGTTTTTCAGAGAAGTCGGATCTTAAGCAGTGGCAAAAGTACATATCTTCAAAATTAATACTGGAAATCCTTTAAAATGCCTTTAGAGTAGAGTATTCAGCTTTTAACTCAAATATTAATGTATATTTGATTTCAATGCACATTAAAGTCTGAGAATCACTGGGTTAATCTGAACCCATTTCATAGAAATTAGGCTGGTTTAATCAAAATTACAATAAGATACCACCTCACACCAGTCAGAATGGCCATCATTAGAAAGTCTACAAACAACAAATGCTGGAGAGGGTGTGGAGAAAATGGAACCCTCCTACACTGTTGGTGGGAATGTAAGCTGGTGCAGCCACTATGGAAAAATGTATGGAAGTTCCTCAAAAAACTAAAAAACTAAAACTAAACACTAAAATCCAGCAATCCCACTCCTGGACATATATCCAGACAAAACTGTAATTTAAAAAGATACATGCACCCCTATGTTCATAGCAGCACTATTCACAACAACTAAGACATGGAAACAACTTAAATGTCCATCAACAGATGAATAGATAAAGAAGATGTGGTGTGTGTGTGTGTGTATGTATCTACATATATATATATATATATATACACATACACACAATGGAATACTACCCAGCCATAATAATGAAATAATGCCATTTATAGAAACATGGATAGACCTAGAGATTATCATATTAAGTGAAGTAAGTCAGAGAAAGACAAATACCATATGATATCATTTAATATGTGGAATCTAAAATATGACACAAATGAACTTATCTACAAAACAGAAACAGACTCACAGACACAGAGAACAGACTTGCGGTTGCCAAGGGGGAGGGGACTTGGGGCAGGGATGGACTGGGAGTTTGGGGTTAGCAGATGCAAACTAGTATATAGAGAACAGATAAACAACAAGGTCCTACTATATAGCACAGGGAACTATATTCAATATCCTGTGATAAACCATAATAGAATAGAATATGAAAAGGAATGTATGTATATGTATAACTGAATCACTTTGCTGTACAGCAGAAATTAATGCATTGTAAATCAACTACACTTAAATAAAAAATAAAAATCAAAGAAAATTAGACTGTTCTTAGGACATGCTCTGGATTTATCCAGATTGGCTAGGAATACACCTTTTATGGGACTATCTTAAAGAGTTATTCCAAACATTATTTTTTATACTAATTCACAAGAAAGTGAGAAGATAGAAAAAAATTATACTCTAAGAATAGTACATTTTTAGGAGCCAATGTTCAACAAACATTCTTGAATATGTGTGGGTGACATTATGATTTTGATTTGTAGACTGAAAAGACTTCGTGCATTTTTGGTGGGGTGAGTACACATCTTGGTTTCCCTGCTCCCAGTGTGATTGCTTGCCCTGTTATAATTATTAATAGCACCCTCATCACTCTCAAAAGTGCGCTTGCTTTAAAGATGTATGATTACTCTTATTAGGCCACGCTGACAAAAGCATCCTAAAATATGGATATATGGACCTTCCATTCTAGGTCTTTTCTATAAGAGAATAAAATGCAAAGCAGGTAGAAGGAGCTATAGAAGGAACAAAAGGAAAGTCTATGTGTGGTATTCAAGCCAGGCTACACAGCTATCAAATCCTTGGTGAATGGGGGCCAGACAGAGAGTTCTGAAGTACTCCTGCTTGTCTGTATAGTTTACTCCAGTCGTTTTCACTATTCAACTGGTCTCTGCCAGTATGATATACCAGAGCATGTTCACCTTGGTGGGCAGCCACTGGGCCACAGCTGTTGCTAAATATTTTGAATATCACCTGTGATCGAGCTTCTTTAACTTTATACATGTCAATAGATTTGGTGATGATTCAATGAGACATAGGAGTCCTGTTTGGAGTAGTTAAAATTCTAAAGCCAACACATATATTTAACAACAATAATTGTAAAAAAAATAATGTTGTCAACACCTGCTGAAAGTTTATTATGTTTGAGCAGCTGTTACAAGCACTTTCACTTTTCACGACCCTGTGATATAAGTATTATTATTATCCCCACTTTACAGAGGAGAAAACTGAGGCACAACCTAAAAAAGTTGGCCACACAGTGGTGATGTGAATCCAGAATAAATTGAGGCTCATAGAGGCTACATGACTTGCCCCAAAGAACTTAAAAACTAGGCCAGTGAATCTGAAAATAGATTACAGGACTCCTTGTCTTAATTCAGACCCATTAGGACCAACAGTTAGATCCTACTGTGTGTTGGACAAGGGTTACTATCCCACTCAATTGATTTCCATAACCTAGTCTGGGATGATTTTCTTTCCAAGCCTCACTCACCAGATCTTTAGAAATATGCCCAAGAGATCATATAACTGAATTGACTGCTACAAATATGTAATTACAGTCACACTTAATTTGTAAGGAAAAAAATATATATGTGAAAATGTGATTGGACAGCAACTGCTACTTGCCTTCCAATTGCTATATATATGTTCAACTATATGTATATTAAAATATATGTATATTTTAAACTATACTAAATGGGAGATAAATATAATTTTAATACTAAAAAGTAGATAAATGATTTTTATCTACTTCCACCTATTTAATCCGATTTTAAACATATTTAATCAAAGCATTTGAAAAGCTTATCCAAAAAGCCTTACCGCCTCAGCCACTGGAAATAATGTATACACATTTATCCTTTAGAAGAAGTTTATTTTGTTCTCTTATAGCGTAAGAATATCCAAATCTGAAAGTGAACAAATAGGGAAGTCTCTGGCTCAAATTTACATTTGTGTTTTTACAGCATAACATTTTTGGGAAAAGTCACTTCTGAAATAGGAGAATTCTGAAAGGGAATTTTATCTAATATGAGCCTTAAAATAGTAATAAATATTTTGGGACAGTGGCCACGACATTAGGAGAATTATAAGTGGCCCATTTTTTATGATGGGTTCTATATCCAATACTGAGGACTTACTATGCACAAGTCACTGTGTTGGTCTTGAAACATGAAAATGAATGAGATTTGGTATCTGATTTCAAGATATTTACATTCTAGTGAGTTGGATATGTCATGTATATAATATTGATACAAGGCACATGATAATTTTTAAACAAATTTATAAGAAACAGTAGAAAAGACAGTTCACTATTGTATGGGATGAAATGTAATAAGGAGGGGAGAAATCAAGAAAGATGAAAATGTGCATGCCCCCACCAATCACCCCATATTATCTAGTATAATTCCTGTCCTTGAAATGTTGACTGAGTTAATTTGATGGAAGGAGGGGAGGGAGAAAGGGAAGGAGGGGAGGAGGAAGAGAGGAAGGGAAAAATGAAGTAAAAGACTGATGTAAAGGTAAGATATTGGAAGTGAATCTTGAATAAACAGATGTGGCAGAATGATGGCCGAACACCGTAGGCCAGTGGTATTTGGGAGATGACAAACACGTGAGTTGGGCTACAGAGTAGGGTACATGTGGGGTATGAGGAAGTATGGAACCAGACCATACAGAAAGGGGTTTGGGCTTTATATCTGGTGGGTTATATAGTTGGAGGTTTCTGTGTAGTCATTTCTTTGTAAGACTTTCATTATGGGTTAGAGTCAAGGCTATAATGTGGACCAAGTAGGCTGGTCTGTTCTGTTGCCTCCGTCTTACCGCCCTGCTGGCTTCTCTTGGGTCTTAGCTTTCCCATGCTGTCCTCTCACTGCATCCTAGCCCCCTCAGGCAAGGAATATCCCTTGCTCCAGAAGCATGATTTGGTGGGATGGAAAGAGCATGATTGGGAGCAGTATGGTAGGATGGAAAAAGCATGGTTCAGGCAGACTTTGTTTCCAAATTCTGATTCTACCTTTTGGATAACTGGACAAGTTTCTCAAACTTTCTGAGCCTCAGTTACCTGCAAAACTGGGATAATAATACTGACCTTGTAAAAGTAATGAGATATTTATCACTTTATACCCATTGAACTGGCAAAAATTAGAAATAACAAAAATAATGATTGCTGATGGAAATATGAATTGTTATAGTCTTTTGGGAAAGCAGTTTGGCAGTATCTGTTAAAAACACATACTCCTCAAAGCAGAACTCACACTTTTGGAATCTTTCCCATGCAAAAAACAGCACTGCTTGTAAAGATATATGGGAAAAAGACATTTACTGCAGCATTGTTTGTATGGCAATAAAGTGGGAAGAAAGTGCTTGCTCATCACAGTATAATGGTTGAATAAATTATAGTGCATCCAAGCTATGGAATATCACTTGAGCTTTAAAATGGATAAATTAGATCTACACAAATGACTTGGAGGGATTTCCACAAAGTTTTTCTGTTAACAAAAAGTGCATAGAATATGATACAGTTTTTATAAAATAAACACATACATTTAACAATGGTTAAAATTTGGTGCCTCTTACTGTGTATCAGATACTCCTCGACCTGTTTAAGGGGATTGACTTGTTTTAGTGTTCAGTATCCTGTGATGGAGGTGTTATTATCATCCCCATTTCACATATGAGGAAACTGAGGCACACAGAGACTAAGTAATTTGCCCAAGGTCACACAGGTCAGAGGAGAGCTAGAATCTGGACTCTGGAAGTTGAAATTAGAGACCAGATTCTTAATCAGTGTGTTTTCCTCTCTGAATAACTGGAAGGTGGGAAGTAAACAAACAAGATAAAAGGGAAATTACATTAAAGTCATGCATCATATGATGGATTTATATACAATTTTATGTGGGTGTGTATATTCAGAAAGTGATGCATGAAGGAATGGTCCCCAAAATGCAGACGGTAGCTATCTCAGGGAGCTGTGATTGCACGTGTTTTTATTCTATTCCTTATATGCCCTTTAATTATTTGAATTTCCTACAATGAACATGTATTACGTAAAGAATCAAAAAAGGGAATAAACTCTATTCATTGTAAAAAAAAAAAAAGATTTGTATGCATTTTTAAATTTATTTGGGTTTTCTTATAGGAATGATCATGAACATCTACAAAGTTAAAAGCGTGTTCCTGGCCAGTATAGAATTTAAAACTGAAACCAAAGAAACGACTCAAAATGGAAATTGGGTAAGCAAATTATGGTCTTTTGCTTATTGGAATATACAATTAAATAATATTAGACTATCAAAAGACATGGAAAAAATTTTGCAATCTATTGCTATATTTAAAAGACAATTTCAAACTAGTATACATTGCAGAATACCCTAAAAAAAACTTCATATATATACGTGGTAGCTTAGAAAAAGTCTGGAAGTTTATATACCAGCATACTACATATGTTTATTTCTGGGGATTGAGATTATGAGTGATATTTTTCATTTCTTCTTTTGCTTATTTTTTCATTTAATAAACACACATTACTTTTAAAATAAAATAAATGTAAGCAATAAAAAATATCTTAATATTTTCCCTAGTAAATCAATGAAAAATCAAGATACCATCCTGAGGAACTGATCATAGATACACACCCAGATTTATCTAAAATGTATATACTGCATTTCTCTATTATTTATAATAGAGAGAAAAACTGTAAATATCTAAATAATCTAACATTAGGACACTGGTTATGTAAATTGTGGGACAACCATATGATGAAATATTTTGCCTCCAATAAAAAGCATGCCTTTGAGAAATATTTAAAGACATGAGAAAATATTCATGGTATACTGCTAACTGAAAAAATAGAAGACTTTTTGTTTTTTTTTTTTACAGTTTAAACCTTAAAGGGAAAATCATTATATGCTTTTACATTTTATATTTTTCTGCATTTAAAAATACGTCATAATAAATATGCATTATCTTACAAGTTGAAAAATAAATGTTATATTAAAATAGAATAAAATACTACCATTTTTGAGGATTATGTAAGATCATGCAAGTATTAGCCATGGGAATCAACACTGATAAAGTAGTTCTCCTCTCCCCACCCGCCGCGGACACCTTTCTCTCTCTCCTTCCTGACTCTCAGGTTACCTTTCTGTGAAATGAAAAATAGATTGTACAGAAATGTAAAGCACTGAGTAGAGCACACACTCCATATATCTTAGTTCTTTCTCCTTTACTGAACTACCAGAGGGCAGCGGCTCTCATTCCACATTTCAGACACTTACCATCTAAGAGTGATAGCCCTGGGTGTCATGGTGTATCCAGACACTGCATCAGTGCAGATCTAGGACAGGGGACAGCTCTGTCCCACAGTGGTGGGTAGTGGGGAGGATGCTTAGTAGGGTCATAATGGATTTCTAGAATAGGGAAAGGACTAAGAAGAATCCTACTAGGGAAGTCTGAGGGGAATTTCATAGGTGGCTCAATGTTTCATTTCTCTCCAACGATTTAGATAAGGAATAGAACAGAATCTTCTGGAATTGACACCACTGGCCCAGGCTTACAGCTACCCGTGGTTGGGAGCATTTATGCTCAACTCTTGCACATTCCTGAACCGGATTCCTCATAGACAACCCCATCCTTTCTTTTCTGTCCTCTTTGGCAAGGCTGACTCTTGCTGGAGCTTTCCCCCTATCCTACAGAAATTTTAACCTGTAGGAGGCCTGAAACTAGATTAAGTGTTAATGTGTCCTTTGCCAAGTGACATCCCACTTTGTAAACAGCAGACAGCAATGCCATGACTTACGCCGAGTTCCAAAGGAATACTAGGTCAGGTGTGCAACACACCTGAGTATTAGTTGATTTTGTTAATATTAATGAGCATATGATTTGGTCTAGTTGCCCTTTAAATTCAAATTAGGCACTGATTAAATAATAAGACAGCAGAATCAGGATGTGTTTAAACAGCACTTTCCCCCCCCGCCCCAGTAAGGTGCCTTGGTCTTGGGTGTGAGTGAGGATGAGCTATTAAGAGTGTTGAGATAACATAACAGAGAGTTCTCCTTGAATTAAGCAGTCTGACTATACCTTAAATAATGATGATGATGATAATAAAAAATAATAATAACTTTGCAGCAGTTTCAACCAGAATACTTGATATTCCTAATACAAATTTTACTCCTGGGTTTATAGTCTCTCCCTCTGATTGCCTCTATATTTGTTAACTTAAATAACATTCACATTTGTACTCCTGGGTTTGTTTTTAAGGATTTAAAGTGTAAACTACCATTAAATCAATAACTGGAATATTTTTACCAGTAGAGAAAGAAATCTCTCAATAGATAAGTGCATGCCGTATTTTATAAAGGACCTCAGAGCTCCTATCAACCAACAGATATTTTCTCAGGTTTCTTTACCTTGGAGTTCATTTCTATCCAGTCCTGGCTGCTGCATCCCTGGCTTGCACCCCTTGTGTGGATGAATTATTCATCGGCATTCCTCCTCCTCACATCTCCTCCACCCAACTCAACTCCTGCCCCCCCGAAGGCTGTGATGAGTCATTGGGAACAGGTGTCCTCCGTCTGGAGCTCACAGTCTAGCTCTTGATACATAAGCCAATCAGTTGTACCTCCTTCTGTTAGCAGCTTGCACTGTTAGCTGTTATGCGGGGTAAATGGGCAATAAACATCCATTCTTGGTACCCAGTGGGAAATATGTCTAGAACATTTGAACAAAATCGCTGGCCTAGAAGACACCCCAAAAGACACTTCCTCTTGAAATTCTTCAACTTTCACATATCTGTTTTAATTTTTTAAAAATTTTGTCTCCCAAACCAAGTGACATTAGCCAGCTCATTTTTTCTTTTGTTTTTAGTCCTTGTACTCTAGAAGACACCAGTTCCCTGTGGAAGCCAAAATTATAACAAATATAAAGCCAGCCAACCAACAAGCAAAGCTGAAAATAACTAATGAGGCTCAAAATCTTTGGGAATCATATTGGAAAGAATACTAAAAAAAAAGGCCAGTTCATAATATTGGTGATTCCAAAACTTAAGAAGAAGATGCTGGGTCAGGAGCAAAGCCTGGAAACAAAGACAAGAGAGCAAGGGCTCCTTGAAGAACTTTGGTCAGCAAAAATATTGTGCACTTAAACTGGAGAGTGGAATAAGCATTTTTATAAGCAGCCTTATAGCTGCAGAGCTCATAAATAGCCCAGATGTCACCAAGGAGATATATTTCTGCATGAAACTTATAATGGTGAATGTTTGAAATGAATTCGCAACATATATGAATGCCTTTTAACCTCATCATGACCTCAATCTCAGAGGCTCTCAATGGTAAATTCATTTATTTTTCATCCTAAGCTATGTATCTATCAATCAAGCTATGTATCTATCTCCACACTTGCAGTTCTGTAAGCAATAGATGCTTGGCCTAAGCGTTGTAGTGATAATCAGTTAAAATAGTGGTCTTCTGTACATGCTATTTCAGAAGGAAAAGGCAAAAATCATAACCTGTATATTCTATTTTTAATGGAAACTGGATCACTTGTTAATGTGGATTTCAAAATTCTTTTCCTTAGATCCAGAGGTTAATGGATATTAATAATTTATTTTGGTAAAAATCCCTAAAACTTCACATTTAGTCTTATTAGGAAATTGCATTTGTGATATGTGACAGAACTTGTTGGAGTTACCACCATTAAAAGTTTCATGTAAAAAAAAAAAAAATCTGAAAGTGTTCCGAGAAATTGATCCTGGCAGGAGCAATTAATGGTGTGAGATCCTAAAAGCATGAAGAAACACCACAAACAGTGTTTCTATAACGGTGTGATATCTCCAAACCAAACAGCTCTATAGGAAAAATTTCAGTTTGAAGCACTTAAATTAGATTATATCTTCTGTTTCCTAAACTCTGCCATTCCACTTCAGGACATTGAAAAATTTGTATCACAGCCTAAATGATTGTGATGTCCGAATTTATTTGCTTAGGATAAACACCACTCCTTATCTTTTCACTCAGGTTTATTTCTCTCTCTAAGATGACCTAGAGTTAATTACGAAAACCTAGGTGATCTAACATGGTTTACATTTTTAGATATTCCAAAGAATTTTAAAACCAGGGATGTCAGAACCCATATCTGAGTAGTATGAAGGGAGGTGCCAAGAGATTCAGTATAAAAAAGTGACAATGAACTAGAAAAAGACCACCAAAAGCAACAGTATGGTGGATGCTGTGTTGGGCCACCCACATCCTCCTTCAGGAAGGAAGAGCTCACTCTCCCAGTCGCAGGCAGCCTTCACACCTCTCAAGCTTCCAGGATCACTCCAGCAGAAGAGAGTTGCTTCATCCGAGGCCACACCCCTTCCCAAGGCAGCCAATGACAGGTGACTTATCAAATGGGAGGTTTTAATAGCCAGACTCTCTCATCCCAACTGGACATCTCAGAATGGTCATGTCATCTTCAGACCAGCTGTGGCTTCTGTTGAGAATGCCCTGTAGTTCAGTTTCTCCCTTTACCCAGTTCTGCATTCTTCCCTTTCCTTTCACAGGTGTTGATTCCAAGAGCTCCCCCTAATAAATGTCAGCTCCCTAATCTCCATCACAGAGTCTGTTTCCCGGGGATCCCAGTCTGCATAGGTACCAGGTAAACAGTTTGAGCAATGGACGTGTATTATTGTATTCTGTGAGGTAAATACAGTTATTGTCCCCATTCTACAGAGGAGAAAAGTGACACACAAAGAAGTTAGTTACTTGTCATTACTTGTTAAGTACTTGAATTCCTTGTCAAAGATTACATACATTTCCAGTGGTAGAGACAGGATTTAAGCCTCAACCATCTGGTCCCAGAGTTCACAATCGTGGCAACTACCCTCCCTACACAGGACACCTCATTTAGAAAAACTGTTTACAGGCAACATGAAATGAAATGAATCATGCAAACAGTTGACTATTATTTTTAAAACCATTTTGATTTTCTAAACATTGATTCCAGGAGTAGCTAATATCAATCTTAAGTATGGATATATTTTCATATCACTCCAAACTGAAGAAATGCATTCAGCGTGTTTATCTAAAAGTTTCAAGTATATCACATGGTTTACCAGATGTCCATTTGTACAAATGTAACAATCTTGTCTACCATTCCAGAAGGGTTTTTAGTAGTTATCAATGACAGATATAAAATAATATTACTTTTGTATGTGGTGTATGTGTGTGTGTGTGTGTGTGTGTGTGTGTGTGTGTGTGTGTGTATACAGTTAATCAGGAGGGAAAGAAAATAAATGATGATTTCATTTTCCTTTACATAATATATATCTTTAAAACTCTATTATCTGCACATGAATGTCCCCACTATTTCTCCCTCACATTTTCTCCTAGAACCTACATAAATTTTTCTTTTACTTTTTTATTCTTCTAAAGATACTTGGGTCAGCAACAGTTTCTCATAGTAACTGTCCATAGAATGAGGAATGATGTTCTTGCCAAAGATTTATTTTCAAGGATGCCTTTCAAACATTTCTTCTTTCTTATTCTGTCTAGATAATGGAGCTCTCTGGTAGACGGTTCTCAAATGAAGCCATTCCTGACAAGTAGCTGTAAACAGCCTACTTCTTGTGTTTCAAATAAACATCTTTAAACGTAATTTCTCCAATCATTCTATTGTTTCATGAACAGTTACTTTACAGAGGAACAAATGTAAATGGAGATATAAATTCTGAAAATGGTAGGTATGGTATAAAACAGAGGGGGTTGGATATTTGTGTTGGAAATAGAGATGCTTAAAGAGAATTGGATAGATTTGCACACTGCTTCATTTTCCCATACAAATAAAACCTAAACGGTTTTCTAAGAGTTTGTGATTTTTAGATGTAGTAAGTGGCCTCATACCTTCATCTTTACAGACTTCAGCTGCCTCTTCTGAAGAAGGGTTGGGCATGATGGCAGCGCTGGCACCGTCTATAAGGCAGAAAGAGAAACACTGTCTCAGAGCCAAATACTGTCAGGTTGGAGCTTTCCTTCCCACCTCACCTCCTACTCCACCGAAGGAAGCAGAAGCCTGTTTCATGCTCTAATACACTGAATGGTCTTTGAAGGGGCTTGGGTTTGTGACTCTCTTCTACGATTAATGGAACAAAAACCCTTCAGTTAAGACAGAGCCTGATGAACTACAAACTATTTTTTTGGTGAAGAAGACTGTTTGTTTGGTAGTATTATACTTTGGCATTTTGTTTCTTCCCTATCTCTAGAAGAATGGTACATTATTTTTCTTAGTAAAAGACTGCGAAAGAAAGTATATCCTTGCAAGTTTCTACAAAGTGCTTTTATGTTCGTGTTTTTAAAGTTTGTTTTTTCTTAGCACAGCACTTCTATTCCATTACTCCAGGCTGTCAGGCTGCAGGAAGTACATCTGATGGCGGTCAGAGAAGAGGTCCAGGAGAAGGGGTCATTTGTAGGAAAGCACCAAAAGCCGTTTGGTGATTTCATGTCAGCCAAGCACAGAGTGGGGACTAAGGAACTTGGAGCTCCGTGCCTGAGCCTCACGGCAGAAACTAACCTCGTCAGAGCTGGACTCTTTTCTTAGTATTATCAGCACCCCAGTGACTCCACTAGCATTTGGGCTCCAGGATAATAACTAACTTACTAACACTAAAATAGTATATTTAAGACAGGAAGGGTTATCAAAATCATTTGGAATGGTTAATACTTGACAAATGGAAAAGGAATATATACATTTTTTTCATGCAGTAACAAGGTTATGGAACTAAAGATAACTCATACACGCATGGTGACTAACACATTTAAAGGCTAATCAGATATCTTCTAGTATATCCTTCGTCCATAATGTATATGACTGTTACTTTTAGGTCACATCTCTATCAGAATGGAGAGCAAGATTTTTGGTAGGGAGATAACTGGAGACGAATCACTTTCTTCTGTTAGATGACAAACTCCTATTAACATCAAAAGAACAAACTACAAACTTTCAACCTTGCCTTGATGTCACATCATCCCATGTCTCTGCTTCCCTTCACGGCAGAACTCCCTAAAAGAACAGTCCATGTTATTGCTCTGGACTTCCTCATCTCACCGTCTCTCCATAAAGCACTCCAACTGGCTTCGTCAATCCTCCTTGAAGTATTCTCTTATCAAAGGTGTCAATGACCTCACTTTGCCAAATTCAACGGTCATTTCTCCTTTCTTATCTTCCTTGACTTCTCAGGAGCATTTCAGAGTCTACTCTGTTCTTTCTGAAACACTTTCTTGCCATGGCTGTTCCTTCTCCCCTGGTGCCACATGTCTAGAGGCCATGGTGTCCCAGGCCTCATTGTTCCCCTTATTTACATGTTCTCTCTAGTGGATCTCACCCAGTCACATGGTTTTAAGTATCATTTCTCTGCCAGTGACTCCCAAGCCTGTATCTCTGGTCCACATCTCTCCCTAGAAATCCAGACCCAGATACCTAACTGGCTTCTTGACATCCCATATGGCTGAGAGTCCTCTTGCATTTACCGTGGCCAAAACTGAACTATTAACTCTCTTAATAAAAACTGTGCCCTGTGGCCAGTCTTTCATACATTAGCAAGTGGCACCATCATCCATGTAGCTACTGATGCTAAAAACCTAGGATGTAGCCTGGATTCTTCTTTTCCCTATGCCCTAGATCCAATCCATCAGCATATCTTGTTACTTCTACCTCTGGAACAAAACACATCAGGCCATTTTGTCTCCATTTCCAGAAACCTCCATCACTGCTTTCCTGCTATAGTCTTTCAGTTGGTCTCACTTTGGTTCTTTTGACCCATTTTCATTCACAGGCAGAGTGAGCTTGTTAAAACAGATTAGGTCCCTCTACTACTAAAAACTTTCCATTGGCTTCTCCTTGTAGTTCTAACAAAATCAAATCTTAATGCAGCCAGACATAACCTGGTCCTATGATGTCTTCCCTCATCCATCACACTCTGGCCACTCTGAACTTCCTTCTCCAACCTGTTAAAATCGGCCTGAAATCATTTGCATTATCTGGACCCTCCAACTGAAATGCTCTCCCGCCATTTCATCAGTGAGATTTCACTTTAATTACTGCTCCCTCAGGGAGTCCTCCCCGAGTCCAGCCAATGGAAAGTTGCCTTCTCGGGATTCCTTCTACATCACCTCATTTCTCCACAAAGCATTTGTCACTATCATACTTTAAAAAAATTGTTTATTTTTGGATCACTGCCACCAGAATATAAGTTTCAAGGAAGCAAAGAAATTGTCTTTATTGTTTGCTGCCCTATTTCAGTGTCCAGAACAGTGCCTGGGTCACAGCAAACCCCGGATAGGTATTTGTTAAATGGCTGTTTGAGGAATAGGACCTACCACTTTGATTTGATCATGACAGCAGTCAGAACTGCTGGATTATGCTGGTTTGAGATTGTGCTTTTTGCGTGATATGGAAGAGGCCTGCAGAGTTGTGTAGTTAGAATTGAAGCTGGACATTCTATTGAATGAAAGGAAGCTACTTTTATTTTGGAAGAATAACAGCAGATCAGAAGGACTTTAATGACCAGAACTGCATCTCTGACTTCTCTGCTCTTGGATTAGGGACGCAGAGCAGACACAACAATGTATGCTGACACTGGCCAAGAGCATAGACGAATCCTGCCATTGGACTCTGTGCTGGCCAGCAGGCCCACTTAGAAAAGCAAGAAGAGCCCCTCAGGGGTGCATTTAGGAATCTTCTCTACCGTGAGAGGCACCCATATTGTGGTGAGAATGCTGTCCATCCAAGAGGTGGAGAAGAGAGCTTGTATTCTCCCACTCTCTGCTAACAGGCAAGATGGTCCTAAATCCATAAAGACACTGCCTGCTCTCAACTGATTAGGGGGAAAGAGATGAATAAATAAAAAGCAGGCAGATGTGTGTGCATGTCTGTATGTGTGTGCCTGTGTATGTGTATGCGTGTGTGTGTGTGTGTGTCTGTGAACAGGGGTGGGAGAAATCTATGTCGATAAAGACAGTTTGGGACAGAGCAGTGAATGAATAAAACCTGTAAAACCACAATAGTCAGAGAATGGCCTCAGCTGTCAGTAGCTAGTTGATTAATACCCATCAGCCCCAAACAGTAAAAACAGTGACAGCTTTTCACAGAAGACTCATCTTCCATGGAGCATAATGATGTGGTGGCTGGGAGCTGGGGGTGATGGTGGTGTGGAAAACAACAGTTTTCTGTATTAGAAATTCATTCCATTGCAAGGACTACACTTTAGCAAAGGGAGCCAACTGACCCAGTGGCAGGTACACAAGGTCCTTGCTGCCTTGCTTCAGTGCCTTCTCTGATTGGCCTTCTTCAATTCCATCTTCCAGGTTAATAACAAAAGCTTTCAGTTCTCTAGCAAAAGTTCCAAGGTTAATGTAGGAACTTTTCCGTGAAAAACTTATCACACTACCTGGTTTATTTCTAAGAGTCCAGCATATGGCTTAGGATGTGGCAGGCACATGAGCAGAGCCCACTATTTCAAAGATGCCCCATCCGTTGGGCTCATTAGAACCAGAAGAGTGACTTGGAAAATAGAAAGAAGAAGGAATTTTTTATTTTGGTGGTTATGTTGATAACTGCAAAATTGTGTGAATCATTCTTTTAAAGGAGAGCCTGCCTGAGTACAAAAGTGGGGAGGAAGAAAAGATAAACCTAAGGCGATGACAATCTCTTTTGAGTCTTAAGCACTATTTTATTTAAAAATGTTCAATTTATAATCTACAGTAGATGATCTCTAAGCATTCCACTGGCACATCTGTTCTTCAGTGAACAGCGTTGATGTCAGGAAGGCTTTGGATCTCATTGGGCTCTGGGTGTGGGGTAGTAAGCCTCTGTCACACCTCACACCATCGTCTACAACATACAGAGAAATGACCAGAAGCACGGCTCTTCAAATTTAATGCAGAACAGTAAAGGACACTCCATTCATTGTGGAAGGAAAGCCACTGATATATTTCCTGTGAATTTTTTAAAATTAATTTGTTTGTTTGTTTGTTTGCTCCCTGTGGCATGCAGGATCTTAGTTCCCCGACCAGGGATGGAGCCCATGCCCCCTGAATTGGAAGCGCAGAGTCCCAAGCACAGGACCACCAGAGAAGTCCCCCTGTGAACGTTTCTCATTTCACTTTTTTCCCCAAACGAAATCTGCTGATCTTGACCTGCCCTAAGTCAGCCCAGCTCTGACATGGTCCTTCCAGCCTCTGCCCGTCCCGCGTAGAGCATCACTGAGCAAACTGCGATCACACGGGAGAAAAGTGGGGCTGCTGATTGAGACCTGAGAGGGAGGGTACCCTTCTGATTGGTGAGTCTGACACTTGTAGTTAACAGGGTGGTGGCTTCCTGAGGGACACCTGAACGAATATTGATATTAACCTGGTGAAACGGTATAAATACGGTATAAATATTTCCAGAAAAAGGCACTAAGTAAAGCCATGTTCACCTCTGGGGATGAGGCCTAGGAGACGCCTCAAAAGAAATCTGAGCTCACCTGCTTCCTGGCTCTGCCCTTCCATTTCTTTGGCACTTGGCTTTTCCTGTGGACCGTTCTCATCTTTCAAGAAAACCACAGAGGAA
Source organism: Kogia breviceps (assembly GCF_026419965.1). Lineage (NCBI taxonomy): Eukaryota > Metazoa > Chordata > Mammalia > Artiodactyla > Physeteridae > Kogia > Kogia breviceps. The sequence continues at coordinate 33,719,310 of NC_081323.1, forward strand.
GAAAAAATATACGTCAAGTCAATTTATGAAATATCTCTTTATGGCTAATATGCAGCACTGAAATTAATTGTAACCAGCGTAGCATGACTACCCATAAAGCGAGGCAGAGAGATGAATCAGAGGTGTGAAACAGAAAAATTACCTACATAAATAGGTGTATTTATCCTTGTCCCTTCTCACATGATTTGCTTGGTGGAAAGTTGAACTGCAGTAAACAAAATTCACTCAGCAGTTCCAGTAACATCTCTCTCCTTGCACAACATTTCCCAAAATGCAATACAAATTTTAATTCCAATCTGCTTTTTTTCCTTGACTCAAGCAATATGCACCGTGTAAGGAAACTTGGTTGATTACGTTGCTATGCCCTTTATATTCCTGTTTGGTGTATGTTGCAAAAGAACCCCTATTTTTACTTAATGTTTTAGACATTTACTTACATTTTACACATGACAGTCTAACATATCTACGCTCTGAAATATTCTGTGTTGAACAGATTATGCTGGTCAAGTTTATGCCATAGTACATAACTCCTTGAAAAATTAACAACTGGACAGGTATAATGGTGGCTATATATTAGAAACTAGCTAAAAACTTCCCTTTGGCTTAAAATATATAATATATATCTGTGGATTTATGTGTAGAAAAAATTAACTCTTCAAAGGCAAATAAAGGCATCATTTTATAATTGATTGCTGGGAGGGTTTCCAAGTCTCTCTGTGTTTGGAAAACTTTTTTTAAAATGATAAAACATAAGAGATGTAGTGAAAGTACAGAAAACAGAGAAGCAGAAGTTATCAGCACATATTACTATGGGTTAAAGATGGCCACAGATCCTTGTCTCTCAAGAAGTGGAATCTATTTCTTGTCTCCTTAAATTCGAACTGGTTCTGTGACTTGTTTAGACCAGTGAAATGTGGAAGTGATGTCTGGGCCCCCCAAGCCAAGGCCTCAGAGGACTAGCAGCTTCCATTTTCTCCCTCTGGGAATCCAGCCACCCTGCTGTAAAGACACTCAGGTTAGCCCCTCAGGTGGAGAGGGGTACATGGAGCAGCACAGAGGGGCCAGACATGTGGGTGAAGCCTTTTCCCACCTTCCAGCCCAGCGCTGCTGCCAGCTGAATGCACCCAACTGATGACATCAGCCAAGGCCACAAGGAACAGAAGAATCATCCAGCTGAGGCCTCTGAAAATTCCTGCCCACAGCCAGGCTCAGATCACTTAAACTTGTTTTACTTGACTGCTTTGACCCACCATCTGCTACAACTATCAACACTTAATCCAGAGGCAAGAGGATGGGGAATCCTCCCCAGAGGAGGACTCAACTAGTGGAGCTGAAACAAGAGCCTCAGAAGCAATGGGGAAACAGTTCACCAAGCAGCTGAAAAACCACCTTTTGAGGAGAGTTGCAAATGGAAAAACATTTGGAATTGACCTGAACGAAAGAAAAATTTTATAACAGAATGACAAAGATAAATTAAAAAAAAAAAAAAAAAGAGTGACACTGACATGGGGAAGGGATGCTATCAATGAATAAATATATCAGTATATATATAATTCCCTCTGGCCAGCACTGTGCCATTGGTCACGTGGGACACAGTATAACCTGGGATGGCTCTGTAACTCTGTAAACCCAAGGTTCTGCGAGACATATTTACAAGGATATTTCTGATATTTTCTCTGTTCTGGTTCTCCGCGGAGGCGCTGGCACTGGCTTTTGCTGTAGGAAGGAAATAGCCATCACTGCTGTTCCTGCTCCCTTAACAAGGCCAAGTTCGTGCAGGAGCATGTGTCAAAAACATAAGTCAGTGTTTCCCCCTTTCTCCCACCAAGTGCACTCAGACTCAAGCAGGAGAGATCTACCAGTTTTCCTATCTCCCCCAAAAGACACGCCCCCCCTTGTTTTTTTGGCCATGCCATACAGCACGTGGGGTCTTAGTTCCCCCACTGGGGATTGAACCTGCATCCCCTGCATTGGAAGTGTGGAATCTTTTTTTTTGGAAGTATGGAGTCTTAACCAATGGACAGCCAGGGAAGTCCCAGACAGACCTTTTAACACAGATTCCACAAGAGGCTTGACGTCTGCAGTGACAGGTTGCTTTTAAAATTAGTCTGGTGACCACATCTCCTATGGAGTGGGAGGTAAAAATCTTATGAAGAGAGGAAGGTAAGAAGGGAGAGAGAAACAACAATTGAGTCACAGGAAGGTGAAGAATTGTTTCCACCAGTTCTAAATTCATGAAAAGGAAATTCATGGTCAGATCCCCAAGTCCAACTTTATAATAGTAAAAACCAGTCTGGCTCTTTATCTAACCTACTGCTACTGGGTTTTACCCTTAGTCCCTGTACCCGTGGCCCCACTCCCTAACGCAGTCTGACATGTTCTGTTTTCGACTTTGAGTCTTGGTTGTGGGGTGGTCTGGTTGCAGGATTTCTGCCCTTGGGAAGCAAAGTCAAGAAACACTTGGCATGTTTATCACGGAGTAAATGCCTTCTAGAAGAAGGCTGGATTTGGCATTTGAGTAACTTGCCCTCAAATGAAAAGGCTCAGGTATATTGCTTTCATCAATTTCCAAAGACAGTGCACCCTCAAGGCCAGTAGGGGGAACCAGTGTAGAAGTCTGGCTTTCAAAGGCCAGTTGGGCAATTAGGTTAGCATTCATGTCACTTTTAGGACAGTTTAGCTGGCTTCTAACATTCCATCCATTTAAAATACCTAATTTGGGTGAGTTCTTTTTTTTTTTTTCGGTATGCAGGCCTCTCACTGTTGTGGCCTCTCCCGCTGCGGAGCACAGGCTCCAGACGCGCAGGCTCAGCGGCCATGGCTCACGGGCCCAGCCGCTCCGCGGCATGTGGGATCTTCCCGGACCGGGACACGAACCCGCGTCCCCTGCATCGGCAGGCGGACTCTCAACCACTGTGCCACCAGGGAAGCCCTGGGTGAGTTCTTAGCGAAACAGTGGGCTTCCTCTCTTAGGAAAGAAAAAAATCCCTTTATACATTTACCCGTAAGTATTTGATAAGAACAAGCTTTCCTTTTATCAGCCTTGTCTGTCTAGCTATCTTCACAGAAAGCATATAAACAATAAAAAGTTAAGTAGAGTGGGGAATGTAAACTTGTGGTTTTTAGAAGGGATTTAAAAGGCTTACAATAAATGTGAAGAAATATAGGGAAATGACAGGCTATTTTATGAGCTTAAAACATGTCACACGGAAACTAAATTCTCTTAGTTGATATACCTATAGGATCCCATATTTATTTCTGATAATAAATTTCCATATCATTCACATTAAATGTCACATAATACTACTTTCCCACACCAAAAAGCACAGTGACCTGTTTTTGCTTCTCCAGTATTAAAACCATGCCCTCTATTCTTTCAATCCATACTTATGGAGCATGTACTATATGCAAGGATATTTCAGGAATTTTATAGAAATAAAAGTAAGAGACTCCTGCTGTGAAGGTGGAAACGAGTAGAACCCTGCAGGTTTCCCCCTCCTTCCCCAAGTATAAAACCGAGCAGTTAATGATTAGGAAAATAGAGTCACAGACTCAGTGTCTGATGTTCATTCCTGAGTTGTTTTACAGAAACCATAACTGCCACCAGAGGAAAAAAAGTTAACTGCATGATGACCAGACGCTAGCCATGACATAAGTTGCTCCAACTTGAGTCTCTGGCTACCACAATTCCAAGGACTGGCCTCAAGAGAATGGGATTAACATTATTGCTCATAATAATCTATATCTTTGTGGGTATCAAAATAATTGTAGCTTGTTCTGCCCGTATATGTAAACAGGCAACTAAAATTGTCAGCAAAGAGATGCTACAGACACATGTTGACATCTTCCAGTCTGAGAATACGTCACCTATGTCAGCATGAAAAACTTACGGAAGACAGACCTTCACCCCTAATCCCATAGAAATGGAATGATGTCTGAAAAGTGGGGATTCGTAAGCAGTTCTTTGCAGGAAAATGCCCTCAGCAGGAAGCCCCTTTTCTTGTCACTTTAGCAAAGCTATACCATAACTAATTTTTTTTTTGTGATATGCGGGCCTCTCACTGTTGTGGCCTCTCCCGTTGCGAAGCACAGGCTCCGGACGCGCAGGCTCAGCGGCCACGGCTCACGAGCCCAGCCGCTCTGCGGCATGTGGGATCTTCCCGTACCGGGGCACGAACCCGTGTCCCCTGCATCGGCAGGCGGATTCTCAACCACTGCGCCACCAGGGAAGCCCCATAACTAATTTTAAACAAGGTACCCCCATGCTCTACTCATCTCTGGCCCAAGAACACCTTTCAAATCTTTTAATCGCACAACAATTTGTCTGTTCTTCTGGTAGATCAAAGAAGTAGGAATGAAGAATAAGTAATTAACAGATGACTAGGTCTCTTCCCTAGCTTCCCCTTCAGAATCTCGTGAACAAACTGTGTGACCACACTGTGTGAACATGATAACGTGTAGGGGAAGATAATAGGAAGTCCACGAGCCTGCATGCAGTGGGGGAATGGTGACCACTGTGATGCCCTATCTCAATGATTAACTGAGACTACTCCCCTCCTTGCCTTTAAAACTTTCATGGCTGAGCGGAATCTTTGGAGGTGGCTTTTGGGGGATGCCGAGTCTACCATCTGCCCAGATTGCTGGCATTCTGATGAAAGGTACCTTTCCTTTCTACCATTTGTGAGTATTGATTTTGTAAGGGGTAAGCAGCAGGACCCACCCCATCAGATAACAAAGTGAATTCGTTTAATTGTGTAGTTCATGTTTAATTTTATATGGACGAGCTTTATAAGGGCAAAATTTCAATGTTGTGGCTATAAATTGCTATCCTGATATTTGCAGTTCCATTTTTGAACTGTGCGTGGGGATGGGAAGAGCAAGGGGAGGTAAATCAGAACAAATTCATCCTTGCTACTGGGGAAACAACCGGATGGGTACTGCCTGCTGGTATACTATTACGTTTTCTTATAAAGGCCCAAGATTTCTGGACCTGGACAGGGCACAGGCAATTCAAATACAGTGCTTTGCAGATTGGATTATTGATTCCAATTCTTCAGTTCCCTGTAATGGATTATTTTTCTCAGTGTCCTCCCATTGTTGTTGGACTTGACCAAGCGATATGGCTAATGACATATTAGCGGACATGATAGGAGCAAAGAGCTTGAACGTGTTGCATACCTGGACTTGGTGTTTGTGCTTCTGACATTGGCCATGACAAGAAGGTGCCTCTGCAGCTGCTGGTTAAAAGAGGAGCAGGGGCGACCTTGGCCCAAGTTACAGTCTGGAGGCAAGCCCAGAAAACTCACAGCTTGAATTAGAACTGCCCAGCTGAGCCCAGCCTACATCAATGGAACCACGGTCAACCTGTAAACTTGTGAGCATTTGAATAAACCTTTTAGTTAAGGCACTGCACTATGGGGTGACTTGTTACACAGTATTATTGTGACAATAGCTGATTAATACAAATGGCATGTTAATTTTTCTTAGGTCAGGAAGACTCAGTTATTTTTTTCAACTCAGCACTTTTTCATTTATAAGGAATTCAGTCTTAAATTTTGCATTTTGCCACCCAGCTACAGTCTCATCTTACACGTTCCAAAACTCTCTAGAAGACACACCCTCAAAAAATAAATTTAGCTTATATAAGGAGTGCTCTCAATGAGTATGCACTGCCATCAATGTTTATGTTTTATTTAACAGAGTTATGTGGGCAGCAGGATAATATTATTGATAGTTAATACCAGCTAACTTGTATTGGATATTGGCTATGTTCTGCTCAGTGTCTAAGTGCTCTGATTACATTATCAAATCTAATTCTCATAACAACCCAATGAGGTAGGTATTATTATTATCCACATTTCATGGATGGGGAAACTGAGACACAGAGATGTTAAAATAATTTCCCTGAGATCCCACAGTGATGTCAGCAGGGTTTCAACCCAGTCAGCTCAAACCAGTGCCCACTAGTGCCTCCTTGGAAATGCAACTAGTATTTGTTAGCTGGGTAAGCTGGTTAAATTATGGGTCAGTAAAAGCATGGGAAAATGATACTTAATATAATAGCTGAAGAATTAAACTATAATCTCATACAAATTAATGTAGAACACCAAGAACATTGAGAAACTAGCTCTTCTGACACTTAAGCTGGATGGGTGCAAAGCTACAACTCTAAATTCGTTTTTTAATCCTAAAGATACTTTTATTTTGAACTAATTTTAAACAATGGAGAGTTACAAGAACAGTACAAGAAACTTTCTTTTTTGCCCTGAACCATGTGAGAGGAAGTTGGGGACATAATCACCCCCTTATTACCCCATCAGCCCTGAATACTTTAGTCTGTATTTTCTACAAAGACATTCTTCTTCATGACCACAATGCAACCACCAAGATCAGGAGATTAGCAGTGATGACATTCCTACCATAGAAGCCACAGACCACAGTCAAGTTTTGCCAATTTTCTAAGAATACCTTTCACAGCAATCTAGGGTCACACACTGCCTTTTGTTGTCCTGTTTCTTTAGCGTCCTTCAATCTGAGACCAAGATGCCCTCCTGACCTCATCTGCACTCCGCACGGTGGGTGGGGGCGGGTTCACCACCGCACCACCACCACTTCAATGTGGATACCTACCTTGCTCAGCCCTGCTTAGTGGTTTCAGGAAGAAAGAAAGCAAAGAATGAAAGAAGTGGGGGGCAGTGGATGCTAGTTCCAAACATTTAAACATTTTGTTCTGGAGGTGTCATCAGCCAATTGATCTATCTTAATAGACTGAGCTTAGAAAAGTAAGTTCCCGAATTGGCTGCCTCACTACTTTAATGAAAAGCCTCATGCATGTGGCTATTCGAGTGCAGATGAAAGAGGTGTACAGTTGGGCAGTCACCATCTGACATGAGCGGTAGCAGCTGCCTCCTAGGCACCAGGCATTTACGCACCTCCGACCCATTACTGTGAATTCCTCCACAGTCCTACTTAGACTTTTATCTACATTTTTACAGATGAAGATTTCAAGGTTGTGGGAGGTCAGATGGCTTCCCTGAAGTCCCACAATTAGTGGCAGAGCTGAGACTTTAACTCAGGTCCAGACTGTGCCAAAGCCTGAGGTCTTTCTTGCCTTGCAGATTCCTGTGACCTCTTCTGACCCTTGAGAGCTAAACTGTAAGTCTTCCGCTGAGAAAGATACTCTTGCTGTTCCTGAAGTGTCCTCAGCAACTAGTACAGTGCCTACAATCTCACAGGGGCTCCATAAAGACTTGTCAAGGGATTAAGAAGGAAACTTCATTCTCCCCTAAGAAGTAATAATTTTGTTGTCATGCAAACCATATTTCAGCTCTCAATGTAGAAAAGGTATGGCGTTTATCTGAGCCTCTGGTTGAACCTCATTAAATTGTGGACAGTTAAAAAATGTCACATCTCGGACTTCTCTGGTGGCGCAGTGGTTGAGAATCCACCTGCCAATGCAGGGGACATGGGTTCGAGCCCTGGTCCAGGAAGATCCCACATGCTGCAGAGCAACTAAGCCCGTGTACCACAACTGCTGAGCCTGCACTCTAGAGCCCACGAGCCACAACTACTGAGCCCACGTGCTGCAACTACTGAAGCCCACGTGCCTAGAGCCTGTGCTCTGCAACACGAGAAGCCACCGCAATGACAATCCCACGCACCGCAATGAGGAGTAGCCCCCGCTCGCCACGACTAGAGAAAGCCCGTGTGCAGCAGCAAAGACCCAATGCAGCCAAAAATAAAAATAAATTAATTTTAAAAATTATTTTTAAAAAGTCACATCTCTTTGATCACAAGTAATGGTTCCTAAAAATCAAATGTGGTACCATGTAGGAAGCAGCAGTAGTTAGAGTTCATATGATTTTACCACCACCCTGGTCCAGCCTCCATCCCCCCTCTCCTGGATTGGGGCAATGGCCCTTATTCTCAACCTAGAAGCCAGATGGCTTGCTTTAAAATGTTTAAGTCAGATCACACCATTCCTCTGCTCACATGCTCCAAAACGCTCAAAGGCAGCAAGGCCTGTGTGATGGAGAACCTGTTGTTTTCCTGCCCTGACTTCTTTCTAATCTCCTCCCCACTCACTCGCTCCAGCCACACGGGGCTCTGTGCTGTTCCTCCGGCACATGAGGGTGTCTTCTTCCCAGGTCTTTGTACTGGCCATCCCATCCCCTCTGCCTAGACTGCTTTTCCCTCAGGTCCTTCAAGTCTTTGCTCAAACATCTCCCTTTTCAAACTGTGCTGAACATGTCACTTAAAATTGCAACATCTCCCCGTCCCCACACACTCCATTCCCACCCTGATCTGCTTTTTATTTTTGTCTTTTTCAATCATCCATCACCTTCTAGTATTTTATTTAGGTAGGTGTTATGTTCATTGTTTACACATATCTGCCCCTAATTCAGTGTAAGCTCCACCAAGGCAGGGATCTTTGCTTCGTTGTCTGCTATCTCCTAAGAACCTAGACTGAGCATACGCTGTTCAAAAACTATTTGTGAATGAATGAAACATGCTCATCTTTTACCTGGCCTTGCATGGTTACTTCACAAATTAATCAGGGAAAAGGGGGAAAATTACTTCCTGTTCCACGTTCCTCAGGTTACTTATGAAATATGAAGTTTCTACATCATGTGGGGCAGAAGTTTTTAAGAAAGGTAGCCTAGACGCAGAGCCCAGGCTCTAGTTACAATACACCTGTCACCATTTTGTCTTCTTACTGGAGCAGTAACCTTACAGAAGGAATCCCTTCCTCAGGCCAGTGGGGGTTATGTGTGGAACTCGTTACAATGCAGTTATCCAGATTGAAGACTTAGAACCCCCTGGGAATGGAGCGGGGCACACAGAGTCCATTTGGGGAGATGCTGAGCAGTGCTCTCCTGGCTGCTAGTAGCAGTTCACTCAAAATAAACTCAAATAGTATTACAACCACACCCCATTCACAGAGGCTGTGTAAGACCCATGGCTGGTCTTCAATTTTAGGACAGAGAAGACCATCACCTGGTCCTACCTCTTTCCAAGAATGTCCCAAAACAGCCTATTTGTATGTTTAGGGGGAAGAGGAAATAATTAAACCCAGGGGTCCCCAACCCACGGACTGCAGACCAGTACAGGCCTGCAGCCTGTTAGGAACCGGGCTGCACGGCAGGAGGTGAGTGGCAGGCGAGCGAGTGAGGCTTCATCTGCCGCCCCCCACTGCTCCCCATCACTCACATTACCGCCTGAACCATCCTCCCCCGCCCACCGTCCATGGAAAAATTGTCTTCCACAAAAACGGTCCCTGGTGCCGAAAAGGTTGGGGACCGCTGATCCGCTGATTAAACCTGTTATTTTTAAAGCATATGTATCTGTTAAGGGAGACCTAAATGTGATGCAAGTTCAAGGAAAGGAACCGCATGAGACTGTAGCATGCAACCGTCTCTTCCATATATTTTGTAGGTTGGTAAGTAGAGTGTCAAGTGTACAATAAGAAACTCAACAAATACCTGCCACAGGATTGAACTTTATAGCATTTCCACAAGGAAGGTATGACCGCAGCATACCAAAACTTGCCAGTGGCATATCTTGGTATAAAAATAGCACAAGGCAATGCACCAGAGAACTATTTTCAATATCACACATCCCCTCTTAATAGATAACATATAGTTCTCCCATATGGTATATTAGTACAAATACTTTTACTCTGATATGGTTAGCTTTTAATCCAAGGATTTCCAAGTACTTTACGAACACTATTCATTAGTGCAGTCTTCCCTGGGGAAGTTGCAATGCCTCAAAGAGATACAAAACACAATCAATAACCATTAAGGAATGACAATAATAAGAAACATATTAATGTGTTTTTTAAAAAAAAGAATAGGAAACCAACAAAGGGGAATTAAGCAACTTTCCTTAAGTATTCTAATGAATTCATGGTGCAGCTAGGGTTAGAGATCAACTTATGCTGGTGTTCATGGTTATAAATTACACTGGTTTTCAGGTAGTAAAACATAACCTGGTATCTACATCATAACTGGGAAAATTATGACCAAAATAAAGCTTAGCACAATAGTGGGCTTCTTTTGCTCTCTCTCAAACACAACAACAATTGTACCTTTTCGCTAACTTTAAGCCCTCAGGTTAAATTTCCTTCTAAAATTTGTATTTCTCTCTATTTTCATTTATGTTTCTGAACTGAGATAACTGGTGTGCCTACATATTTTGTTTAAAACAGGCACACACTGTGCTCTGTGCAGATGTTAAATACAGAACTGGCAAGAAAAAACACTGTTTTGCCTTTTTGTTGAAGAACAGAAAATACATAAAGATGTTCTCTGAAAGAAGAATCATCCCGTGAATAAATTCAAAAGCTGTTAGGCATCTTTGTCATGAATTAATGTTTGTTGAGTACTTACAAAGTTCAAGATGGTGGAGAGGGAATAAATTAGGTTATTTGAAAGACAAAAGACTTTCCCTTTGAGAGTTGACAAAAGAAAGATGGATGGAGTGGTTTCCTGAGAGGTACCTGCCCACAGAAGGTGAAATTAAAGCTTGAGGCAATCCAGAGGGAAACATAAAATTTTATCTCATATAGGTAGATCTCAATAAATGTTGGGTATTTCAGCTGAATTAAATGAGAAATATCTGACTAAGTGCTTCAGTTATCCACTTTGCTTTGTCCACATGGCTCTTTGGGAAATCACTGATTGAAGATGTACATGTGCTGAGTGCAAGTGTCCCTTGGGGAGGTGACAATTCAATACACATATACGTGAAGCTGCACAAGGCCCACTTACAATGGGAAGTTAAAACCTCCATTTTAGTGTTTCTATCCTTTCTCCCCTTTAAAATAGTTGCTCCTTCAGTGTTGAAACATGGTATTTTAAGTGGTGAAAATAAAAATTTTAAGACACTGATTTGGTATTTTGAGCTTTAGGGTGAAAGCAATGTATGGGTTTTCCAACAATTCAAAATGAACTTTTTATAAACATGTGCCCTAACTCAAAAATAATCCTATAGATGATAAAACTTGAAAACCACTCTTAAGCTTACTATCAACTATAAAAACAACAGTGCTATATATATGTATTTTATCTCTCTTTAAAAATGGTGGAATTCCAGTAATGGTTTTAACCAAATATTTACTTAATAGATATTAAGCTAGTTAATGGCTACTGGGCACTAAAAATGTGGTGCATCCAAGATGAGATGTGCTGTAAATGATAACTACACATCTGGTTTTGAAGACAGCACAACAAAATATAAAATATTAACAATTTTTGTATTGACTACATGTTGAAATGACAATAGTTTGGTTACACTGGGATAAATAAAATATAGAGTTACAATTAATGTTGCCTTTTTCTCTTACTTTCTGAAAAAACATTGCTTCTCAAAATTAAAAAAAAAAATCTCAAAATTTAAAAAAGGTAAAAGTTATATATTCATTTATGGGTCATATTATAATTCTCTTGCATGGTGCTACTGTTGAGATAATTGGTGAGGAATGGAACAGCGCAGCAGATAGATACTGAAGTGGAAGCTGTCAAATCCCCACTGTTGTCCCTTGGGCCCCTCCTCTGATCTCCACGAACTCCCGTGGCTGTGGCTTCTCCTTGTGAACACGTGTGGCACTCTACCATAGGGGCTTTTCTAGTCTCAACAGGATACTTGTCTTGTACAGCCAATTTGGAAGCAGCCCTCAACCAGTGATGGACAGGAGTAGGAAATTAACACCTGCTCTCATGCCCCCTGAGTGGGACAACTCTGAGGCTCCCACATGGTCTCCCAGAGTTCTCCTGCAGGACCCAGTCCCGCATTTCTCTCCTTCCCTTCCCTGTCTCATATCCCTACTTCCCTGCTGGTGCTTCCTGGAATCGCTCCCCAAATCAACTGCTTGCCCTTGAATGCTTGTCTTAGGGTGGGCTTCTAGGGAACCTGATCTAAGATTTTTTTTTTTTTTTTTTTGCGTTATGTGGGCCTCTCACTGCTGTGGCCTCTCTCGCTGAAGAGCACAGGCCCTGGATACACAGGCTCACCAGCTATGGCTCATGGGCCCAGCTGCTCTGCGGCATATGGGATCCTCCCGGACCGGGGCACGAACTCGTGTCCCCTGCCTGGGCAGGCGGACTCTCAACCACTGTGCCACCAGGGAAGCCCTAAGACATTGTTCCCAATCATGATAAATGTTAGTAGAGGCAAGGGCTTCTAAGGTCATCAGAGAGGGCTTCCCTGTGGAAAGTGCATTTGAGTTGAGAAGTTAAGGCATTTACTATGTGAAATTAATCAGTAGGAATGAATAAGGCAAAAAGGGAGAGATGGATGAGTGTTCCAGGTGGAGCAAAGAGCATGTCCAAAGGCCCTTATGTGGGAAAGACCCCAGTATCTTTGAAGACTTGGGGTGGCCAATGGGGCTGAAGCTTAGATGGCGAGGGCCACAAGCTTGGCTTAAATGAGAGCTACACAGGCAAATTTAGTAGGAGGAATTAACGTGGAGAGGAAATGTTCCAAGGTGGGGAACAAGGCTAGAGGTGAGAGTGAGCATGTGTGATTGGTAGTCACTGCTGGAGCACTGTCAGCAAGGGGAGTGGAGCATGGAGAGAAGCCAGATGAAGAACTAGTGGTCTTATTACAAAGGGCTTTGTACCCTTTGCTAAGGAGGCAGAGGCTTCCATGGAGGGTACTAGGGAGCCATGGAAGTGTTCTCTCTCACATGGCTGCTTTGTGGAGAATGGATTGATGGGGGTAGCAGGACCAGATAAGTGACCCATATGGAATTGATTAAAATACTCCAGACAAGAGATGATAAAAGTCTGAGAGAAAGGGGTGGCAGGTGAAGAGAGAGAGAACAGGATGGAATGAGGAGATATTCAAGCATTGGATCAACTGGCTTTGTTGAGTAGCTGGAGGCATGAAGGATGAACAGTGGTTCCAGCCTCTGCTGTGTAGGAGCTCAAAATTATCCCATTTAACACTCATAACAACTTCCTGATACAGACGTGAAAAGTATTCTATTTTATAGGTGAGGAAATGATGTTTGTTATTTTAACTATTTCAAAGGTTCTACAGCTAGCAGGGTATGGAAACGGGATTGGAGCCTTGGTCATCTGCTTCCAAGTGGAATCTGTTCATCACAATGCTCTAATGGGGAATCCCAGCCAAGCATATGGCCTGGGAGCACTGGAGGTTGGAGCGCTATTACTGAACCTGGGAAACAAAGGGGAACATGCTGATGTAACGTGCCCATGAGATATGTTGTAGAGATGTTTCAGTAGAAATGAAGTAAAGCCAAGCAGATGGACAGGAAAAATAGTCCAGGAGAAATCCTTCTAAAATAATATTTGGGGAGGTTCGAGAGAAGATGGCGGAAGAGTAAGACGCGGAGATCACCTTCCTCCCCACAGATACATCAGAAATACATCTACACGTGAAACTGCTGCTATATAACACCCAACGAACACTGGCAGAAGACCTCAGACCTCCCCAAAGGCAAGAAACTCCCCACGTACCTGGGTAGGGCAAAAGAAAAAAGAAAAAACAGAGACAAAAGAATAGCGACGGGACCTGCACCAGTGGGAGGGAGCTGTGAAGGAGGAAAGGTTCCCAAACACTAGAAGCCCCTTCATGGGCGGAGACTGCAGGTGGTGGAGGGGGGAAGTCTCCGAGCTGAGGAGGAGAGCACAGCAACAGGGGTACGGAGGGCAAAGCAGAGAGATTCCCGCAGAGGATCAGTGCCGACCAGCACTCACCAGCCCGGGAGGCTTGTCTGCTCACCCGCGGGGACGGGCGGTGTCTGGGAGCTGAGGCTTGGGCTTTGGTCGGATTGCAGGGAGAGGACTGGGGTTGGCGGCGTGAACACAGCCTGAAGGGGTTAGTGCACCACGGCTAGCCGGGTGGGAGTCCGGGAGAAGTCTGGACTTGCCGAAGTGGCAAGAGACTATTTCTTCCTTCTTTGTTTCCTGGTGCGCGAGGAGAGGGGATTTAGAGCGCTGCTTAAAGGAGCTCCAGAGACGGGTGTGAGCCGTGGCTAACAGCGTGGACCCCAGAGACGGGCATGAGACGCTAAGGCTGGTGCTGCCGCCACCAAGAAGCCTGTGTGCAAGCACAGGTCACTCTCCACACCCCCCCTCCCAGGAGCCTGGCAGTGGTAGCACTGCCAGGGTCCCGTGAACCAGGGACAATTTCCCTGGGAGAATGCATGGTGCACCTCAGGCTGGTGCAAAGTCAAGCTGGCCTCTGCCGCCGCAGGCTCACCCCACATCCATACCCCTCCCTCCCCCCGGCCTGAGTGGGCCAGGGCCCCCGATTCAGCTGCTCCTTTAACTTCGTCCAGCCTGAGCGAAGAACAGACACCCTCAGGGGACCTACAGGCAGAGGTGGGGCCAAATCCAAAGCTGAACCCTGGGAGCTGTGGGAACAAAGAAGAGAAAGGGAACTCTCTCCCAGCAGCCTCAGGAGCAACGGATTAAATCTCCACAATCAACTTGATGTACCCTGCATCTGTGGAATACCTGAATAGACAACGAATCATCCCAAATTGAGGAGGTGGACTTTGGGAGAAAGATATATTATTTTTTCCCCTTTTCCACTTTTTGTGAGTGTGTATGTGTATGCTTCTGTGTGAGATTTTGTCTGTATAGCTTTGCTTTCGCCCTTTGTCCTAGGGTTCTGACCGTCTGTTTTTTTTTTTAACTTAAAAAATTTTTTTGTCTTAATAATTATTTTTTATTTTAATAACTTTATTTTATTTTATATTACTTTATTTTATCTCCTTTCTTTCCTTTCTTCTCTTTCTTTCTTTCTTTCTTTCTTTCTTTCTTTCTTTCTTTCTTTCTTTCTTTCTTTCTTTCTTTCTTTCTTTCTTTCTTTCTTTCTCCATTTCTGCCTTTCTTTCTCTCTTTTTTTCTTCTTTTTCTCACTTTTATTCTGAACCATGTGGATGAAAGTTTCTTGGTGCTCCAGCCAGGAGTCAGTGCTGTGCCTCTGAGGTGGGAGAGCCAACTTCAGGACACTGGTCCACAAGAGACCTCCCAGCTCCACGTAATATCAAACGGTGAAAATCTCCCAGAGATCTCCATCTCAACGCCAAGACCCAGCTTCACTCAACGAACAGCAAACTACAGTGCTGGACACCCTATACCATAAAACAAGCAAGACAGCAACACAGCCCCATCCATTACCAGAGAGGCTGCCTAAAACCATAATAAGGCCACAGACACCCCAACACACAACACCAGACGTGGACCTGCCCACCAGAAAGACAAGATCCAGCCTCATCCACCAGAACACAGGCACTAGTACCCTCCACCAGGAAACCTACACAACCCACTGAACCAACCTTAGCCACTGGGGACAGACACCAAAAACAAGGGGAACTATGAACCTGCAACCTGCGAAAAGGAGACCACAAACACAGTAAGATAAGCAAAATGAAAAGAAAGAAAAACACAGAGCGGATGAAGGAGCAAGGTAAAAACCCACCAGACCTTACAAATGAAGAGGAAATAGGCAGTCTACCTGAAAAAGCATTTAGAATAATGATAGTAAAGATGATCCCAAATCTTGGCAATAGAATGGAGAAAACACAAGAAACGTTTAACAAGGACCTAGAAGAACTAAAGAGGAAACAAGCAATGATGAACAACACAGTAAATGAAATTAAAAATACTCTAGAAGGGATCAATAGCAGAATAACTGAGGCAGAAGAACGGATAAGTGACCTGGAAGATAAAATAGTGGAAACAACTACTGCAGAGCAGAAAAAAGAATGAAAAGAACTGAGGACAGTCTCAGAGACCTCTGGGACAACATTAAATGCACCAACATTCTAATTATAGGGGTCCCAGAAGAAGAACAGAAAAAGAAAGGGACTGAGAAAATACTTGAAGAGATTATAGTTGAAAACTTCCCTAATATGGGAAAGGAAATAGTTAATCAAGTCCAGGAAGCACAGAGAGTTTCATACAGGATAAATCCAAGGAGAAACACACCAAGACACATATTAATCAAAATATCAAAAATCAAATACAAAGAAAACATATTAAAATCAGCAAGGGAAAAACAACAAATAACACACAAGGGAATCCCCATAAGGTTAACAGCTGATCTTTCAGCAGAAACTCTGCAAGCCAGAAGGGAGTGGCAGGACATATTTAAAGTGATGAAGGAGAAAAACCTACAACCAGGATTACTCTACACAGCAAGGATCCAATTCAGACTTTATGGAGAAATTAAAACCTTTACAGATAAAGAAAAGCTGAGAGTTCAGCACCACCAAACCAGCTTTACAACAAATGCTAAAGGAACTTCTCTAAGTGGGAAACACAAGAGAAGAAAAGGACCTACAAAAACAAACCCAAAACAATTAAGAAAATGGTCATAGGAACATACATATCGATAATTACCTTAAATGTAAATGGATTAAATGCTCCCACCAAAAGACACAGACTGGCTGAATAGATACAAAAACAAGACCCATATATATGCTGTCTACAAGAGACCCACTTCAGACCTAGGGACACATACAGACTGAAAGTGAGGGGATGGAAAAAGATAGTCCATGCAAATAGAAATCAGAAGAAAGATGGAGTAGCAATTCTCATATCAGACAAAATAACTTTAAAATAAAGACTATTAGAAGAGACAAAGAAGGACACTACATAATGATCAAGGGATCGCTCCATGAAGAAGATATAACAATTGTAAATATTTATGCAGCCAACATAGGAGCACCTCAATACATAAGGCAAATACTAACAGCCATAAAAGGGGAAATTGACAGTAACACAATCAGAGTAGGGGACTTTAACACCCCACTTTCACCAATGGACAGATCATCTAAAATGAAAATAAATAAGGAAACACAAGCTTTAAATAATATATTAAACAAGATGGACTTAATTGATATTTATAGGACATTCCATCCAAAAACAACAGAATACACATTTTTCTCAAGTACTCATGGAACATTCTCCCAGATAGATCATATCTTGGGTCAAAAATCAAGCCTTGGTAAATTTAAGAAAATTGAAATAGTATCAAGTATCTTTTCCAACCACAATGCTATGAGACTAGATATCAATTACAGGAAAAGATCTGTAAAAAATACAAACACATGGAGGCTAAACAATACACTACTTAGTAACGAAGTGATCACTGAAGAAATCAAAGAGGAAATCAGAAAATATCTAGAAACAAATGACAATGGAGACATCATGACCCAAAACCTATGGGATGCAGCAGAAGCAGTTCTAAGAGGGAAGTTTATAGCAATACAATCCTATCTTAAGAAACAGGAAACATTTCAAAAAAACAACCTAACCTTGCACTTAAAGCAATTAGAGAAAGAAGAACAAGAAACCCCCCAAATTTAGCAGATGGAAAGAAATCATAAAGATCAGATCAGAAGTAAATGAAAAAGAAATGAAGGAAACGATTGCAAAGATCAATAAAACTAAAATTTGGTTCTTTGAGAAGATAAACAAAATTGATAAACCATTAGCCAGACTCATCAAGAAAAAAAGGGAACTGACAAAGGATTAATATCCAAAATTTATAAGCAACTCATGCAGCTCAATAACAAAAAAAACAAACAACCCAATCCAACAATATGCAGAAGAACTAAATAGACATTTCTCCAAAGAAGATATACAGATTGCTAACAAACACATGAAAGAATGCTCAACATCATTAATCATTAGAGAAATGCAAATCAAAACTACAATGAGATATCATCTCACACCAGTCAGAATGGCCATCATCAAAAACTCTAGAAACAATAAATGCTGGAGAGGGTGTGGAGAAAAGGGAACCCTCTTGCACTGCTGGTGGGAATGTAAGTTGATACAGCCACTATGGAGAACAGTATGGAGGTTCCTTAAAAAACTACACATAGAACTACCATATGACCCAGCAATCCCACTACTGGGCATATACCCTGAGAAAACCATAATTCAAAAAGACTCAGGTACCAAAATGTTCATTGCAGCTCTATTTACAATAGCCAGGACATGGAAGCAACCTAAGTGTCCATCAACAGATGAATGGATAAAGAAGATGTGGCACATATATACAATGGAATATTACTCAGCCATAAAAAGAAACAAAACTGAGTTATTTGTAGTGAGGTGGATGGACATAGAGTCTGTCATAGAGTGAAGTAAGTCAGAAGGAGAAAAACAAATACCATATGCTAACACATATATATGGAATCTAAAAAAAAAAAATGTCATGAAGAGCCTAGGGGTAGGGTGGGAATAAAGACACAGACCTACTAGAGCATGGACTTGAGGTTAAGGGGAGGGGGAAGGGTAAGCTGTGACAGAGTGAGAGAGTGGCATGGACATATATACACTACCAAACGTAGGGTGGATAGCTAGTGGGAAACAGCCGCATGGCACATGGAGATCAGCTAGGTGGTTTGTGACCACCTTAGAGGGGTGGGATAGGGAGGGTGGGAGGGAGGGAGATGCAAGAGGGAAGAGATATGGTAACATATGTATATGTGTAACTGATTCACTTTGTTGTAAAGCAGAAACTAACACACCTTTGTAAAGCAATTATACTCCAATAAAGATGTTTAAAAATATAAAAAATAATATTTGGAAAATTTGTATAAGACTTTTCAAAAAAGTAATGTGGTCATTTTTGAAATAAAATTATGCTACTTGCTGAAATTCCTGGTTAGCTTTCTGTTTTTCTCTTTTGTGACTTTGTCTGGTTTGTATATTTTGACTGATCGTCTGAAATCGTTGCTTCCCACATCATTCTCTTTATGTCACAAATAGGAATACATCCTACTGTGAGCCCTCTTCACCAGCCTAAGCAAAAGGAGAACTCCAGCCTCCTTTATCCCATTTCTGTATACATTCTATGATTTCCAGACCTACTGTAATTTCTCCTTTTCCTACATGTGTCCACAACCTCATGTTTTCTTTCCCATCAAGCTGTGCTTTAAGAAGGCATCAGCTGTCATTTTCAATTTAGTGTAAATTACTTTTATTTAGTAATTAACTCAACACCTCTCCCAAGTCTGCTGATAACACTGTAATTACCTAGTATTCCTAACTATAACACTAGTACTATTGTTACTATACTGAGAATCAAAGTCTCCTGGTCTTGAATTGAAATACCTCCAAATTATTATTAGGCATATTCCAAAAAGAGTTACTGGGGTCTTACTTCTCTTTGAATAAATAAAATTCTATATATATTTTCTTTATGTTCTCTTCCCAATGTTATCTCTATTTCTCCTATGCCAGGGCAATGCTTTTTGACAGTGGATCATTTCCTTGAGATGATAATAACATTCTTAATAGCCACCTGAAATAATTAGTCAACAGACTCAAGGACTAGGCAAAAATTGTCTAGGGTGGCGGATGTTATTTTAGACAAGTCAATGTAAATATCAGAAGGCACATCAAAAGACAAACAGGAACATTTGTTTCTTCTCTCCCGGTGGCAGAGTAGGCCATAGACAATTAAGTATTGCCAGTATGTACCATGCTACAGACATAAAACGACACATGAATCTCTAGCTGTACAGTATTCTGGCATGTGCTTTGTTCTTTCTGCCAAACTGGTCAATTTGCAGAAGTCTGCTCTTATCTAATGCCCTTTTTTTGATAATTCTAAAGAATTCCAGATGTCTCCTCTCCACAGAAATATGTTTGGTAAAAACATATATCAGACAGCCTGTGATCAATGAGAAGAGAATCCTCTGTAAGTGACTGCATGCATTCAAAATGGAAATCAGTCTGCCTAATGGCCAATGGCCTCTACCCTCCCATGGGTTCCAGGGACAGTCATTTAATATATAGAGCCCCTTCCCACTTAAACGAATGGAACCCCATGAGAAGGCAGAGGCTGCAGCAGGGAGCAACAGACAGAAACAGTTTGATTGTAGCGGGATGATGGAGCACTAACCATCAGGAGGACCACAGGAGAACACGTGCACAACAGCAGCTTGAGAAAGGTTTTTAGGACTTTCTATCTTCTTGGCAGTTTGTTTATGAGAATAAATTACTCTACCTCTCCCAGTTCGAATTACAAATGTCAGATGATTCTGGACTTGGTGGAACCAATTTCCCTGTTTTATCCCAGAGAATTTGTACCTTCTCGAAGTGTCAAAACGGCTTGAGTTTTTAACACTTAACGTTGTGAATGCTTTCTTCAGAAAACTCAATGGAATGAATGCTGCCTTGTGCCTGACAATGTCAATCAAAAACGTGTCAAATTAGATGAAAAGTTTTTCTGATCACATGACAATGTCTGGACAAATACTCACATATAAGCATTTAATCCTTCAAACCATCCAAATGAATGGCAAGTGAACAATTTCCTCTAAAACTGGCTATTAAACGTATGATTGGAATAATTTAGAGGAAAAAATAATTACAGGAAGAAGCATTACGTATTCCAAAATGAAAGATGACCCTTCAAAGTCTGTCCTATGAAAACTAATTAAATTATGATTTTGGTCCGTTTTAATTACAACTAATAATACATTCTACAGGTAAGTTTTATGAGGATTAAACAAAGACTTAAGATTGTGGTTATTATGATTAGGAAGCAGAGATTCACTGCTCCCTTAAACATCTTCCTTTATCATAGCCAAAAACCCACACTGTTGCAAGAGTTTGCCATGTTTTCCTGTATGGTTTTCATAGAGCATCCCAGTTTAGCAATTTTGTGGTGATAAAGAGTTTGGGCATAGTAGTAAAATAAGAAAGCAGCACTACTCATCTGGGGCTATCTGAAGCATGAAATATGATGAACAGCTTTTAATTTTTCCCTTTTGCTTTTTTCCTTTTTGCCTCTTCTAGTACAAATTCATTAATCATATTTATATGTTAACTCACTATCTTTTGTTGACTCATGGGTTAAGTAATACATTTTTACTAATTCTCTGGTAAAATTAAAATGCAGACTTTAAGAAAAAGAATTCTTATCCAAGGATTTTGATTCCAGTTGCTGATAAAGACACAGGATTTGTGTGTGTGTGTGTGTGTGTGTGTTTTCAATGTCACCCATGAGGCATGCTGATATTAGAGAAAACAGCAAAGACCCCAAAGTCAAAGTATGAGACTGGATTATTTTTCCCCATTAAAAGCCAGATCTGACACAAATTCCCTAAACATCACCACTGCTGTATAAAGTCTTTGTGGTGCCAATATTTGGTGAGCAGTAAGGAATACTTACTGGCAGCCCATACATTCTTCATTCTGCTTGTTGGAGAAAGTTATTGTTATTCACGTGATGGATAGAAACGAAAAATGAGTCCTCTGAGAGACCATAACCCTACAGGTCCATAATTCTTTTCTGACAGGGCCACATTAATCACTTTAGTCACTTAATTTTTGAACCTGTTTGTCTCCCTGAAGGAACAGGAGAAATCCTATGTAAAAGGTATCCAACCTGAAAAGAGGACTCTGCAGCTCTTCACCTCAAGCAAGATAAATTAGAAACATAGAAAGGACACTCTGCTATCATGGCTGGGGGTGTGGAGAAGCACATCTAAATATTTCCCGAGGACACAATGAGCATCCTTCCATGATTATTTTAGAGCAGGGGTCAGCAAACTCCAGCCCACAGGCCTGTTTTTGTACAGCCTGCACGCCAAGAATGGTTTTTACATTTTTTAAAGGGTTGTAATAAAAACAAAGAAAAATATGTGACAAAGACCATATGTGGCATGCGAAGCCCCAAATATTTCCCATCTGGTCCTTTATAGAAGTGTGCTGCCTCCTGCTTTAGATCAACCGGATGAAATAGTGGGAGATGACTCAGCCAGCCTACACATCTGAAAACCACACAACTGAACGCCTGGTGGAGGGACGATTATCCATGTGGCATAGGAATTGGCTTGATCCACCTTTCAGATAACCATTGACCAGCTCCAATCCACCAAAGACGTCACTTTCTGCAAGGCAGCAAAGTCCCTGTTTCTGACATCTTCTCACTGATTCCAAGACCTCAGGCTGTTTTGAAAATGACTTCTGATTAAACAACAGCTTAAATCAATAAGGGGATTTAATATTTGAGGGGGGTCCCAAAGAATCCAAGGGCAGAGACACAGCCATGATGTAGGAAGTCTTGGAACAGGAAATTAGGAAGCCCTTTGGGATTATGGTGCTTTTAAAAAATTTGCCCCCAAACTTTTAGATATTCCTCCCTTCAAGAGTTGGAGCTTAATTTGCCTCCCCCTAAGTGCATGTTGGATTTGTTAAGGACTTGCTTATAATTAATAGAATACAGCAGAAGGGATGGTATTTCACTTTTGACATTAGGTTATAAAAGGGCTGCCACTTCCCACCTTGCATATGGTCTCTTTCTTTTGGGTCATTTGCTCTGCAGGAAGCCAGCTTCCTGTAGACAGGACATGAGCATGTATCCTCATGTCATGAGTATACAGATCAGGTTATAGAGAGACCCACATGGGGAGGAACTGTGGCCTCTGACCACAAGTTCAGAAAAAAAGTACCCAGAGCCAGCCTCCCCAAGAGAGGATGTGTGGGGGAAGGTGTGGTGAGTATATGGGGACACTGAGCTGAGTAGATGCCACAAATACTATGTTACAAAGGTTTATCCCACCTTCAATCAGCTGTGGGTATGAAGGACCCACCAGGGGTTGAGTCCATTTTAATGTATTGTTGCCCTTTTCCTTTTGTGATCTATTTGTATCTTCATAGACTGCAGCTCATCATGGTCCAGCCCAGTCCATCGAGTCCTTCCTCTTTTATGGAAACTGATATTTAGTTTCTAAGTCCAGAACAGTGGGTTTCCTAGCAAGAAATCCCAATATTGCCTGCAGAGAATTGTAGCAATTTGAGCTGCTCACCCCTGCAGCCTTTCTCCCGCCTCTCCTCCAAACTTACCTCCATTTTCTTCTACTTCACCTGTCCCTCTTCTACCCGTTCCTTATTTCCCCTGCCCTGTGCACGTTGGGGCATCATGCCAGCCGACAGCATTCCAACCTGCCTCTCTCCCACGCCCCACCCCTACACCTTTAGCTCAAAGAGCTGCGGGTGTGAAATGGCATTTCCCCATAACTGATCTAGCCCTCTCATCTGTAGAACAGAGAGAACCAGACTTACGTAAGTAGACGTTCAGAAACAATCTCTGTTGACACTTGGCTTCAAAATGTGTGAAGGTTGGTTTGGCCATCAGTTGTTTTTCATGTATTGAACACTTAATATGTCTTAGCGTGATATTGCAATATCCTGAGAAATATTTATTTGATCTTCATCTCCAGTTCGTGGCACAGAGCTCCTTAAACCCCTGAGTAATTTCCTGAGTGATAGAGTTAATAGGAGCAACTATTGTTATCCGTAATAAACCATACCTGAGCTTATGCCAATGAGGTGACTCTTGGCGGACTTAAGGATGGAGGTTGATTGCAGGAGGACTCTATGTGATTAGAGGGTTGGAACTTTCAGCCCCACTCCCAACCTCTGGGCTGGGGAGAGGGGCTAGAGATTGAGTCCATTCACCAATGGCCAATGATTTAATCAACTATGCCTACATAATAGAACCTCCATAAAAACCCTAACAATGAGGTTTGGACAGCTTCCACATTGGTGAACAGATCCACATGCTGGGAGGTGGCATACCCCAAATCCACAGAAGCTCCTGTGCTTGGGACCCATCTGAACCTCACCCTGAACCTCACTCTTCATTTGTATCTTTTACAATAAACTGGTAACAGTAAGTACCCTGTTTTCCTTGAGTTCTGTGAGTGGTTCTAGCAAAGCATCAAACCCAAGGAGGGGATCGTGAGGATCTCCTTACTTGATAGCTG